>NC_082727.1:38693068-38996099 GCF_030144855.1 Hypanus sabinus | reverse complement strand
GAACATTTGAGGTGAGTGCGACAGGATGCCAGTCGTTCAGGCATGTTACCTTGGTCTTTTTTGGTTTAAGACAAGTAGTAGATAATTTGAAGCAGGAGGGCACTGGGAGAGGGAGAGATTAAAATTATCTGTAAACACACCTGCCAGTTGTGCTGCATCCTGAGTACTCACCCTGGGATGCCGTCCAGTCCCTCAGCCTTGCAACTGTCCACTCATTGGAAACATCTGCGTACCTCAGCCTCGGAGATGACCACATTGCAGGTTGTAGCAGTGGCTTTCCTCGGAGGCTCGGAGTTAGCGACATCGAACCGAGCAGAAAGGTGATTGAACTCATCTGGGAGAAAGGCTGCGACTACGTCTGGCTTTGAAATCTGTGATGGTATGCAGCCGTCACCACAAGTCACGTGTGCAATTTGTTGTGAACCTTGACTCAATCTTGTCCCTGCATTGTTGTTTCGCAGCCTTGATAGCCTTGCGCAGATCGTAGCTGCTTTTCTTGAGCAAACTCAAAAATTTGTTTTCAGTCCCTAACACATACAGTTGTGCAGCTTGTACAATGCACTCTTTCAGAAATGCAATTCTATTGACTTGAGTAGAATTCAGTTTTGGACCCGGAATATTACACGTAACCAGAGACGATTTATGCTTAGCACATGCAATTGTAATCACACTTCTAGCTCACAAGGACTAAGGAACTGAAACACCATGGAATGCAGACTTTCAGAAGAACCAACACTATTTAGCAGGGACTGGAGTTTTAAAAAATTTATTTAAAATGGAATAGTCCCTTCCAGCCCTTTGAACCGTGCCTCCCAGCAGCCCCCAACTTAACCCTAGCCTAATCACGGAACAATTTACAATGTTCAATTATCCTACCAGCTAGTACATCTTTGGACTGCGGGAGGAAACCAGAGCACTCAGAGGAAGCCCACGTGGCCACAAGGAGAGTGTGCAAACTCCTTACAGACAGCGGTAGGAATTGAATCCATGTTGCAGGATTCAACAACTGTAAAACATTGTGCTAACCACTATGCTACTGTACTGCTCCTCTCATTACGCAGAATTGAAAAATAGATTTATTACTTTAAATGTGTAGTATTTCAGACAGAATGGGATGCTGAGAGTAATCCTTTTGCCTACAGCATAGAATGTATGCAGCAATACTGGAGAGAGTGTTCAAATGGTTAAATCATCAAGAAAGGTTGAGCAGTTTAGATCTGATTATTGTTTGTTGATATTTAAAACACGTAACAGTTTGATGGGGTAAATGTCTATAAAATGCTTCTATTTGACAGAGAGACAGGAAGTGTGAACCATAAGCATAAAATGCTCTTAATAAGCCCAACAGAGAACTCAAGGGAAACCTCATTTACCAGATAATGGCCAGAAATTGGAACTCGCTAGAGCAGGAGTACTTGAAAGGAATACCAAGTGTGAACTTAAGTGAGTGCTAGATAAATGTACAGTGGATCAAGGACATGGAGAACACATGAGGAAGGATGGGAAGAAGATCAAATAGATCATGTTATGAACCTGATTTATTAAATAGTCTGTCAGAACCATCATACAGCAAGATTTGATCCTGAAGTGGAAACAGGAATTGTTGGGATCATTCATCATTTCAGGCAGGACCTTTAGAGAGAAGTATCTACTTCAAGTCAATATCTTTCATGGTCACATTTTGATACAGAGTTATTGACCTAACACATTAACTCTGTTTCTCTCTCCACAGATACTATCTGACCCTGTGAGTATTCTTATCTTTATTTCTGGATTAATTTCAGGTTTTCAGCATCTGCAATTTTTCCTTTAGATCTTTATGAGCTTTTTAAATTTTATCTCTGACTCTTGTGTGCTCTCTTTCATTCTTTTCACGTTTACTGTATATACATTATTATTTCTGTGTTTGGAGTTTCCTAAAAATGAGGAATAGCCATTACAACTAAAGTCTGCCTTCAGCCCTAACTCTAATCTTCCTTCCCTGGTGCTACTTTTCCTTTAATGTCTAATGTTACAAAAATAAGCCTGATGATTTGGCAATACATCTATTTCAAACCCTAGCAATATCATGTGAAAGTCTATATCAGGCAAGTTCCAATGCATTTTCTTTATGAACCCCACTTATTATTTCTTCAAAGAGCCCTGTCAAGGCTCAGTTTGTATCAATGCACTTTTATCTGCTGTCTATTACCTTTGCAAGAGAGTGTTCATTTTATCATGCATAAAGTCCTCTGAATACTTTGACATTACTAATGTCATGCTGTCTCATGAGACTTTAAAAATATAATTGAATATTACAAACTTCTACTTATATTTATTACTGAAGGCATGAAAAGATCAGCTCCTTTGTGACCCTAGTAGTTCATGAATATAAAACAGGATACTGTATTAACAGGATCCCAGAGGAAACCTGATCTCACTCTGAGCATAAGCCAAAAGGTAGGAGCAGATCTGTGTGGATATCAGTACTTGCATGGAATTCTCACATCGTTCAGTCAGCGGGCAGGCAAAAATATCAGTCATAGAGACGTAGATCCATTTAATGGCTAGCTGCTTCATTCGATGCAGTTCTGTGAAATGATCCACCAACCTTAAAGTGGGCAACTATGGGGTACATGCTTTGGTCTCCCTCAGAATCACTTCTGTCAAGTGAGAACGATAAACACGGGCACAAGAGAATCTGCAGGTGCTGGAAATCCAGAGGAACAAACAGAAAATGCTGGAGGGACTCAGCAGGTCAGGCGGCATCCTTGGAGAGGAATGAACAGCTGACATTTTTAGCTGAGACCCTTCATCAGGAATGGAAAGGAAGGGGGAAGAAGCCAGAATAAGAAAGTGGGGGCAAGATGAGGAGAACAAGCTGGCAGGTGATGGGTAAAACCAGCTGGGAAAGGGATGATCACATGGGAAGATGGGAGATGATAGGTGGAAGAGGTAAAGGGCTGGAGAAGAAGGAACCTGATAGCGCAGGAGAATGGAGTAAAGATGGGAAAGGGACAGGAAAACCATCAGACATTTCAGGCTTGGAAGGCTGAATGGGACTTAAGATCCTTATAACTAAATGAACAATCAGAATAAATCATCAATGTTACATGAACGTATTGGGATCTGCAGGAAAACTGGCAAAACGGAACTCAATGAGCATTGAGGGAGTAAGATCCAGTGACTGTCACATATCTCACACAAAGCTTGCATTGTCTGGAATTCTGTCTTCCCAGTCCCAGGTCTTCACAGCATGGGTTTGTCAGGATAGTCAGCCTAACCACCTGCATCTGTGTCCTCAATGTCCACCATAACTTTAGCATTGACGATTCTCATTCATAAATGCACGATATTCACTCTACTTAGATCTCCTCAGCAGATGGTCCAGATACATCTGGTTGCAGGAAGATCTAAAAATATTCCAGAGAATTGATCCAGGTAAGTGGTCAGTGATAGAGGTGCCACAGAAGTGCCAGGCAATGGCCACTTCTCCTGGAATATAGTGATATTGGCATCACCAAGAACTTCACTATCAACAGCCTTTCAAAGACCAAACTTCAAAGCGCATTTATTATCAAAGTACATATATGTCACTATATACAATCCTGAGTTTCATTTTCATGCGGGCATTCACTGTAAATGCAAGAAATGCAATAGAATCGATGGACAAACAACCAATCTGCAAAAGACAATAAACATTGCAATTGCAAAAAGAAAAGAGAAAAAGAAATAATTAGAATGAAGTTCAAAATCATGATAATAATAATTGTAACCCCCTCACTGGGGTTCATATACAAACTTGGCTCGTTAGCTAACACTGCTAACGGCCCTGTGACTCAGCAGCAAGAAGCCCACCTTTCACAAACAACACATTTCTATGTTTGGTAGGATTTGGGTTCAACTAAACAGGAAAGTTGTGATGTTCCAATTATGGAATGGTGATTGTAGTGAGTAAATACTGCCCCATGCAAGATTACCATTCGCCAGAAAAATAACAGATTGTACACTGCCATAAAATTACAAAGGACATATATTTACCAAAATTTAAACTTTAACAAACAGTTCACAGGAAAAGAGAAGAAAATTAAAAGGACCCATTACAGTTCTACCAGTCTAAATGTGCACATGAACGTCGGGCTCACTTCTGGAGTAGTCAGGTATATCACTTTACTCAAGCACTGAACCCACATTCTGCGTGAAAGACTCCAGCCAGGGTTTGGAATTCCCTCAAAGGCAATCTCAAAAGAACTGGTTAACCCAGGAATATTGGCACTTTTCCTTGGAGCCATTTGTCCATACAAGGCACTTCTTACAAAGGGATCTCTTCTTCGACTGGCATTCTGGGAGCATCTTCCCTTGTGCTCTGCTCTGCATCCCCTGCCAAAAGACTCCAAACCAAACTACTCTCCTTCAGAAATCTGGTTCTGCCCAGCCCTCTCGAGTGTTCCCTCATATCCCACTGGGCAGAACGTTACAACACGTACCAAGTCAACCCCAACTGGCTGACACAACAATCCTAAATTGGACAAAATGGCTCCTTGTCGTTAGCCAAAGCCAAAACACTCTTATAAACAGGACACACTGTTTTTACAGAAAACTGCTAAAATAAAAATACCTCACAGAATAGCAGTAGAAATTAGAAAATAGAAACCAGGGCATTACATAATAATAACAAATAAGCAATAATATTGAGAACATGAGATGAGAGTCCTTCAAAGTGAGTCTATAGATTTTGGGAACAGTTCAGGGATGGGCGAGTGAAGTTATCCACTCTGTTTCAAGAACCTGATGGTTGAGGGGTAATAACAGTTCCTGGACCCAGTGGTGTAGGTCCTGAGGCTCCTGTACTTTCTTCCTGATGGCAGCCGTGAGAAGAGAGCATGTCCTGGATGGTGGGGGGACCTTGAAGGTGAATTCTGCTCTCCTCTGACAGCACACTGTGAGCTTTTAATCGTAATTGACACAGCTGAAGGGCATTTGTGTTTCCATACCAGTCCGTGATGCAATCAGTCAATATAACCTCCAAAATGCATCTATAGACATTTTCAAAGTCTTAGATGACATGCCAAATGTTTGCAAACTTCTAAGAAAGTAGAGGCACGGGCTTGCTTTCTTCATAATGACACTTATGTGCTCGATCCTCTGAATCAATAACACTGAGGGATTTAAAGTTGCTGACCTTCTTCATCTCTGATCCTCCAATGGAGACTGGCTCATAGACCTGATGAAGGGTCTCGGCCCGAAATGTCGACTGTTTACTCTTTTCCATAAAGGCTGTCTGGCCTGCTGATTTCTGCCAGCACTTTGTGTGTTTCCAGCATCTACAGATAGTCTCTTGTTTGCAGGTCCTGATGAAGGGTCTCGGCCCAAAATGTTGGCAGTACTTTTTTCCATAGATGCTACCTGGTCTGCTGAGTTCCTCCAGCATTTTGTGTGTGCTGCCTAGTCTCTGATAGGTAGAGCTCCACTCAGCAAAGCCTGACGTTTCACTGGATCAGTTACACACCTAAAGATATCACCTGCTGGCATGAGAACTTGGTACCATTGTCAATGACATTTGACCTTCATCAATCACTCACAGAAAAAAACAGGGAGCATATTGGGCTGGGACTGGGAATATGAGGTCAACTAAAGGATCAATATGGTGACATTGAAGTCATCCACACTGCTTCATCTTCTGCTAGCTTCAGTTTTCGATGATCAGGATTATAGAAACTGCATTGTGGTTCTCCCTTCACCATTCCTGGCCATTTTAAATAGATGAACTCTGAGTTAAATCTACAATCACTGGCTCTATATAGCTGCACTAAACATTTGCAGTGCTCTGGGTCTAATTGAGCTCCAGGCCTTTCAACTGTAGTGATGACTAGGCTTCAGGTGGCAGAGCTAAGCCAATTTGATGACTTTTTGAGAGCTTATGTTAACACAGGCCTTTTCAACTCTCTTTACATTTCTGAATGTCAGATGTACTTGAAAAAACGGTGAAAGCTGATGCAAACTATTCAAAAATGAGAAGGTTATAATGTT
Source organism: Hypanus sabinus (assembly GCF_030144855.1). NCBI lineage: Eukaryota > Metazoa > Chordata > Chondrichthyes > Myliobatiformes > Dasyatidae > Hypanus > Hypanus sabinus. The sequence continues at coordinate 38,990,090 of NC_082727.1, read as the reverse complement.
TTAAAGATGCATGTATCTGAAAAGACGGACACAGTTTTGAACGATATCTATCTGGATTATGTTTACAGACTTGTCCCCTCATCAGGTTTGTTAGTAAAGAATGAATCATATCCTCTACCTTTTCATATGTTAATATTTAAAAGTTTTTCAGAGGTAGTTTTCTTAAATCTGCATTAGGAATGCAGTGACACAGAGTCTTATAGTCATATAGCACCATCCTGTCCTGTCACGCTACATTTAGGGAACCATGCACTTGTTGCTCTGATCTACAACATTCTCCGGCATCTGACCATTGATTGTGAAAGCTTTACCCTCACTTGTCTTTCCAAAATGCAACACCTGACACGTATCTGAATTAGACTCCATCTGTTATTCCTCAGCCAGCCATCTTCACTGTCAATTAAACCATCTATTTTAGTGTCACCTGTAAAGTTACTAACCGTGCCGTGTACATTCTCGTCTAGGTCATTTATACAGGTGACAAATAGCAACGGGCTTGTCATCTTCCCCTGGGGAAAATCACTAGTCGCAGACGTCTAGTCTGAAAATAACCTTCCACCATCGTGGGGCAGCATGGTATCATGGTGGTTTGCACAAAGCTTTCCAGTACATGTGACACAGGTTCAAGTCCCACTGCTGCCTGTAAGGAGTTTGTACATTCTCCCCATGACAGTGTCGGTTACCCCCCACCCCCCCACAACCCAAAGATCTACTAGTTAATTGGTCATTGTAAATTGTCTAGATTAAGATTAAATTGAGGTATTGCTGGGCTTCACAGCTTGAAGGACTTAGAAGGGCCTACTCCATGCTGTATGTTAATAAATTTTAAAAAAACTGAACATCTGTTTCCTACTATCAAGTAACTGTGTATCAAATTCACTTGCTCACCCTGGATCTAATTCGCTGACTCATCCTGTATCTAATTAACTGGCTCACCCTAGTTCTAATTAGTTAGCTCAACCTGAATCCCATGCATGCTTACGTAGCAGGCTCAATGGGCTAACTGGCTGAATACAGCTCTTATGTTTTATAGACATTCCATAGCAGTTGTATCTTCCATAACTAGAGCTAGGTCTTCAGTCTGAGGCGTTCTCTGATTTTTCCTTCACAGACATTGTTTTATCTTCTGTGTTTTTGCTGCATTTTGGAACATAAGATGTAGGAGTGGAATTAGGCCATTCAGCCCATTTAGGCTGCTCCACCATTCCATCATGGCTGATTTATTATCCCTCTCAACCCCATTCTCCTGTATTCTCCCCATAACTTTGACACCTTCACTAATCAGGAACCTATCAACCTCTGCTTTAAACACACCCGATGACTTGGCCTCCACAACAGTCCATGGCAATTAATTCCATAGATTCACTGCACTCTGGCTGAGGAAATTCATCCTCATATCTGTTTTAAGGGTTGTCCTTCTATTCTGAAGCTGTGTGGGGTGGTTTAAGATGACACTGGTGAAGCACAGTGACTACTTGTTGGTAGGAAACAAAACTGTAAATTCCTTGTCCTTGGAGGTTCTCAATGATCCAGCTCCTTGTATATCAAGCGGCAGTAAATCAAGGCAACTGGACTCACTGTGCTGTCTTGAAGATGTTTCGCCACTCCTTTGCGAGGCTTCCTCAGTTCTGATCCATGGTGGGTAGTAATCTGGTTTATAAACTCTGTGAGTTGTTTAAAGTTATTTAAACTACTGTTCTTGTAATGCAGTCCTAACATTCCAACCCCAGCATCTCCACAACAGTTCACACCTCCATTCACGCAAAGATGAGACTAATGACCCTCTCATTACCACTATGACTCTCAGTGACCCTCATGTGATTGCTATACCTTTAAACAGCTCACTGTAACTCTCCTTTTGGAGTTGAGCTTTTGAACCGGTTGTATGATCTGGCAGATTTGTGGTGGTTCTGAATGAGCTGAAATCGAGATGGTGAGGCCTGGCTCCAAGAGCATATTGAACTGGCAGGGCCCAGGTCTGACAGTGAGGAATGACCTGAGGTTTGGATGGTTTAAGCACAGGGCCAAATTGAAAAGGTCAGGGTTTCAGGGTTGACCCTGAGGTTTAGTGCAGAACTGAGGCTGTGGCCTGCAACTTTTGGGCTGCTGAATGAGCTGCTGTGATGATTGGCTTTGTGGCCATGGACTAACTTTAGTGTGCTTCAGTTCTCAGTGTTATTTGATTACCTGTATTGTTTGCATGTCTTTTCCCCTGCACATTGGTGTTTAACTGTGTTTCTTTTTAAATGAGTATTATTGTGTTTCTTTGGTTTGTGGCTGCCTGTAAGGAGACAAATCTCAAAGTTGCACGTCATATACACACTTTGATAAATGCATTTTGAACTCTGAAATTTGAATTTTGGTCTTGACTCCCTACTACAGGAAACGTCCCTTCATATCCACTCTATCTAGGCCTTTCAATATTCGATAGATTTCAATGAGATCCACCATCATTCTTCTAAACAGCAGTAAGTACAGGCCCACAGCCAAAAAAAAACCTTGTACATTAACCCTTTCATTCCCGGGGTAATTTTTGTGTATTTCCTCTAGACCCTTTCAAATGCCTGCTTATCTTTGAAATGGGCCCCAAAGCTGCTCAGAATACTTCAAGTGTGGTCTGACCAGTGCCTTATAAAGCCTTAGCATTACATCCTAGCTTTTATATTCTGGTACTCTCAAAATGATTGCTAACATTGCATTTGTCTTTCTTACCACTGACTCAACTTGTAAGTTAACCTTTAGGGAATTATGCACGAGGACTCCCTCTGAATTTCTGTTTTTAATTTCAATTAAAACTTTACCAAGGAGTGATACCATTTTGTATGATTATAAGCTATTTTTCTATGCATCAGAATGTTGCATTGGTGTTAGCATGTCATTTTTGAGCTAATAACTGGCAACAAAGCTTGGTGCCATAGCAGAATGGCACTAAATTGTTCAGACTAGACAAGTGTCAGTTTTAAGACTGTTGTGAAATGACTGTTTAAATTGTCAGTAAATGAAGCAGAACTTCAAAAAGAAAATACAGATTGTAGAAGTGACAAGATCATTTGGTTCTTTAGAATAATCACCAAGGCTCTCATTATGTCTGAGAGAAGTGATGCTGTTGGATTGTAGATGAACAGGTTATGACTGAATTAAAGGTGTAATTATTCTAAATCAATTCCACTAAAATGAGCATGAATGTTGTTCTTTCTAACAAGACAGGAGCAAACTGGTTTAACTAAAATGTTTTAAATATTCTTGTATCCAAGGAAAGGTGTATGAAAGAAATAGGCAGAATAACCAAATAAGCAGAAAGGTGAAGGGATTTCAGAATCAGATTTAATATCACTGGCATATGTCTTGAAGTTTATTCTCAGCGTTTGTCCCCAGAGAATTGAAGTTGACACGGACGTGAGCTGATTTGGGCATCTCTCCGGATTGTTAAGGAACAAAAGACTTGAGATATATTCCCTCTGGTCCTGTGATCAATAACACTGAAAGCTGAACAATAAATACATTAAATACAATATCTGGTGCATTTGTTTAGTTTAATAGAACTACAAGAGCTCAAGAGCCAAGAAATAATGTTGCAGCTTTATAAAACTCTAGGTTAATCACACTTGGATTGTTCAGCTTCTGGTTGCCTTATGATAAGCTTTAGAGAGGGTGCAGATGAGATTTACCAGGATGCTATCTGGATTGGAAAGCATGTTGAGTAAGCTAGGGTTTTTCTCTTCGAAGAGAAGGTGGATGAGAACCGACTTGATAGAGGTGTACAAGATGATAAGAGGCATAGAGTGCACAGCCAGATACTTCTTTCCCGGGCAAGAACTGGCTAATACACAGGGGCACAACTTAAGGCATGTGATGGGAAGTATAGGAGGGATGCCAGAGGTAAGATTTCTTTGCACACAGTGGTAGGTGCGTGGAATATGCTGCAGAGGTGGTGTTACAGGCAGGCACATTAGGAACATTTAGACTCTTAAATAGGCACATGGATGAAAGAAAAGTGGAGGTCTATGTGGAAGGGAAGGGTCATGTTGATCTTGGAGTAGGTTAAAGTCTTGGTACAACATTGTGGGCCAAATGGCCTCTACTGTACTGTAGTGTTCAATGTTAATAAAAGGTAATGACTTGGGGTGATTGCCTCAAGGTTTTAGCTGAGAACCTGGGGTTGACATGGAGAGGTAGGTGAAGAAGTGGAGTGGTTGAGATCAACAGTGGCAACAAGTATCTTTATCAAGCTGTCGGAGCTTCTCTCCTTCTCCCAGCTCTATATTAAATTGTAAGATTCTCAAAGTGCACCTTTATAAAGATGATCTTTTTCTACGTTACATTCATGCCAGTTGAGGCTAATTAGAACTGGCCTGGTATTAGTTCTGCTCCTCAAGATACCAACTACATGAAAGGGTTTAAACTGTAAACCTCACTTACACAATTTCTAAATGGCTAAACTATTGCCTAAATCAGCTTTGTACTGGACTGCAGAATATTGGGAACTGCAAACTGGTCACATTTTATGTTATGTAAAGTGTCCAACTAGGATACAATTTCCATTCTCAATTTTTAGGTGTCATTTAGCAATGAAGTACCTCAAGTTGTTCATTTGGGCCAATGTTGTTTCCCATTCGTGTTTAAGGAAATGAGCAAGGAGGCTGGTATTAGGTCAGGCCTGTGTTGCTCAGCTGCAAGAGTCCAAGAATCAGCAGACTGATTTTCAACAGTAGTTGAGGAGTAAACACTGCTAAAAGAGATTGGAAATGGTCACATTCCAGAAGAGCAGCCCATTTTATTAATTGGATTTTCCAGATTAAGCTGGTGCTGTTAAGGATAAACCAATCTTTTTGGCTCTGTGTGAGCACACTGTGAAAAGGTAGAGCCCATGTGCTTGGTTAGGTCACGCTGCTGGGTTGCTTGAAACTGCATGTTCCCATTCATTGTTTTATTATAATCTATAGAAGGTGCAATATCATAGTGTAATTAAATTTTGGTTTTCCACATAACATCACATAATTTCAGGAACATTAGAGGAAAACTCTGGTTCAACTTCTCACAACTGGCTACACTTAGCCAATCACTAATGATACAGACACAATACACTGTTGGCACTCTTCCAGCTACTGGGGAGTGATGATTACTTTGATACAACTGTACCTGTTCTTCTAAAAGCAGAAGCTCTTTCCCAGGATTGGTGAAAGAGACCTGAGAGGGGCTCGTTGGGGTGGGGGTGGGACCTATTGCCCTTCAAGTAGGAGGTTCCTGATAGCAGCTACATTGACTAATTGTGGTGAACTACATAAACCTGTCTGGACACGCCCCCCCCACCCCCCGCTGACTGCTCCTGTGGCTCCTCCCATGGACCCCGGTATAAAGGCGATTGGAGACACCGCCCTGGTCTCAGTCTCCAGGATGTAGTGTGATGGTCAATTGCAGCTTGTTCTTTCTTCCAGCCAATAAAAACCTATATCTCGCCTCACGTCTCAGAGAGTTATTGACGGTGCATCACTAGTTAGCACTGGTGGCAATGAAAATATCAAGCCATTGCAAGATTGGTGAAGGTAAGCTCCCATGATTTAAGGCTTCTTCATTGCATCTGCTGCCACACTCATAGTCTGCCTCACCTTTCCAAACAAAACACTTGTTCTCAACCACACACACAAGTTGTTCCTTCATCTGTTCTCTATTCTTCACCTCCTTCCCTTTCCATGTCTCTGTTCTGCTTTTCCTACCCCTCCCCCTGCTGTTTTACCTGTTTCTCTCCCTTGCCCTACTATACAGTGCTTCCGCCTCTCCTTCTCCTTTTTCCTGTAACTTTATCTGTTCCTTTCCATATCTTGCTTCCTTTCCATCCAATTCTATCTCTCTGGTGCTTTGTGTGCATGGTCTGTAATGTACTGTGGTGTTGCTGTCAGACCTAATTTTCATGGCATTTATAGCCTGTGTATGTATGCTTGTGTCAGTAAACTTGAACTCTCCCTCTTTGAGTACCTTCCTACATTTCCCCCTGTCATCCATCCCTCCTTGTCTTCCTTTTCCCTCTATTTCCCTCTCTGAGTCTCAGTACCTGCCAGAATGCTGTGGTAGCATGTGGCTCCCACATTAACTACAACAGCCATTTTGGAAATTCAAAGCAAAGTGGAAGTAATTTAACCCTGATCCCACAGTGTGCCCAATTGTCAACCAACCCAAAAATGTGTTTGGTGAAAGTAATTTTTGCATTTAGAATGCCACAATTCACACTGGACATTATTTATTAGTTTGCTCACTGTGTTGGGTCTAATTTATTTGCTCAGATGGCAGTTATGGAGTTAAACCATGGTGATCAGGACAACGAACATTGGATAAGCATGGAGCCAGTTTTTTTTGGCAAATAAATCGAGCAAATGTCTTTGCTGCCTAACCTCTGCTGTTAAACTTCTGTGTTGCTTTGAGCTTTTTGAACTTTGCTGTGATCATCCACTTGACTGACCTAAACATCAAAGTGACTGCTTGTGGCTCCCAGCTCCACACTTCCTGATTTTTCTCCGGAAATCTGTTACATTTATATATAAAAAAAACAAAACAAGCTAAGAATACTTGGAATAGTCAGCAAGACCATGTAGGGTAAGAAATAGGATTAACATTACTGACTGGTGATTTTTCTCCAGAACAATGTCCTGGGTTTTGAAGGCTGGGAATTTGAGTGGAACAGCACCTGAGATCAGCTGAAGTGAGGAGATAACTGAAGGGCAGAGAGATGGTTTGACTGGCTAATTTCTGGAGAGAACCATTTATTCTAAGAAAACCTCACAATTGAGTTGTGGATGTGGAAATATTGATTTTTAAATTCATAATACTGAAAATGACAGCATCTTCTCACCAAGTATCGGCAACTACAGTGTTTCTGCAGTTGAGATATAAATGGTTAATCGCAATAAGTTGCCTTTATCAGTCCTACACAGCTGATTATGGTTGTTGTGGCTTTACTTTAAACTCACATTCATCATCCATAATAGGACTCAGTTAACAAGGGTGCTGGATAAGAAACCAGAAATCATACCTCACTGGATCATTGATGGATTTATCTCAGCACTTGCAATTTTCAACGTGTAGCACTACGGGGTAGACAGAAAGGGAAGGATATCCTAGTGTCAGTTAATTCATTAAAATAACTGTAGTTTCTCAACATCATGTAATTTTTTTTACATATATATGGCAACTTGTCAAATTCGTCCTCTAGGCTACTTCAAGTTTCAAATTTTGTTTGGCATTTCCAGCACACAGGCGTAAAGGAGAATAAAATAATTGTTATTCCAGATCCAGTACAGCACAAAAAAAACACAAGATGAACTCAGCAATAAAAAACACAATAAATAGAAATACATAGGATAGATTGATTACACATCCATAAAGTGACCTAGACAGTCTATATAAAGTGGCTCGGGTGGGAAATGATAAAATAGTGGTGGTGGGGTGTTGATCAGCCTTGCTGCTTGAGGAAAGTGACTGTTTGAGTCTGGTGGTTCTGACATGGTAGTCTCCTCACTGATGGGAGTGGAACAAGCTGTACATGAGCAGGGTGGGTGGGATCCTTCATGATGTTACTGGCCCTTTTCCAGCACCCTTCTGAACATATGTCTTTGATGGTTGGTAGGATGGTGCTGGTGATGCATTGGGCAGTTTTGACTACCCGTTGTAGGGCCTTGTCTGCCACAGTGCAGTTTCCATAGCAAGTAGTGATGCTAGGATGCTCTCTACTGTGCTTCAGTAGAAGGGTGTGAGTATAGATGTGCAAAGTCTACCTCTCTCATCCTCCTCCGAAACTAGAGCTGTTGGTGATCCTTATCAAACAATTACAATCTGCAGTTTCAGGACATGTCAATCCCTCAAAACAATAGTTCAAAATATTAAATACAAGAGATTCTGCAGATGCTGGAAATCCAGCAACAAAATGCTGAGTGCCTCAGCAGCTCAGGCAGCATCAATGGAGAAGGATAAAGAATCAATGTTTTGGGCCAAGATCCTCCACCTGGGCTGGAAAGGAAGAGGAAGAAGCCAGAATAAGAAGGTGGGAGGAGGGGATGGAGTATAAGCTGGAATTTGATAGGAGGGGGTGAATGGGGGGAAGGTTGATGAAATGAAAAGCTGGGAGGTGATAGGTGGAAAAGATAAAGGGCTGAAGAAGTAGTAATCTTACAGGAGAAAAGAGTGGGCCATGGGAGAAAGGGAAGCAGCAGGGGCAGCAGAGGGAGGAAATGGTCAGGTGAGAAGTAAAAAAGGTACAGGTGAAGAGAAAGGAGGTAACAGGGTAGCCAGAATGGGGAATGGAGAAGGGAGAGGGAGAAATTACTGGAAGCTGGAGAAAATATTACTGAGAGCAGTAGTAGAGGGCCTGTAGATATACACTCAGTGCTCATTTTTTTAGGTACACATGTACCTTTGCTTGTTAATGCAAATATCTAAGCAGCCAACCATGTGGCAGCAACTCAATGCATAAAACCATGCAGACATGGTCAAGGGGTTCAGTTGTTCAGACCAAATAACAGAATGAGGAAGAAATGTGACCTAAGTGACTTTGACAGAGGAATGGTTGTTGGTGCCAGACAGGATGGCTTGAGTATCTCAGGAACTGCTGATCTGAAACAAGAGGTACAAGAGCCTGCAGATGCTGGATTCTGGAGCAACAACCAGGATAGTTCTGATGCAGGGTGTCCACCCAAAATTTCCACAATTCCCTTCCTCCCACAGATGTTGCTTGGCCCTTTATGTTCTTCCAGCAAATTGCTTGTTTCTTCATTGCTTAATATTGATTTCTTTTTTTAAAAAAAAGCAAACTGGTTCATTGTGTAGTTACTGTTCCCACTTGTACATTTTCATTTCCAATCTCATAAACACAGAGCTTTCCTGCTGAATAAATGAATCAATCTTCCATTCTCATAAATCTTGCCTTGAGTCTCACTCCAGACAAGCTGAGTGGAACTGTGACGGGGACAGCATGCTAATTGTGGTTTCTCAGTGTGGTCCCATTGGCAGTGAGATGTAATATTGAACACAGTAAAGAATGCGGCTCACCTACCAAGCAGGATATACAAAATCACACTCTCTAAAGAATAAAGATGAAAACAATTCACTCTGTACATATGGTACTGTTACTTAACAAACATCTCAAGGCTTTTTAAGCTGTCCGCATGTGATTCAAAACGCACAGCAAAACTTGCAAACTTTTCTCTAATTGTGCATAATGCAAAGAAAATGTGCACAATACATAAAAATGTGCAAAATAAATAAAAATTTTGATTAAAATGTGCAAATATAGCCATGAATTATACACTAAAGCTTCCATGAACACAAATTCTCAAGATTCAAGAGTTTCTTTGCTATTTTTCAATACACATTGTAAAGGAGAATGAAATTATTGTTACTCTGGATCCAGTGCCCTATAAAAAATACAATAAGCATAAAGAACACAATAAAACAAACAAACTGCAATAAATATAAATACATGTACAAGTAACTTTTATATGTGCATATGTACGTGTGTGTGTATATGCATGTGTATATAAACCGATCGTATGCTAGGTGATGTGATGGTGTGGTGGGTTAATGGGTGGAGGTGTTGGTTTGGGTGAAGTCACTGTTTTTGAGTTTAGTGGTGCTGGGTTGAATGCTGTGTAGCCTCTTCCATGATGAGAGTATGGCTAACAGTCCATAAGCAAAGACTTTTAAAATAGTCCATTAAACAAGGACATCTAAGTTTATCCTGCTCCTCATTAATTGAAAGAACAAGCAGGGCAGCCATTATTGGGAGTAGACCAGTGATGAGGGTAGGAGGGTCGGGCTTTGGGTTGAAAGAGGCACTAGCTCTGGGTAAGTTTCTGTTAAAGTTCCCTTTTTCTCTCTCACTGTACTGAGTGTAGTCAATGGCTGCGGTGTGTTCTTCATTCCAGATGTTGGAGTCCTGGGAGACCCAGACTCTTCCAGGGAATTACATCTACGTGAAGTGCATCTGGCTGCAGCTCCTTGAAGACTGTGTTAGGGATCTGCAGCAGTAGTTGGATGACCTTTGGCTTGTACAGGAGAGTGAGGAGATAATTGATCGGAGTTACAGGGAAGTTGTCACTCTGAAGTTGCAGGAGGGGAGTAGCTGGGTGGCTGTCAAGAGAAGAAATGGGACGTTGAAAAGACAGTTTGTGCAGAGCACTCCGGTGGCTATTCCCCTCATAGTAAATATTTGTTTTGGATACTGTTGTGGGGATGACCTCCCAGGAGAATGCCACTGAGACCCAGTTACTGACACTGAGCATGGGTCCGTGGTGCAGAAGAGAAAGGGGGAGAAGAGGGGAACGGTAGTGATAGGGGACTCATTAATCAAGGACCAGGCAGGAGATTCTATGGACAGGAACAGGACACCAAAATGGAATGTTGCCTCCCAGGTGCCGAGGTCAGTGACGTTTTGGAATGCGTCCACAGCATTTTGGAGGGGGAGAGAGCACAGCCAGATGCCTTGGTAAAGATATCGGTACCAATGACATAGGAAGGAAAAACAAGAGGTTCTGAAAAGACAATTTAGAGAGATAGGTGAAAAGCTGAGAAGCAGGACCTCCAGGGTAGTAATTTCTGGATTGTTGCCTGTGCCATGTGATAGTGAGGATAGAAATGAGATGATTTGATGGAATAATGCGTGGCTGAGAAGCTGGTGCAGGGGGCAGGACTTCAGGATCTTGGATCATTGGGATCTCTTCTGGGGGATGTATGACCGGTACAAAAGGGATGGGTTGCACCTGAACCCGAGGGGGACAAACATCCTCGTGGACAGGCTTGTTAGAGTTGGTGGGGAGAGTTTAAACTAGTTTGCAGGAGGGCAGGAACCAGAATGAAGGGGCTCAGGATAGGGCGGATGGTAGAAAAGCAAAGAGAGCATGCAGTCAGACTGTCAGGAAGGACATGCAGATGACTGGACAAAGTTGTTGTCAGCAGCGTGAGTATCAGTGCATGAGGGATGCAGAATCAAGAAGGGTAGCAAATACAGTACTCAAAGTGTTATATCGATGCACAGAATATAAGAAATAAGGTGGATGACCTTGTTGCACTATTACGGATTATCAGGTATGATGTAGTGGCTATCACTGAATCGTGGCTGAAGGATGGTTGTAGTTGGGAGCTGAATGTCCAAGGTTACATGTTGTATCGGAGGGACACGAAGGTAGGCAGGAGTATGGCATGGCTCTGCTGGTAAAGAATGGCATCAAATCAATAGAAAAAGTGGCAAAGGATCGGAAGACGTTGAAACCCTGTGGGTTGAGTTAAGAATCTGCAAGGTAAAAGAACCCTGATGGCAGTTATATTCAGGCCTCCAAACAGTAGATGGGATGTGGGCCACAGATTACAATGGAAAATAGAAAAGGCGTGCCAAAAGGGCAATGTTATGGGGATTTCAATATGCAGGTTGACTGAGAAAATCAGGTTGGTAATGGATCTCCTGAATGAGTTTGTTGTATGCCTGCAAGATGGTTTTTTAGAGCAGTTTGTCATTGTAAATTGGAAGGAGATAATAGCAGCAGAACAGCAATGGCTTGAGTTTCTGGGAAAAATGAGGGTGCAGGATAGATGTATTCCAAAATTGAAGAATACTCAAATGGCAAAATAGTACAACCGTGGCTGACAAAGGAAGTCAAAACTACTGTAAAAGCAAGAGTGAGGGCATACAACAAAGTAAAAATTAGCAGGAAGATAGAGGATTGGGAAGCTTTTAAAAACCTACAAAGAGCAACTAAAAGAATCATTAGGAGGGAAAATATGAAAGCAAGCTATCAAACAATATCAAAGTGGATAGTAGAAGCTTTTCAAGTTTATAAAAAAGAGAGAGATGAGAGTGGATAAAGGACTACTAGAGAATGAAATCAAAGAGATAACAATGGGGGCCAAGGAGATTGCAAATGAACTAAATGAGTATTTTACATCAGTCTTCGTTGTGGAGTGCACTAGCAGTGTGCCAGATATTGAAGGGTGTGAGGGAAAAGTGAGTGCAGTTACATGTGTTCCTTTGTGAAATACAAAGATAATCATATTTAAATAGAAAAATTTAAACTTTCAGAAGTTACTAAAAGATCAAAAACCATCTAGATAAATTAAATTTAAGAGAATCCAAGAAGCTAATGAAATTGTTTCAAAAATAAAAGACTCTCATCTACTAAAATGACAACTTTGTATTTCAAACCAGAGGTAATTATACGTATAACTTAATCCCATATCTATCTCTATAGACAGACGATAGGTCGAAGATTTTCTCTCAATCATCAATATCCATTCCCAAACTCACTTTTCCACATTCTCTACTCTCTGCAGTGGAAGGAATTAAAGAAGGAATGTCCTTTGTGTAAGTTTGCTTGTGTGAACACCAATCCACTGTGTAGTATCTCAACATTAAATTGCACAGATGAGGCCTTGAATGGTGCAGATCTCAGAAACTGAAACAGGAATTTACAGAGATTTGTGGCTTGCTTAACTGTTATTTTTGGGCCTGGTCTTACCTGAAATGCCAGAGTCCTAAGTGTTCACATTCTCGATAGGTCATATTTGACGTTTCATTTGTTAGTAATTGCTTGGACCAATTGTCTTCTCCTGCTGATGTCTCATGGTTAACCCAACCTCTGATTCAGATGGCTATTCCCTCTGATCTAAGGGGGATAACTTTACTCATCTTCTCACACCCCATCACTGAACTGTTCCCACAACCTATGGACTTGCGTTCAAGGGCTCATCATCCAATGTGTTCAATATTTATTGCTTATTTATTATTATTTTTTTTCTCAACAGAAGCTAGTAAAACGAGGTACAGGCTTAGCCAAGGACATTCACTATTATTATATCATTTTTTCCCTTTCTTTTTGTATTTGCACAGTTTGTTGACTTTTGCACTGTAGTTGTCCACCTTGTTGGTGCAGTCTTTCATAGATTCCATTATGATTATTGGATTTATTGAATATGTCAACAAGAAATTGATACATGTATATGGTGACATGTATATACTTTGATAATAAATTTACTTTGAATTTTTAACTTTAAACACTCTCTTCTTCAGTTTCCCAAATCTCCATGATCATGTGTCCATCCAAGCATGATCACCTTCTAAAATGACACCTCACTTGATCAAATTGTTCATCATCTTGACTCGTGACCCACTTCATCCTAATGATCCTCTCAAGTCGTCCCTTAACAAATGTCTTCATGCAAACTTCTATCTTGGTGATCTTCTCTCAGTCACCATTCTCAAGCTCATTTTTCCACGTTCTCCACTTTTTGTAGTGGAGGGGATTAATGGAGGAATTGCCCTTTGTGTAAGTTTCTCTGTGTTTCAACCAATCCACTATGCAGAAGATTTGATGCCTGGTATGCCCGAGTACACAGCTATCTGTAGCTTCATACGAAGAGGGAAAGGGGACTCATATACGAAGTTGCATTGCAGTGTGTGGGCCACAACATTTTAGTATAATTTTTCAGAAACGTTTCATTCAAAATTACCATTATTGTTCAATTGAAACTGATTTAAGTGAGAATGAAATGAAGATATTTCAGAACCTAAACGAGATTGATACAGTGTGCAAGTTTAAAGTATTTAAAGAAACTTTTACTGTGTTTCACTGGATTTTTAAAACTGTTTGGCTAAAACTTTTGCTTTTATGCTGTGAGACCAAGTGGTAATTGAAAATCAGAAATTTTGTCATTTTCAATTTTTACCAGCTGAATGGATTCACGGATGCAGTGGGTTTCTACACTGCACTTCTGTCTCCGGAAGCTGACTGATCTCAGCTCAAAATAATGGAAAGAAAATCTCATTCTCTGGTGTAAAGGTACAATGTGGAATGAGATTGGACATCTTCCAATCTCTTACCATTGGTGTGTGGGTATGAGTTGTTTTGGGATCCTTAACATTGCAGTCTGTTAATGATAAGGATCTGTAAGAAGCAGAAGTTTCAAATGATGTTGCTTGCATATCGGAAAATGTCAGAACTACAGTAGTGCAGTCGTTAACTGGATATAGCTTCAATTTCAAAGCTGCGCTGTTTAATGAGAAAGCTTGGAAGCATTTTATTATTTGCACTGCATTGTTGCAATCTCCACAAATGCTCCACAATTGATCACGTGGAAGTTCAAATTGATGGATTCTTGTTTTTTTTTAAACTATATTTTTAATGGGGATGTAGGCTTTCCTGGCAAGGCTGGTATTTGTTGTCCAGCCCTATTAACTTCTGAGCAGAATGATTAGCCAAGCCATTTCAGAGCTATGAGTTTGGAGTTACCAGCAAAGCAGAACAGGTACAATTTCCTCCATGGAATTCAGATTTATTAATCACATTGATGCACCATAAATAACTCTAGGAGACTGGAAGTGAACGATAGCCTTTTATTAACAGTGAAAAGGGAGCACAACATCTCGGAGACTGAGGGAGGAGCAGTGCCCCAATTGCCTTTATACAGGGGTCTGTGGGAGGAGCCACAGGAGCAGTCAGCAGAGGGGCATGTCCAGACGGGTATACATAGTTTACCACACACATGTACATCAAAACATACAGAGAAATGTGTCATTTGATATTAACATCCAACACAACCAAGGATATGCTGGGGCTGTGTCATAAGGGGACAGGAAGCTGGACCCAAGTGCAGGACGCAGGCACTGAAGTACTAGGGGCAGGACGGGAACAACTAAATGATAGACAAGATGCGGTGACTGTGGTGTGCGTGAGGGACGTGACGTTCAAGGTGATTCTGGGGTTCTGGGAGAGTCTTGGAGTTCAGGCAAAGCAGGATCCCGGAGTTCACTGGGCAGGCCGCATAACTCCTACGCAGGGCCTGGACCTCCCAGGCAGGAAAACGGGGGCCTGAGCAGGTTGCAGGGCACAACCCATCAGTAGTGAGGGATGGAAAGGGGCGGAGTCCAGCCAGGCTTGCCCAACAGAGGCAAGGGATAGGAAGGGAACTAGGTCCAGGGTAACTGCCAGACTTACTCAAAGAACTCATCTTTAACAAGGGGGACTCCAAGCCAGGGCAACCAGAGGAACAGGATAGGCAGAACAACTCCACTCAGTCCCAGAGTCCCCTATATACACCGCCAGCCGATGGGCATCAGGAGCGCCTCCTTGAGCTCCCAACAAGCCACGATGATCCACTGGTGTGACTAATTGGGCTCAAGGGCGAAAGGAGGGATGGCTACAAGACCCGGAGTCCGGAGTCCGTGGACCAGATCAAGACCCGGAATGCGGGCTCCGGACCAGACCATAACAGGCTGGCCCACTAGTTCCAACATAACATGCTCATAATGCCTGGCAGAACAGCACAGAACACAGCGAAACAGAACATGTGAAGTAACAAAGCAACAATCAGCAAAGCCTTCCTCCCTCAAGGCATGTTCTTCCCTCCATCTCACCCACCCACCCATACACATACACTGTCCTGTAATCTCAGGACAGGCTGTCTTCAGCCTCCGACATCCATCAGGTTCGTAACTTCTCAGACACCGGCCTCTGACTCCCCTAGTGGACTCAGAGATTCACAGACTTGGACTCTTGCCATTGGATTGCTGATCGAATCGTATCTGTAAAATAATTGGCTGTTCATGACAGTCTGCTGGTTGCATGGTTAATATCACCAATGAACAGTTTATGATAAACCACAAATGCTATGATAGGATATGAACTCAGGTCTCTGGAATGTTAGTTCACACCTCTGGGCTATTAATTGACTCACTTAACCACTGTACCACCACTATGTCAAAAAGTATTAACATATATTGACGGGTGAATAAATTGGGTGCAGCCTCAAGAAACAATTATTTTTTATGCTCAAAAGTCTCTTGATGAGGTACAACCTAACAGATATTTGGATCAGATGAGGCTGTATACCACTAGCTGAATGGATAGACAATCAGCTAACATATGGAAAGTAGATTATCAATGAAGAGTACCTAATCATTTTGAAAGGGGATTCAAAAGTATTAGTGCTGAAATAAATATTATTCATAATCTATACTAATGGCCTGAAAACAGAGTGATTAACATTGATAATTTTGCAAATAATTCAAATTTGAAGTTTACTGATAATACAAAATGAAAAAATAAAGTACACACTGAGACGGTTTGCTGTTACAATTTAAGACATGATTAGAGAACATGCTGCAATGTTTTAAATGATCTTCACAACACTGTGATGCAAGACGGCATTGGTGAACCACAATGATGTTCTGCAGGCTGTGTACAATACATCTAAATATACCTTCTTTGAATTACTCTCACTGTAATATGCAGCATTTAATTTCCTTTTAAGCAATGCACTTTTAAAGCGAGAATGAATTACAGATTTTATGGTCTTCTAAAGGACACTGTGGATTTAACTGTCAAACAAGCAGGTGAGGCAGATGAGGGCTCATTGCCATGGTTGGAAGTGAGGCAGAAAGGGGGTGGGGGGTTTGGAATCCAAGGCAGGCTGAAAGGCAGAGGAATGAGACCCCCCCCCCCCACCCAGCATCTTGTTAGCAAATATGCAGTCGCAAGAGAACTCTCAACTGTCTGTGCAATATACTGCAGATTTACATGCACTGAATTAGATTGAGAGGCAAAAGCTATAAGCAAAATATGAATCACTTTCCTCAGGAAAGAGAACACCAGCAGAAAACCAGAAGGATTCTTTAAAATCATTAAAGAGTTAGGCAGATAAATATGGAGGGAGTGTTTCCACTCTAAGAGAGTACAAATTTAACTCGTAGGTTGAGTTGGTGGAGAGGAAAGCAAATGCAATGTTAGCATTCATTCAAAGGTCTAGAATACAAAAGTAAGGATGTAATGCAGGTTTGCATTACATTGTGAGCAGGTTTGGATCCCTTATCTAAGAAAGGTTGTGCGGGCAATGGAGGGGGTCCTGAAGAGGCTTACAAGAATGATCCAGGAAATGAGACAGTCAATGCAGAAGGATCATTAGATGGCCTCGGGCCTGTACTCATGTAGTTTAGAAGAATTTCATTGAAATCTATCAAATACTGAAAAGCCAATATAGAGTGGTTGATGGAGAGGGTATTTCCTACAGCAGGGGAGTCTAGGACCAGAGGGCACAACCTCAGAATGGAAAGATGACCTTTTAGAACAGAGATGAGGAGGAATTTCTTTAAGCAGAAGGAGATGAATCTGTGGAATTCATTGCCACCGATGGCTATGGAGGCAAGTCATTAGGTAATTCTAAAGCCAAGGTTGATAAGGTTTTTGATTAGTAAGCGCATCAAACCTATGGAGAACAGAGAGGAGAAAGGGGTTGAGAAGGATAATAAATCAGCCATGATGGTATGGCAGAGCAGTTGCGATGGGCCAAATGGCCTAATTCAGCTCCTGTGTCTCATGGTCTTAAAGTTATAAATGGAACAAAGTTGTTAAACAGTCTGCTGGTGAAATGAGGAGAACCAGTCTTCATCTAGAGAGTAGTTACAATGTTGAACACTGTTTTGGGAATGGTTGAGAAAAATAGTAGAGTTGTTTTCATACTGTATCCAGACATAAACATGAGAGAAAAGTGAGCATGAGATACGTTGCTTTAATGTAGAAGATACATTTGGAATAGAATGTCAATAGAGATCAGATGGGCTAAATGATGTTTATCTACGGAAACTTTCTTTATAAACTACCTTGCAAATTTCATGCCGAATTCCTTGAAAATATTTTGCTAGTAATTCATTAAAATATTGTACAGCCAACAGGTGGTCATCTCTAATACTGGAATTCTGATAGATTTGGGTCAGAAGCACATGATTAAAGAAATCTGATCACCTAAAAGAGGCAACTTTTTATTGATCAGGGCTTCAGTTACAAGGGCAGAATTTATTGCCAATACCTAAACACTCTTGAGGATGACAAGTTGACTTCTTGTACCACTTCTGTCCTTCTGGTGAAGGTACTCCACAGTGTTGTTGACGAGGGAGATCCAAATTTGATGAAGGCCTACAACTTATTTCCGAACAGGATAGAGTACTATTTGGAGGGAAACCTCCAGGTATGTGAAGTCTTTGCACTTCTTGCTGGTAGACATTGTGGATTTTGGAGGCGTTGTTAGAGTAGCCTTGGTGAGCAGCAGTGGTGCATTTGTAGAAGCCACTTAACAGCAGTGATGGAGCAATTGATTGTCCAGAGTACAACCATACAACTCAAAGGAAATTTTCCTCGATGCAAAGGTAGGAATTTATCTCTACAAGAACTCTTCTCTGGTTACTCCTAACAGAACTAGCATTAACTGGTGTCACTGCTGGTTGTTCCAATAAACCAGATTTATAGAAAAGTTGTTCATACCTTTACAATATCTGCTAGAACTAGCAAACATCAGGAATTTGCACCATGTTTAACAACACTAAGCAGAGAACATTATTCTCTGTTATTATTTATGGAGCATAAATTCAAGACTTCAATCTTGCAATCTAACACAATGAATCATATTTAATTTTGTTGTCTGCCTTGCCTAAGCTATAATTCGAATTATCCGCCTTTGGCTTGTTGTAATGCTCACTGAGAAAATGGAAAAGCCTGACGAATTTGAACAAACAAAAAATTTGTCAATGTAGTCTTCGGGTAGCTGTCACTTCCCTTGCCAAGTGAAATTGCACTTTTTCTGCTGAGGGAGTGACAAGTATAATCAATATGTACTATATCCAACAGTCTTATAATATAAAGAGCTCATTTCATGAATTGCTCTATGTTTTTTTCTTGCTTGTTCCATCTTTTGATGCTTATTCAGATTTTTTTTTAGCTCTTTTTTTCATTTCTATGTTGGCTGAGAGTTACTAACCGCTAGTATGTATGAAAGGACATAATCAAGAAACTCTTTTCAGAAAATTCCTTGGTCCTACTGAGCATTAACACCAAGCTTTCTTATCAAGGTACTTTGGGGAAGCAATAGGAAGCAGAAATGGAAAGAAGAAAGATTGCATGCAGTAAATTGATTTGAATAAGAAGGAATGCTTTTTGCTGATATGAATTTACAAACAAAATAATAATATTCTGATAACTCTGGCAGTTGTGCCTTCCAGCACTACTGGTAAATTAGGGATTAAGGTGTTGGCAGTTCTTGAGTCAATCCACTGGAAGTTCACTCTGTTGGACACTTCAAAAATGGGGTAAAAGAAGTGGCCGTGGCACCTCTGAAAAATTTATTATCTAAAGCAACATTGACTGTTTTTCAACCAACCAGAGACTAATTTTGATCAGCTTGCTTCTTAATTCCTCAACCAAATTTGGAACAGAAGCAAATCAGAATTAAAACTTGAAAGTTAAAAAAGTGAAGAGTGAAAATAGAATATAGAACGGCCAGCACTGTATGAACATCTCAGCTCACGATGCTGTGTGAACTGATTACGGACCTACTCCACGACCAGTCTAATCCTATCCAGCCCACACCCTCCATTTTTCTTACAATCATCAAAAAATTATCTAAAATGGATGTTCTAAAATTCTCCTAAATGACCCTGATATATCAGCCTCTGCCACCAACCCCAGCAGTGGATTTCAGATGCTTATCACTCTCTGCATAAAAAAACCTGTCTCAGACATCCACTAAATACCTTAAGGTTACATCCCTTCATATTAGTCATTTCCATCTAGGGAAAAAAATTCTGGCTATCCACTCTATCTATACGTCATCATCCTACACACCATAGAACCATAGAACACTACAGCACAGTACAGGCCCTTCAGCCCTCCATGTTGTGCTGACCCATATATTCCTTAAAAAAAAGTACTAAACCCACACTACCCCATAACCCTCCATTTTTCTTTCATCCATGTGCCTGTCCAAGAGGCTCTTAAATACCCCTAATGTTTTAGCCTCCACCACCATCCCTGGCAAGTCATTCCAGGCACTCACAACCCTTTGTGTAAAAAAACTCACCCCTGATATCTCCCCGAAACTTCCCTCCCTTAATTTTGTACATATGCCCTCTGGTGTTTGCTACTGGTTGCTCTGGGAAACAGGTACTGACTATTCACCCTATCTATGCCTCTCATCATCTTGTAGATCTCTATCAAGTCCCCTTTCATTCTTCTACACTCCAAAGAGAAAAGTCCCAGCTCTGCTAACCTTGCTTCATATGACTTGTTCTCCAAACCAGGCAACATCCTGGTAAATCTCCTCTGCACCCTCTCCACAGCTTCCACATCCTTCCTATAACGAGGTGACCAGAACTGAACACAATACTCTAAGTGCGGTCTCACCAGAGATTTGTAGAGTTGTAACATGACCTCTCTACTCTTGAACTCAGTCTCCCTTTTAATGAAGCCTAATATCCCATAGGCCTTCTTAACTACCCTATCAACCTGTGCAGCGACCTTAAGGGATATATGCATTTGAACCTCAAGGTCCCTTTATTCATCCACACTCTTAAGTAACTGATCATTAATCCTGTACTCAGTCTTCTGGTTTCTCCTTCCAAAATGCATCACCTCGCACTTGTCCAGATTGAACTCCATCTGCCATTTTTCTGCCCAACTCTGCAGCCTGTCTATATCCTCTTGTAACCTTCCACAACCTACAGTTCCATCCACAACTCCTCCAATCTTCGTGTCATCCTCAAATTTACTCACCCATCCTTCTGCCTCTACATCCAGGTCATTTATAAAAATCACAAGTAGCAAGGGTCCCAGGACAGATCCCTATGGCACGCTACTAGTCACTGACCTCCAGGCAGAATACTTTCCTTCCACAACTACCCTCTGCTTTCTTCCTTTAAGCCAATTTTTTATCCAAACAGCCAAGGTTCCACATCCCATGCCTCATGACTTTCTGGATGAGTCTCTCATGAGGGACCTTGTCAAATGCTTTGCTAAATTCCATGTAGACCACATCCACTGCCCTACCCTCATCAATTTCTTTTGTTACCTCTTCAAAAAACTCAATCAGGCTCGTGAGGCACGATCTTCCCTTCACAAAGCCATGTTGACTATCCACGAGTAGACTGTACTTCTCCAAATGTTCGTAGATCCTATCCTTAAGAATCCTTTCCAATAGTTTGCAGACCACCAATTTAAGACTCACCAGTCTACAGTTCCCAGGTTTCTCCCTATTACCTTTTTTAAACAAGGGAACTACATTTGCCATTCTCCAGTCCTCTGGCACTTCCCCTGTAGCCAAAGAGGATTCAAAGATCATAGCTAATTCTCCTGCGATCTCTTCTCTCAATTTCCACAACAACCTGGGGTGTATCATATCTGGCCCTGGGGATTTATCAATCTTAATGTTTTTAAGAAGATCCAGCACCTCTTCTTTAATCTCCACATTGTCCAGCACACAGGCCTGTTCAACTTCAATCTCATCCTGATCAAGATCCTTATCACTTGTGAATACTGAAGCAAAGTATTCATTTAGGACCTCCCCTACCTCTTCTGCCTCCAGGCACATGTTGCCCTCTTTATCCTTTAGCGGTCCCACCTTAGTTCTTGTCATTCTCCTATTCTTCACATACGCATAGAATGCCTTGAGGTTCTCCTTAATCCTACATGCCAAGGCCTTCTCATGCCCCCTTTGAGCTCTCCTAAGTCCTTTCTTTAGCTCCTTGCTGGCTACCCTATATTTCTCATGAGCCCCTCCTACTTCCTGCTTCTTATATCTAAAATATGCTTCTTTTTTCCTCTTGACAGGTTGCCTCAAGTTTTTCGTCAGCTACGGTTCCCTTTTCCTACCATTTTTTCCTTGCCTCAGTGGGACAAACCTGTCCTGAACCCAGTTCAAGTGGTCCCTAATCTCTCAATTAAGTCCCCTCTCATCCTCCATTCCAAAGGGGCACCTTTCAAAAAGAAGGAGACCTCGCTCACTTAATGTTTCTTTTGTATCAGCTTCTATCACCATTACTTGCAGTGCACTCCAGGCAGTAAAAAAAACGCTCTGTCTCTGACAACTCTCCTAAACTTCCCTCCACTCATCTTAAACAGATATCCTCTGGTATTAGCCCTTGTCATCCTGGGAAAAAGGTGCTGGCTGTCCACTCTATCTATGCCTCTCATAACATTATACACCTCCATCAATTCACTCTTCATCCTTTCTCATTCGAAAGGGAAAACCCCTAGCTTGTGCAGCATTTCTTCATAAGACATGCTCTCTAATCCAGGAAGGATCCTGATAAATCTCCTCTGCACCCTCTTTAAGGTTCCAAATCCTTTCTATAATGAGGCGACTAGAACTGAACACAATATTCCCAGAGTAGTCTAACCTGAGTTTCGTAAGAACTACAACATTATTTCTTGACTCTTGAACTCATTCCCCAACTAGTGAAGACTAACACACCACACAGCCTTTTAACCACCCTATCAACTTGCGTAGTGACCTTGAGGGATCGATGAATCTGGACCTCAAAATCCCTCTGTACTTCTACACTGTTAAGAATCCTGTCATTAGCCTTGTATTCAGCCTTCAAGTTCAATATTCCCACTCCATCTACCAGCACCCTCTGCCTTCTCTGTGCAAACCAATTCCAAATCCACACTGCCAAGCTTCCATGGATCCCATGCCTTGTGAACATAGAACGTTGGACAGTACAGGACAAGAACAGGCTATTTAGCCCACAACGTCATGCCAAACCAGTTAAAAAGCAAATCAAAAACAGCCAAACACTAATCATGTTTGATTACCACTACCAAGAACATGTCCTTTCACTCCTCCTTCTTAAATCCATGTGCCTGTCCAAACGTCTCTTAAGAGCCTCTAACATATTTGCCTCCACCACCATACCAGGCAGCACTTTCCAGGCATCCACCACTCTGAGTAAAAAAAACTTACCCCTTACGTTCCCCTTGAACCTACCCCCTCTCACCTTCAATGCCTCTGGTATTAGACATTTCAACCCCGAGAAACAGATACTCTCTGTCCATTCTATCTCTGCCTCTCTTAACCTTGAAAACTTCTATCAGATCTCCCCTCAGTCAAGGTTTCTTCTTCACTAAATTCATCACTTCTGGACATCCAAGGTTCTCTTATCTTTCCATTCCCATCCTTCCTTCTAACAGAAACATACAATATGTTTCCTGTACTCTGTGCAATTGATCCTTAAACACCCTCTACATGTCTGTGGACTTGCAAGACTTTCTAAATGAGAACTTTTTCAAGTACTTTGCAAAAATCTACATACACCATATCCATCTGCTTTACCTTTACCAGTCTGTTTGGTCACCTCCTTGAGAAACGTAGTCGGGCTTTTGAGGTATGACTTCAATGGTATCCCAAATAAGACTATTCTTCTCCAAATGCTCATAAATCCTGCTCCCAAGAATGCTCTCCATTAGTTTTCCCATCACTGATATAAGTCTACTGGTCTATGATTTCCAGGATTATCCCTATTAACATTTTTTGAGCATCAGAACAACATTTGCTATCCTATAAACCTCTGGTAATGCTCCTGTGGCCAGGGAGGATGCAAAGCTCATTGCCAACACCCCAGGAATCTCTTCACTCACCTCCCATTGCATCCTGGGCTATATCTCATCTGGTTCCAGGAACTAATCTGTCCTAATGTTTTTCAGAAGCTCCAACACTGCTTCTCCCTTAACTTTGACATGCTCCAGCATGTTAGCCTGGTCGACACCAACCTTACATTTATCAAAGTCCCTTCTCCTGGTGAACACAGAAGCAAGGTATTCATTAAAGTCTTCCCGATTTCCTCTGCCTCAAGGCACGTTTCCCTCTTTATCCCTAATTGGTTGAACCCTCATTCTAATCATTCACCTGTTCTTCACATTTGTGTAGAACAATTTGAGGTTTTCTTTAATTCTACTCTCTGAGGCTTTCTCATGTCCCCTTCTACTTTCCATAAGACACTCACTCAGTGTTTCAGGGACAGCTCCTTCCCCTCCACCATAAGATTTCTGATTGGACAATGAACCCATGATCATTGCTTCACTTTATTCTTCTTCTCTTTTTGCACTACTTATTTAATTTATTCTACATATACTTGTTTGTAACATATAGATTTTTTCATTATGTACTGCAATGTACTGCTACTGCAAATCAGCAAATTTCATGACATATACCATTGATATTAAATCTGCTTCTTAAGCTCCTTCCTGCCTACCCTGTAACTCTCAAGAGCCCTGTCTGATTCCATTAGCTAATAGTTTACATTAAGTGAAAACAAAAATGTAAAATACAGACATAAATTTCAAGGAGACTAGATTGTGAAGAGTAAAGTTGCAAAGGAAAAGATGAAGGAAAAATATGGAAAGATATGGCAACAGTCTCCAGTATCCAGTCCATTTCCTCTTCTTCTTGTTGCCAACAGGCAGGAGGTGCAGGACACTGATGACCCATACCTTAAAGGGTCAACAGCACCCTCTTCCCCACTCCCACCAGGTTGTTGAACTGAGCTGAAAAACCTAATTCTGCCTTGGACTGTTTTCCCTCAACTTGCACTAATGTCATTATCACAAACAAGAGAAAATCGGCAGATGCTGGAAATTGTGCTAATTGTAGTGCTGCAATAAACGACACGGAGTCAGTGAGCTGCAGTTGCAAAAGAGATTTATTCAAACTTCGTGGCCTCGCTTTAAAGCCTTCCTGATCCCGCCCTCCTCGGGCGGGAATGCTGTAGGGGGTGCGTATTCACAGTCCCGTTCCGCACGCGGGCTTTTCCCCTTGCTGGTGAAGCAGACGGTGCCCTCTTTGGAACCAGCCTCTATGCTGGCGTGCACCGCTTTGTGAGCCGGTTCCAGTGGGCTGGGAAGTGGGTCGCCACATAACCCCCCCCCCCCCCTCAGAACTGGCGATACAACCCCCAATGTCCACAGTCTGGGTTGGACTCTGTTTGGGAGGTCTGCCTCTGTGCAGCGGTTCCGGAATCTCGACTGGCTGCGCCATGTCCACATGGGCTGGTTTGGGTCGGTCCACCGTGAAAACCTCCTCTTTCCCCCCAATGTCCGGTACAAATGTGGACCCATTGTTTCTGATCACCGTAAACAGCCCCTTGTAGGGCAGTTGTAGCAGTGCCCGATGTCCGCCCTGTCGTACAAAAATGAACTTACAGTTTTGCAGGTCTTTGGGTACGCAGGTCGGGTTCTGCCCATGCTGTGAAGTGGGTATGGGGGCCAGGTTACTGAGCCTCTCACGTAGTCTGCCCAAGACTGCTGCGGGTTCTTCCTTTTGCCCCTTTGGGGCTGGTATGAACTCTCCTGGGACGACCAGGGATGCGCTGTACACCAACTCGACCGATGAGGTGTGCAGATCTTCTTTGGGCACCGTGCGAATTCTGAGCAGGACCCAGGGAAGCTCGTCTGCCCAGTTAGGCCCTTTGAGGCGGGCCATGAGAGCCGACTTCAGGTGACGGTGGAAACGCTCCACCAGTCAGTTCGACTGTGGGTGGTAGGCAGTTGTGTGGTGCAGCTGTGTCCCCAAAAGGATGGCCATAGCTGACCACAGGCTGGAGATGAACTGGGCGCCTCTGTCGGAGGTAATGTGGGCTGGTACACCAAAGCGAGATACCCAGGTGGCAATCAGTGCCCGGGCGTAAGCTTCGGAGGTGGTGACGGTGAACGGGATCGCCTCTAGCCATCTTGTGAACTGGTCCACGATAGTCAGGAGGTGCCGCGCTCCTCGCGACACTGGCAGAGGGCCCAGGATATCCACATGAATGTGGTCGAAACGCTGGTGGGTGGGGTGGAACTGCTGCAGCAGAGCTTTGGTGTGCCGCTGCACCTTGGCTGTTTGACAGTGCATGCAAGTTCTGGCCCATTCACTGACCTGCTTGCAGAGTCCGTGCCAAATGAACCTGTTGGAGACCATCCAGACGGTTGTCCTGATGGAGGGGTGCGCTAAGTTGTGAATGGAGTTGAAAACACACTGCCGCCAGGCTGCCGGAATGGCGGGGCAGGGTTGGTCAGTGGTGACGTCACAGAGTAGGGTCCTCTCACCTGGGCCTACGGGGAGGTCCTGGAGCTGCAAACTGGAGACTGCGATTCTGTAACTAGGGATCTCCTTGTCTGCCTGCTGTGCCTCCGCCAGTGCTTCATAGTCTATCCCCTGGGACAGGGCTAGGATGTTAGGGCAGGAGAGGGCGTCCACCACGACATTTTCCTTTCCCGAGACATGCCAGACATCCGTCGTCTATTCGGAGATGTAGGACAGATGTCGCTGCTAGCGGGACGACCAGGGGTCGGATGCCTTCGTGAACGGAAAGGTAAGCGGTTTGTGCTCCATGAACGTGGTGAAGGGCCTACCTTCCAAGAAGTACCTGAAATGCCGGATTGCCAGGTATAGCGCCAGCAGTTCCCGGTCGAAAGCTCTGTATTTGAGCTCGGGTGGTCGCAGGTGTTTGCTGAGAAATGCCAGGGGATGCCAGCGACCCTCGATGAGTTGTTCCAGCACCCCACCGACTGCCATGTTAGATGAATCCACTGTGAGGGCAGTAGGGACATCCATTCTGGGGTGCAATAGCATTGCGGCATTTGCTAAGGCTTCTTTGGTTTTAATGAAAGCGGCGGTGGACTCCTCGTCCCAGGTAATGTCCTTGCCCGAACCCGACATCAGGGTGAACAGGGGGCGCATGATTCAGGCTGCTGAAGGGAGGAAGTGGTGGTAGAAATTCACCATACCCACGAATTCCTGAAGGCCTTTGATTGTGTTGGGTCGGGGGAAATGGCGGACTGCGTCTACCTTAGCGGGCAGAGGGGTTGCCCCGTCTTAGGTAATCCTGTGGCCCAGGAAGTTGATGGTGTCGAGCCCAAACTGGCATTTGGCCGGGTTGATTGTCAGGCCGTATTCGCTCAGTCGGGCGTAGAGTTGACGGAGGTGGGACAGATGCTCCTGACGACTGCTGCTGGCTATGAGGATGTCATCCAAATAGATGAAAGCGAAGTCCAGGTCGCGTCCCAACGCATCCATTAACCGCTGAAACATCTGTGCGGCATTCTTTAGGCCGAACGGCATGCAGAGGAACTCAGAAAGGCCGAACGGGGTGATGAGTGCCGTTTTGGGGACGTTGTCCGGATGCATTGGGATTTGATGGTATTCCTGGACGAGGTCTACCTTGGAGAAGATTTGCTGCAAACTCCTGAATGTGTGGCACAGGGTAGCGGTCCAGTGTTGTAGCCTCGTTCAGCCTGTGGTAGTCGCCGCACGGTCTCCAGCCCCCTGTTGCTTTGGGCACCATGTGCAGGGGGGAGGCCCATGGGCTGTCGGACTGCCACATTATCCCCAATTCCTCCATCCTCTTGAACTCCTCCTTCGCCAGTCGGAGCATGTCTAGGGGAAGCCTTCGAGCACTGGTGTGGAGGGGTGGTCCCTGTGTTGGGATGTGGTGCTGTACGCCATGTCTGGGCATGGCTGCTGTGAACTGCGGTGCCAGAACTGATGGGAAATCTGCCAGGACTGGTGAAGTCGTTGTTGGACAGTGTGATGGAGTCTAGGTGTGGGGCTGGCAACTAGGCTTCAACCAGGGAGAACGTTTGAAAGGTCTCGGTGTGGACCGGTCTCTTCCCTTGCAGGTCGACCAGTAGGCTGTGAGCCCGCAAAAGATCTGCGCCCAGGAGTGGTTGGGCTACGGCGGCCAGTGTGAAGACCCATGTAAACTGGCTGGAGCCGAACCGTAAGGGTGCCGTAGGTCCTTACTGTACTGCCATTCGCAGCCCTCAGGGTGGGACCCGGTGCCCTGTTGCGGGTGTCGTAACTCGTCGGAGGTAAGACACTGATCTTGGCTCCAGTGTTGACCAAAAAGCGGTTTCCCGACCGCTTGTCCCAGACATACAGGAGGCTATCCCGATGACCAGCCGCCGTAGCCATCAGCCGTGGCTGGCCCTGGCGTTTCCCGGGAGCTTGCAGGGCGGGCTACAGGGGCGGGCTTCTGCGCCCCACCGCTGGTGGTAGAAGCACCATTGTTTGTTGGCCTCCTCACCCCTGCCTCTGGGGTTAGCGGGCTCTGTGGCCGGGCCTGGTCTGGTTTGCTGCTGGGAGCATGGCCTGGTGAACTGTACAACGGACGCCCCACTCTCCTTCTTGGCTTTCCACAGCACGTCCGCCCGGGCCGCCACCCTCCGGAGGTCGCTGAAGTCCACGTCGGACAGCAGCAGGCGTATGTCCTCGGGCAGCTGCTCCAGGAATGCCTGCTCAAACATGAGGCAGGGCTTGTGTCCTCCGGCCAGGGACAGCATCTCATTCATCAAAGCCGATGGCGGTCTGTCTCCCAAACCATCCAGGTGCAGTAAGCGGGCAGCTCGCTCGCGCTGTGAGAGTCTGAAAGTCCTTATGAGCAAGGCTTTGAATTCTGTGTATTTGCAGTCCGCTGGGGGAGACTGTATGAACTCCTCAACCTGGGCTGCTGTATCCTGGTCGAGGGAGCTCACCACGTAGTAGTAACGTGTGCCATCTGAGGTTATCTGCCGAATGTGGAATTGGGCTTCTGCTTGCCGGAACCATAGGTGAGGTCGCAGCGTCCAGAAGCTTGGCAGTTTCAACGAAACTGCATGAACAGATGCGGCGTCGTTCATCTTCGGCCCAAATATCATTTGGGCCATCGGGGTCACCAATTGTTACGGTATGCTACACGCAGCGCTGCAATAAATGACACGGAGTCGGTGAGCTGCAGTTGCAAAAGGGATTTATTCAAACTTTGCAGCCTCGCTTTAAAGCCTTCCCGATCCCGCCCTCCCCGGGCGGGAATACTGTATTCACAGTCCCGTCCCGCACGCGGGATTTTCCCCTTGCTGGTGAAGCAGACTTGGCGCCCTCTTTGGGACCCGCCTCAATGCCGGTGTGCGCCACTTTGTGAGCAGGTTCGAGTGCGCTGGGAAGTGGGTCGCCACATAATGTCATTATATTATTTTTGTTTATAGTGTCATACAAGTCATGTATAACTTATGTCAATTTATGTTTATGTAATTTAAGTTTGTCGTGTTTGTAATGTACTGTGCTACTACTGCATAAAGTTCATTGTCATGATATTTATATGCTGGTCAAGTGTGCCAATGACAATAAACTTGAAAGTTGAAATATTAATGAAATAATACAATACAGGTGAAATTTGAATTGTTTTAAACTGTTATTTCAGAAAAAAAAGTTAGAATAATAAAATTATTCTTGACATCAAAATCACATTGCGATGCCAGAATTAGCATCTGAGTGCAAGCTGAAGAATGTTATCCTGAGAGTCTTAGACATGGTAAGAATAAGCCGATGAGGTACATGAATTATACATTCACAGTGAAGGTGTTCCATTAGTAAAGAATGTGAATATGTAAGCTATTAACAGCATGGCCATGAGAAAATCTCCAGCTTTATAAAATAAAACCTTGTATCCAATGTCATTGCTGCAACTGCCTCTTGAAATCCACCATCAAACATTCATGATCTGACATTTCTCCTAATCTCAGGCACTAATCTCCTCACTGACAGGAATTGAGAAGAGCAGATTTCAGTCCTGTGCAAATTACTACCTTGTAATCATACCCAGAGAAAATTGGAACCATTTGAGAAAAAAAAGAAAAAAATTGGCCAATTGAGGTATATATAATTGAGAAATATATAAGTAAAGATCCAAATGTCACCAGCTCTTTGAAGACCAGAGAAATTTTTTCTTAAGACAATTTTCATTGCCAAACCATGTGAATATAGAAATGTTCTACTACAAAAATCTAAGAATTTTGATCTGTGTCCAACAGATAAAAAGTTATCCCCAAAAGAATTCAGATAGAGCCCTTTCCATGCATAAAATATGTAGCCTCTTGGTTGTTCAGGGTTGACCATTGATTTTGTGTCCTAGCTTTCTATTCAAGCCAGAGCAGTACAATATGGAAAGCAATCGGTTGCCCACACAGCAGGCTCCCCCTCTCGAATCGGCTGATGAACCCAAAGGAATGGAAGAGACCAATACAGTTTGGTACCAGTAGTGTCACAGATGTTACCAGTCAGCATTGAACTCAATGTAGGATTGCCTTAGGGATTCTAGTATCCGTGAGTAGGTACAACTGCAAGGCAGCGGAGGTCTGAGATCAGAGTTTTCAAATGGTTCTGTCTATTATCAGAGAATGTATACAACTGAAATGCTTGTCCTCACAGCCATCCATGAAAAATAGAAGAACCCCAAAAGAATGAATGACAGAAAAATGTTAGAACTGCAAACCCCCCTCTCCCCAGCTCCCCCGCACAAGCAGCAACAACATTAATACATCAACCTCCCCTCTTCCCTGGCCCTCCTCCTCTTTCAGAAAAAAGCATCAGCGCCCATCTAGGAACAGCAAAGAGAACTGCAGTCAATGAAAACTATTGTTTACCCAACAGTTTGACACGCTACATGCGTTCTCTCTAACTACCAAGGAACAGAGAGGTATTACCCATTTTCACAGTGAAAGGGGCGACTCACAGTCGCTGTTACGATATTACAGTCTGCTGCGTTGCTTCTTAATCCGGGGTTCTCCGATGCGAGAAGTGGTATCAAGCTCTTCCCATCATCGAGAGGGAGAGAGAGAGAGAGTGCAGCCACTTGATGGGAGAGACCTCCATCTATACACTTGCCGCCATGAAATCCTGATGGTCCACCTCTCTTGCTGCCTCAGTCTGCAACACTGGCCCGGAATCGGTCGTCCACAGTCCCGCACCCTGAAGGTGACGGGCCTGGAAAATCCTTTTCCTAGATATGCGGCCAACCACAGCTGACAAGCCCACCTGCCCAAGCAACTAGTTTTAAGGTGGCAGTAACCTGTCTTTGCCCCTTCTCCTGTCAGCAGCAATGGTTCCACCGGGCTTAGGAGCTAAGCTACATGTGAAGGCCAGGAGCTGGACTTGGTTATGTGAGGCTATTTCAGGTGCACACCATTGGGAACTTACCCCACTACTGCCCCAGAATATAACAACCTTAAAAGGACCTTGAAATCATAGTTCTAGCAATCCAGGATGTCTGTACAGGTAATTCATTGACAACTGTTTGATATTTTCTTGCAGTTTGAGGAAAGAAAATGAATGCTCAGCAAACAAACCAACAAAAATATTTTCTTTTGGTGATGACAAAACAGGGAGAAGTGGCATCACTTAAAAATCAAGCTTCTTCACCTGATTGATGGAAAATCTCTGTTTAAATCTGAAAACAGTAACTATGGAAACCTTCCAGTGTCAGGCCAAACTCATCGTTGTAATGCAAAATCTTTCGCATTCTCTATCGCCTTCATCAAATTTGAGTTGTTATTATGCACTGGAATCAAACCTTTACAGCTCAATCAGATTCTCATTACTGACAATGGATACTGATGAAATTCGAGAACAAGCTTTTGATTGAACCCTTTCACGTCTTGCCGTCCTCCTGAAAGGCCAAATAAGTAGACAAAACAAACCATCGTATCATCATGCTAATTGGACTGCAGATATTCCCCATGCTTTGTCATTGTCTACCCTCAAACATTAACTCATTCACTTTTCTAAAAGCACAACAGAGTGGAGCAAAAATAAAACTCATACCCAAAGGCTGAAACAAAAAATGGATCAAACAGCTCCACACATTGTACAAGATGAAAGGCTGCTGGCAGAAATCAAATCTGATTGATCCTGGAGTCTCAAATTCATTCTGCAGAGCAAAGCATCCTTTGATTCAAAGAAGAACATAATCAGAATGTTAAAATAATAGATTAAAATGGTTTTGAACCACCTGAACCATTATGTCTGTCTCTTACTCCCTGATCAATGTGAACATACAATTGGTTATATGAATGTCCAATATGGTGAAACAACAACCCCACATTTTCTTTGGCTTACTGAAAGCAAAGTAGCACTATCATTGTAAAGCACACAAAGTTCTGGAGGAACTCGAGCTTGTCAGGTAGCATCTATGGAGAGGAATAAAGAGCTGATGTTTCAGGCTTCATCAGGACTGGAAAGGAAGGGGAGTAAGAAGCCAGATTAAGGGGGAGAAAAGGAGTACAAGCAAGAAGGTCATAGTTGAAGCCCGAAGGGTGAGGAATGGGACATGAAGTGAGAAGCTGGGAGGTGATAGGTGGGAAGGATAAAGGACTTTTCCCCTTCCTTTCCAGTCCAGATGAAGAGTCTTGGCCCAAAACATCAGCTGTTTTTTTCTTCTCTGTAGATGCTGCCTGACCTGCTGAGTTCCTCCAGCATCTTGTATGTGTGGCTCTGGATTTCAGAATCTGCAGAATCTCTTATATTTAGCACTATCTGTTCTTTGTTCCTTTCCTTTGACAAATAAAGCATTCCTGTCCACTTCTCAGAAAATCTAACAACGTACATTCCTCTATTTATAACAATCCATTTGACCTATCCTTGGTTTAAGTATTAGCAGGGCTTTCCACCTCCACACATGCATATTTATGAATTTGTGAGATTCCTTTGATAATTTTCTAAACCTTACTTTTACACTTCTCTATTAACCTTCTACTGCTATGTTTTTCAACATAGAAACATAGAAAACCTACAGCACAATACAGGCCCTTCGGCCCACAAGGTTGTGCCGAACATGTCCCTACCTTAGACATTACTAGGCTTACTTATAGCCCTCTAATTTTCTAAGCTCCATGTACCTATCCAAAAGTCTCTTAAAAGACCCTATAGATTCTGCCTTCACCACTGTTGCCAGCAACCCATTCCACGTACTCACCACTCTCTGAGTAAAAAACTTAACCCTGACATCTCCTCTGTACCTACTCCCCAGCACCTTAAACCTGTGTCCTCTTTTGGCAACCACTTCAGCCCTGGGAAAAAGCCTCTGACTATCCACATAATCAACGCCTCTCATAACTACAGAAATTAATTGGGGAAAAAAACATGTGAGCCCAAGAAAACACGTCTACTCAGTTTTCACTTTAGTGAGATGCTCACACATGACATGCAGTGTGATGATGTATGTAATTATCGTACTTAACATAATTCATTAAGGGTTATATATATATATATAACAAAAAAGAAAGCTTAATCAAACAATACACTTACAATATTACTTTAATATTACACATATATTAAATACACTACACTCCACCCTGCTGAGCTATAAACTCCAACTCAATATAGAATATATCTCAACACAGTATACTATATAATACAATTACTGTCTAGATATCCATAGATTCCAGGACTGAATGGCCTGTCATGTGAAGGGTGTTTGATGGCTCTGGGCCTGTATTTCAGAAGAACGAGGAGTGACCTCATTGAAACCTTTTGAATGGTGAAAGGCCTTGATGGACTAGATGTGGAGAGGATGTCTCCTATGTTGGGAGAGTCTAAGATCAGAGAACACAGCCTCAGAATAGAAGGGCATCCTTTTAGAATAGAGAAGGGGAGGAATTTCTTTAGTCAGGGTGGTGAATCTCTGGAAATACTTGCCATAGGTTGCTGTGGAGGCCAAGACCTTATGTATGTTTAAGAGAGAGGTTGATAGATTTTTGATTAGTCAGGGTATGAAGGAAAACGTTGAGAAGTCAGGAGAGTGGGGCTGAGAGGAAAATTGGATTAGCTGTGGTGAAATGGTGGAGCAAACCTGGTGGGCCAAATGGCCTAATTCTGCTCCTTTATCTCAATGTAATTTTAATCCTTCTGAGAATGGATTTGAGGAGTTCCAAGTATGAGTGCATGACAACCCAGAAACAGCATGGCTGTTAAGTTGTTGGCTGTGTAGTGTGCTGCACTGCCATATGCAAGGGGGAAATTGGCAAACTTCTGATTCAATGTCAATGTATTTGTTCTGCTGATATTGCTCACAAAATGTTCTTTGCACGTTGAACAAACTGTTCCACCAAGACATTTCAAAATTTAAAGTTCAAATGTTCGAAGTAAATTTATTATCAAAGTCCATGTATGTTATCATATACAGGCCTCAGATTCATTTTCTTACAGGCATACTCAATAAATCCAGCAATATAGAAAATCACACCAACAGGGCAGATAACCAATATGCAAATGGCAACAATCTGTGCAAGTACAAAAATAAAGTAAAAAGCTTAAAAATAGATAAGCAATAAATGTCAAGAAAATGAGGTGAACAGTCCTTGAAAGTGAGTTCATTGGTTGTGGGAACAGTTCAGTGATGGGGTCAGTAAAGTTGAGTGAAATTAACCATTCCCGTTGAGGAGCCTGATGGGTGATAACTGTTCCTGAACCTGGTGGTGTGAGTCCTGAGGCCCCTGTACCTTCTTCCTGTTGGTAGTACGAGAAAGGAGCATGACCTGGGTGGTGGAGCTCCCTGATGATGGGTGCTACTTTCCAGCAACAACACTCCATGTAGATGTGGCCAATGTCGGGGAGGGCTTTACCTGTGATGGGTTTACCATGTGGTGGGGTGCAGATGTAATATATCTTACTCCATTTGTTTTCAGGGAGGACTGAAATTGTTCTGCAACAGCCTGTTGTCACTGACTAAGTGTTATTGAACAGCCGTTCTTGAGAAGAAGCTTGTCAACACATCAACAGTGTGCAAGGCTGTAGTCGTGGCTATTGGGAACTCTCCTGGCCATTTTGTAGCTACATCCACTACTACCAAGAAATTTGTGCCCATGGATGGTCCAGTAAATTCCACATGAATCCTCTTCCAGGTCAATGCAGGTCATTTCCAGGGATGGTGAGGCAATGCTTTTGGCATCTTCTAGACTTGTTCCCATCCCAAACTGTGCATAGCAAAGCTGCTCGATCTGTTGATCTATCGCAAAGCTGTGAGCCAGCACTTTTACTTTGACCACACCTAGATGACCAGCATGTAATTCCTCCAACATCTTAGCTCTCAACCACAACTCTCAATCCCCACATAAGGCAACCCCAGTCAAAGGCACGTTCATCAGAGCGCAAGTTAAAATGGATGAACTGGAGTTTCTGCTGCACATTCCAGCCATTTTCAGCTACTGTGTAGACATGAGACAGAGTGGGGTCTCTCAGGTTTTTCTTTGCAACATCCCCACTGTAATAGGGAAACTTCCAATTTCCATTAAGGAGAATGAATCAACAGGAGTGTTCTCATTTGTAAATTCTTCCAGTATTTATTTTTTCAAGGGTAAATTGGTAAATCCATTAGTATTTCCATGTTTAGTTTCTCTCTGGAATTTGATCTTGTGTTACAAATCAGCAACAATGAATATATAATTGAGGCAGGATTTTTATAACAAATAAAACATTTATTAAACCCACAAGTAAACAAATGACTAATGTAACCGGAAGTCAGCTGCGATACGGCAGCTCGAACAGTTCTTAAAGTGGTAATGCGAAAACAGTTCTTAAAGTAGTAATGCGAAAGTCCAAAATTTTACAGAGTTCGTTAAAGAAGAGGCTTTCCTTGATTATAAATTCTCTTTCGTGGCGTTACTGCTTAGCCCAGTCGAAGTATGCTTTGATCAAAGTATTTACGATGAAGAAAAATGAAATGGCTTAAAGGTACTGATCCTTCTTTGGCGAAACTTTACCCAATCCTCTATTCTTCTGGCAGAACAGGAGTTATCATGGTTATAGCTGATGAATTCCTTCTGAATGAGGATCAAACAAGGTCGAACCTGCTTTACCGTCGAAATCAACTTTCCTCGATCTTTAACTTCCCGAACTTCAAATCTTCACTCTCCAATCACTGGACTAGCAGTATTATGGCAAAACTGCCGGCAATAACCTTTAAGACTTAAAACAGAAAGTAAAACTCCACTCCTAAATGAAACTGCGTCATAACATCGGAATACGCAGCAGCATGGAGTCAGTAGCGAATTCAGCCATGAACTGCTCACGTCACAGGGTGGGGTTCTTCTTTTATACCCGGTTGAAAAAAACTATCACATGACCTCTCACTGGCGGGGAAAATGACGTCACTTCCCCATCACAAGACCATTACCTCATGTCCAGCATGACTTCAATTACATCATGGTCACGTGACAGGTACAAGACACCCACGGGTACGTAACACTTTTAAGTGTGTCCTCCAAGAAACAGAGCCCAGCTCTGTGTTAGTGGAACACCCTTTTGTGGATTAAAAATGGACACAAGTGATTGATGATCAGTAACAAGGGTAAAATCTCTCCCATACAAGTAGTGGTTGAAATGTTTTACACCCCAAACCAGACTTAAAGCCTGACTGTCAACTGTGTGCAATTTTGTTCTGCAGCAGTAAGGGAACATGATGTGAAGTCTGTGGGGTGTTCAGTTCCATTGTGACTGCAGCTATACCATAAGGCGAAACATCATAGGAAAGCTTCACTGGACAATGTGGTTCAGAATGTGTGAGTACACTATCTGATGTCACCATTTCCTTTGCCTTTTGGAAATTCACCTCACACTGTTTTGTCCATTGCCATTTCTTCCCGATCTGTAGTAATGAGTTCAAGGGGTGGAGCACAGTAGCCAGGCTTGGCAGCAACCCATTATAGTAATTAATAAGTCCTAAAAAATGCAACTGTGGCCTTGGGGCACACACCTCTCCTTGATTTTCTCAGCACACTTGTGTAATTCTTGTGCATCAATGGTGTGTTCACAGTAAATGATGCTTGGTTTAAAGAATTCACACTTGTTTTCTTGTGCTGTGAGCTCATTATCTTCTAATCTTTATAGCACTAACCTAAGATTTTGGAGATGTTCCAGTCATCCTCACCAATAACAATGATGTCATCCAGGTAACACTGTGCCTGGACAGCCTTGTAGTGCCTAGTGCATAGCTTTCTTCCAGATGCTTCTCCAAAAAGAAGCCTATCATAGCCATAAAGACCTTTGTGAGTGTTTTTGGTGAGAAACACTTTGGATTCCTCTTCTGTCTCCATCTGCAGGTAGGCCTCAGTTAAGTCTACTTTGCTGAAATGTTTCCCTCCAGAAATGTTTACAAAGATATCCTCTATCATGGGCAGAGGATATAGAGCTACTTTCAGTACAGTTTTGATGGATACCTTAAAATCACATAGATTCTGATAGAGCCATCCTTCTCAGCTATTAGGAACACTGGCATTGTCCATGGGCTCCACTCAACCTTGGAAAGAATTCCTTCAGCTTCCATGCAATCTAGGTTACTGGCTACTTTAACACAGTTGGTGCTGTTTTTTTTCATAGCTTGAACTGAAGCCAATTGGAGTTTGGAGGTGAAAAGTAAAGGAATCTTCACCCAGGTCGAGGAGAAAGCTTAAAAAATCAGCGCTTCCGAGCCGTATTTTCAGAACTTGAACAGTGGCCAATTGGAGTTCGGGATTCAAGAGCAAGGTTGAAGAAAGTTAAGGCAGGGTGAGTGGGGTGGTCATTGTTGGATTGGGGCAGTGTTAGAGTGGGGAGAACTTTGACCTTGCCTCAGCAAACGTGGGTGATAACAGGCATGGGCAACATGAGTATCTGGTAACCTGTTTTTGTTCATTCTTCATCTGTAAACATGTACTTAGGGCAGTAAGAATGCCTCCAAGTGCTGTGTTTGTTCTTCATGCGAGATGTGGAAATTCTGGGAGACTTCCAGCCTCCTGGATATCCATACCTGCATTATGTGCCTTGACCTACAGCTCTCAGAGAAAGAGTTTATGAACAGGAGTTGCAACTCGATGACTTTTGTCTCAGAAGGGAAAATGAAGAGATGATAGATAGGAGCTACAGAGAGGTAGTCACCCCTAGATCGTAGGAGGCAGGTGAATGTGTGATTGTCAGGAGACGGATGGCAATTAGGCAGCCAGTACAGAGTACATCTGTGACCACTCCCCACTATAACAAGTATACCATTTTGGATACTGTTTGGCGGTGGACTACCTACTGAGGGGAGCTACAGCGATTGGGTCTCTGGCACTAAGTCTGACACTGTGGCTCAGAAGAGAATATCCTTGTCGGCAGGGTTGCTGGAGCTGTTGGGGAAGGTTTAAACTAACTTGGCAACAGGATGGTGACCGGAGTAATAATGCTGAGGACAGGGACGTTGTAGATCATAGTGAGACTGTCAGGAAGGACAGGCAGATGACAGGGTATAATTGCAGTCAGTGGAATGGGTTGAAATGTAAAAAGGGTACAAAATTGAAAAGGGTATTATATTTGAATGCACACAGTAAATGAAATAAGGTAGATAATCTGGTAGCACAGTTGGAGGTTGACAGGTATGATGTTGTGGGTATCACAGAGTCATGGCTGAAAATGATTGTAGTTGGGAGCTTAATATCCAAGACTACACAATCTATCAAAATGACAGGCAGGTAGGTAGAGGAAGAGGAGTGGCTCTGCTGGTAAAAAATGACATCAAATCTTTAGAAAGAAGGGACATAAGACTGGAAGATGTAGAATCCTTCTGGTTAGAGTTAAGAAGCTGCAAGTGTAAGAAGACCTGATGAGAGTTTTTACCGATCTCCGAACATTAGCCAGGATGTGGTCTACAAATTACAGCGGGAGATAGAGAAAGCATGTCAAAACGCATCGTTACATTAGTCATAGGGGATTTCAATATGCAGATAAATTAGGAAAATCAAGCTGATGCTGGATCCTGAGAGAGAGAGTGTGTTGAATGCTTCTGAGATGGCTTTCTGGAGCAGCTTGTGCTTGAGCCCACTAGAGGATCCGCAATCCTGGACTGAGTGTTGAGTAATGATTAGGGAGCTTAAGGTAAAGGAACCCTTAGGAAACAGAGTTCATAATATGATAGAATTCACCCTGCAATTTGAAAGGGAGATGCAAAATTCTGATATATCAGTATTATTACAGTGGAATTACAGAGGCATGAGAGAGGAGCTGGCCAAAGTTAATTGGAAGGGGACACCAGCAGGGATGATGGCAGAGCAGCAACGGCTGGAGCAAGTTGGAATGTGCAGGATATATACATTCCAAAGAAGAGGAAGTATACTAAAGGCAGGATGATGCAAGCGTGGCTGACAAAGGAAGTCAAGGCCAACATAAAAGCAAAAGAAATGTGAAAGAAAAGTATAAGAGCAAAAATTAGCGGGAAATGGGAGGATTGGGAAGCTTTTAACGACCAACAGAAGGCAACAAATAATAAACAAGAGAAAGTCTGCCAATGAGAAATCCAAAGCTGGAGGAATTCAACAGGTTGGGCAGCATCTAGGGAAATGAATAAACAGTCGACTCCCAATGCATGTTCATCCACAATGGCACACTTTCCACCTCACATGGGAAATCACCATGCACTCCCTCTCCCCCTCACCGAGTCACACTTTCTCAGCCCACTACCACTTCCCCCTCTGCCATAACCCCCCAGCCCCTCCTCTCTGTAGCTTTCAGTAATGCATTTGACAAAGTTCTCTGTGATAGGCTTGTTCAGAAAGTCAGGAGACATAGGATCTTGGCTGTGTGGATTCAGAATTGTCTTATCACAAAAGGCAGTAAGATTGTGTGTTTTCTACCCAGAAGTCAGTCATCAGCGGTGTTTCGCAAGGATCTGTTCTGGGACTCCTGCTCTTTGTGATTTTTATAAATGATTTGGTGAGGAAGTGGAAAGGTGTTTCAGTAGGTTAGCAGATAACACCTAAGGTTGGTGGTGGTGTAGAAGGTAGTTGAGTGTTACAAAGAACATTGACAGGATACAGAGCTGGGCTGAGAAGTGGCAGGAGTGCAATTCGGAAAAGTGTGGAGTCATTCACTTTAGAAGGTTGAACTTCAAGTCAAGTCAGGTCAAGTCACTTTTATTGTCATTTTGACCATAACTGCTGGTACAGTACACAGTAAAAATTACAGGGTTAATGGCAGGTTAACAGGGTGGAGGAACAGAGGAATCTTGGTGTCCACATCTATTGATCTTTTAAAGTTATGGCAGAAGTTAATAAAGTTGTTAAGAAGATGTATGGTGTGTTAGCTTTTATTAGTTGAGAGACTGAGTTCAAGAGCCACAAGGTAATATTGCAGTTTCATAAAACTCTGATTGGACCACACTAAGAGTATTCTGTTCAGTTTTGCTCAGTTCATTATAGGAAAGATATGGAAATTTTAAAGAGGATGCAAAGGAGTTTTGCTAGGATGCTGCCTGGATTAGAGAGCGGGTTTTATGAGGACAGGCTTTGCAAGCTAGGGCTTTTCTCTGTGGTGTGTAACACGATGCAACGTGACTTGATAGAGCTGTATAATGCTATGAGAGACATGGATAGAGAGGACAGCCAAAGACTTATTTCCCAGGGTTGAAATAACTAATATAAGGGGCATAACTTTATGGTGTTTGGTGTATGGGCGTGAAAGTTGTCAGGATTGGGTCGCAATCACAGAGAGTGGTGGGTGCGTGGAATGTGCTGCTGGAGGCGGTGGGAGAGGCAGATACATTACGGACATTTAAGAGACTCTCTGATAGGTATATGGGTGATAGACAAATGGAGGGCTATGTAAGAGGGAAGGGTTAGATCAAGTCAAGTCAAGTCAAGTCACTTTTTATTGTCATTTCAACCATAACTGTTGATACAGTACACAGTAAAAATGAGACAATGTTTTGCAGGACTGTGGTGCTAAACGAAACAGTACAAAAACTACACTGAGCTACGTGAAAACAACACAGAAAAAAACTACACTACACTACAGACCTACCCAGGACTGCATAAAGTGCACAAAACAGTGCAGGCATTACAATAAAATAATAAACAAGACAATAGGCACAGTAGAGGGCAGTAAGTTGGTGTCAGTTCAGGCTCTGGGTAGATTGATCTTAAAGTAGGTTAAATGGCTGGCATAACATCATGGGCTGAATGGCCTGTACTGTGCTGTACTGCTGTGGATTTTTATGCTCTTACGGGGTATAGTGTACAATGGCTTTGATGTGTATGTTACCATGAGATAGAATTATGCACACTTATAAACATTAATCAGTCTTTTCTTTGGATCAGACAACTTCATTTTCACTAAACTAGTCAGATGAGACTCAATTACTGCTGTAGCGGTCAAACATCATTATCTAATTATAGAGGTATCCTTGCTTGCCAAGTTTCGATCCCCTGACTGATTATGCTAGTGGTTTTAATGAGATACACCATTTATCAGGATAATTGTAAAAATGATTTTCAATCTCCTGCTATTCCAAGTAAATAAAGCATTCTTGCTAACTTCTAAGAGGATTTAACAACATGTTTTTTCCTATTTACACCCATTCTTCTGAACTAGCCTTGGTTCACGTACTGCCAGGAATCACCACCTATAAATATATCTGTGAGTGTTCTAGACCTAGTTTTTTCACAACTCTATTATCTGTTTCAAGAAGTTCCTTGCAGAACAGGACAATATTCAAATGTCTAATCTAAAGTAATGCAGCCCTCATGTAGTCTGACATATAGTCGCTGATTCATAATGTTGAAGGTTGCATTTTTCATTAGGGCAACAGATACCTAACCTACTGTGCAGAGCTACCCTTTGGAGTTATTTGGTTTGCTTAAACACAGTTAGGAATTTTAAAATTCCATCTGATTGCAAAGTTTATTGCCTAAAGTTTTCCCCTTGCTCAATAGTATTAATGAAAATTAGCTTCAGAGATTTGTACTATGCTTGAAGGATTCTTCCCGAGTCAGTGGAATTAATTCAGTGTATATTAAATTCAAAGATTTGCACTGTGCCTTTGAAATGTATTCCATTGATTTCAGTGGAATATTTTTCAGAGGCAAAGTACAACTCACTAGCATGATAGTTTGATTCGGGCTACTGGCTGGTGTATCTGAATTAACCTCATTAATTGTTTTGGCATTTTGGATTTCAATTTAAAATTCAAAATCTAGGAACCATGCAATGTAATAGAAATATTTCAAACAATAAATGCATATTGAATAAATGTGGACCAGGTAGGATGGTTACAAATACAATATAATAGTTTTGAAATATTCTGTACTGTTAATTTAAAAGAATAGGAAAGTTTCATAGCAAATTAAACACTAAGTTTAACAGATGAATGGTAAAAGTTGTATGCTGATAATAATTAGGTGTAACAAAAGAACTTAGTTAGTTAAATAGCATTTTCATTTGGCTAAAATATTGAAAAGGAAAATAAATTATGTGACTAGGAGACCATGATGAATGCTAATTTTTAAACCACATTTTAAGAGGTGACAATGGGAGACGGGTGACACATGCTCCATTAAGCACATTCATATGCTGAACATGCCCACCCACAGCTCAACTGTGACATCAACTTGAACTTACACTGCCATACAGAAAGTTCCCTGCATCTGCCTCCAAAGGGCATCTTTGTGTGGAAGCTAATTGATAGAGATTGATTCAATGATGTTGGTGGCCCTGTAACTTTTCTCAGTCAGCGAGCATGTAGACTTACTTCCAAACACTTTTACTTATTTGCGATCAGTGTAGCTTTCAACAATGACTGATACAATAATCCATTAGCTTGATCACGGAAACAAAAATGAAGAATTCCTGATTAAATTAAAACTTCAGTTTTAAATATATTCTTAATTCGTATTTTTATAATTAATCGAAGTCAACTTTTCATATCATGCAGACTGCATTTTGTATCTTCGCTGTATATTTGTGCTATGTTCTTCTCTGAATTACAGAGAAGTCACAGACAGCGCAAATTATTCTCACTCTGAAGGGGTTGTGGAAGCCAAAATTTGTTAAAAAATGAAGAAAATAACTTGCACAGGGAGGAGATGTAGATATATAAGTGGCTATCTTTAATTGATACTATTATGCTGTGAAAAAAACACAAATCAAGCTGCTCTGTATTTAGTATTTCAGTAATACTGTAATTATATTTTTGATTAAGCACTTTGTTATTTACATTGTTCATTACAGGTTAATTGTAACAGGATGTGGATGGCATGTGTCTTTACACCACCGTGTCATAAGTCTGCATCTCATTGAAGAAAAAATGAAGTAAACATGCATCTCCCAGTGCCCTGTGTTTCCTTTCCATTAATTTCTGGAGTTACAAAATGCAACAGTGGTGATGAGTAAGTTTTAAAACAAACCCAAGATGACTACCTACCTGCTGAAGTGCAGGGCACTTTTCTTTATACACGAGTATAAAGAAAAGTGCAGCATGATTTCTTCAGAAGAGGAGGAAATGGTCAGGTTTAAATGTTACGAACCCCGTAACTGGGTCACTTACCAGCAAAGATAGAGAGGACCGTTGAAGTCTGATGGTACTATTTTTAAAAGTCTTTATTTATGAAGGGGCACAAAAATAAGATTAATACAGACATTCAGATAAAATACGTCGTCAATACTCAATCTAAAAACGCGGGTATAATAATAATCATTAATTAAGTAATAGCTCTATCGTTTGTCTCGGGGATATTGTATTGTCCGATGGAAAGATAAAAGTCACTGTCCCTTGAAGCTGCAGCTATTTGGGTTTAAGAGAGACGGTTTTAAACTTGCCTGGGTCTTTTATGAGGCCAATCCGTTGCGTCGGGGGAGTTGGTTCCCCGTTGTTAGTTCCAAGTCGTTTTCCGTGGTACCAGCCACCAGCTCCCTGGCAAGGGAACCGAACGCACGTGGCTTCCTTCAAATGGCTTCCCGCTATTACGGGATCGCTAGTGTTTCTTCTGGTGCATCTGAAAGGGGTTGTTCCCCCAGACCCTCTTTTATACTTCCTCACGGGGCCTCAGATGTCAATCAGGTTGGGATGATGCAATCCCTTTCTCAACCAGCCCACTTTGCCCGAGGGCTTGCACGTAGCATAGTCCCCAATCCATAAACGTGGTCTCCAGGAGACAATGGCCAGGTCTCTCTCTCTCTCCTTTCCTGGGTCCTCTGACACAACCCAATAATGCTCTTGCGATTCTCACAAAGGAGGGGGCTCCCCCGCACCCTTCGACCCCCTCAGAGATGTGGTGCATTCATAACATAAAGAAGTGCAGCATGTGTTCTCTTCCAAAGAGGGACAGAGACAGTCAAGTTAAAAACAGATAGAAAATGGAGAAAATTCATCAGTCCATCAACTAAAAGTTTTGTGTGATAATAGTAATAAATAAAAGAGAATGGAATGGCTATCTACATCAGAAAGATAGAAGCATTCAATTGCACAAGAGATAACTGGATGTTATATGCTGAGCAAATTGAGTAGTATTTTGAAGCAAATGGCATAGAAACATAGAAATACAGAAACATAGAAAACCTACAGCACAATACAGGCCCTTTGGCCCACAAAGTTCTGCTGAACATATCCTTACCTTAGAAATTACTAGGCTTACACATAGCCCTCTGTTTTTCTAAGCTCCATGTACCTATCCAAAAGTCTCTTAAAACACCCTATCG
The DNA here is from genome assembly GCF_030144855.1 of Hypanus sabinus. NCBI lineage: Eukaryota > Metazoa > Chordata > Chondrichthyes > Myliobatiformes > Dasyatidae > Hypanus > Hypanus sabinus. The sequence goes on along the minus strand of NC_082727.1, from coordinate 38,946,029 downwards.
TATTCATCTCCACCACCATCGCCGACAGCCTATTCCATGCATTCACCACTCTACGTAAAAAACTTACCCCTGACATCTCCTCTGTGCCTACTTCCCAGCACCTTAAACCTGTGTCCTTTTGTGGCAGCCATTTCAGCCCTGGGAAGAGGCCTCTGACTATCCACATGACCAATATCTCTCATCAGGCCTCTCTATCAATACCTCTCTATCAGGCCACTTCTCATCCTCCGTCACTCCAAGGAGAAAAGGCCGAGTTCACTCAACCTGTTTTCATAAGGCATGCTCCCCAATCCAGGCAACATCCTTATAAATCTCCTCTGCACCCTTTCTATGGCTTCCACATCCTTCCTGTAGTGAGGTGAACAGAAATGAGCACAGTACTCCAAGTGGAGTCTGACCAGGGTCCTATATAGCTGCAACATTACCTCTCAGCTCCTAAATTCAATTCTACGATTAATGAAAACCAATACACCATATGCCTTCTTAACCACAGAGTCAATCTGCGCAGCTGCTTTGAGTGTCCTATGGACTCGGACCCCAAGATCTCTCTGATCCTCCGCACTGCCAAGAGTCTTACTATAGCTAATGAAAAGTGTCAGTTTTGCTGAGTGAATTAGATAGAAAGGCAGACTGTTTGCTTAGAAGTTTGACTGCTCCAAACAAACCAGCTGAAATGAGCTTTGCTGATATCATGAAAGTTATGCAGGAACATTTAGAACCAAAACCATTGTTGATGACAGAATGCTTTAGATTTCATAAGCAGAATCAAAAGGAAAGGGAGTCCACTTCAGCACACATGGCTGAATTGAGAAAATTCTCAGAACATTATCAGTTCAGTCATGGGCTTAATGATGCATTAGGAGTTTGTTTAGTTTGTGGAATCTGACAAGAAAATATTCAAAAATAGCTCCAAACTGCAGTACAACTTACATTTAAAAGAACAGTTGAAATTGTTGTATCAATGGAAACAGCAGTTGAGTTGCTGTTGGGAATGAAAGTGAGCGTGAACAAAATTGCAAAGTGAAAACAGAAACCACTGTGCCAGGGGCTCACATACACCAGACAAATGTAGGTTTAAGGATGAAACTTTGCAGAAAATCAACAAAGTAGGATAGATACAAAGAACACATTTGGCAAAAATAAATGGACTGCACTGGGAAGAGAAACAGATAAAAAGTCAAGTTTCAAAAAGCGTATTAATCTGCATGCTGTTGATGAAATTTCTGATAATGATGAGAGTGACACAGGACTTGGTAGCCTTGTGATTCATAATGTGAAAGCTGATATGCAACAAGCAATATGACTTACACCAGAAATGAACAACAAATTAATTAAGACACAATTGGACAGTGGCTCAGCTCTTTCCACAAGATGAGCTGGAATGGCATTTCAAAGATACTGAACTGAAGCCTGCAGTTATCCAACTAAGAACTTGCTGTATAATGGAGAAAAGGTAACTCCTGTGGGAATGCAACAGACGGCAGGTCACAATGGATTTGGATGTGATAGAAACAGGAGGGCCAGCATTATGGGGCAAAGATTGTCTGAGACAAATACAACTTGATTAGAGATTCATCCACCATTTTCATGCCACATCCCCTACAATAAACTCAAGAGAAAGTGAATTAAAAAGGTTCTGAATGATGCCACTGTAGTGTTCAAGAATGACATTGCAAAATTCAAACATATTGAGAGTAATACAGAGTTAACTGAAAATGCCACACCTGTTCTGCAAAGCCTATCCAGTTCCTTATACAATCTGTGATGAAGTAGCCAGTGAGCTAGATCATATGGAGGTTGAAGACATTCTTTCCAAGGTTCAGTGGACCCCACGGACAATGCCAATGGTCCCAGTAGCCAAGAAGGATTAACTGATTGGAAAGCTGAGCCTACTGGGCCTGAACACCTCCCTATGCAACTGGATCCTAGACTTCCTGTCTGGGAGACCTCAGTCAGTCTGGATCGGAGGCAGCATCTCCAACACCATCACACTGAGCCCAGGGCACCTCCCCCCCAGGGCTGTGTGCTCAGTCCACTGCTGTTCACTCTGCTGACCCACGACTGTGCTGCAACACACAGCTTGAACCATATCATCAAGTTCGCCAATGAAATGACCGTGGTGGGTCTCATCAGCAAGAACGACGAGTCAGCTTACAGAGAGGAGGTGCAGCGGCTAACGGACTGGTGCAGAGCCAACAACCTGTCTCTGAATGTGAATAAAACAAAAGAGATGGTTGTTGACTTCAGGAGGGCAGGGAGTGACCACTCCCCACTGAACATTGATGGCTCCTCGGTAGAGATTGTTAAAAGCACCAAATTTCTTGGTGTTCACCTGGCGGAGAATCTCACCTGGTTCCTCAACACCAGCTCCATAGCAAAGAAAGTCCAGCAGTGTCTCTACTTTCTGCAAAGGCTGAGCAAAGTCCATCTCCCACCCCCCACCCCCCCCCCCCATCCTCATCACATTCTACAGAGGTTGTATTTTGAGCATCCTGAGCAGCTGCATCGCTGCCTGGTTCGGAAATTGCACCATCTTGGATCGCAAGACCCTGCAGTGGATCTTGAGGTCAGCTGAGAAGATCATCAGGGTCTCTCTTCCCACCATTACTGACATCTACACTACACGCTGCATCAGCAAAGCAAACAGCATTATAAAGGACCCCACAAACCCCTCATACAAACTCTTCTCCCTCCTGCTTTCTGAGAAAAGGCTCTGAAGTATTCGGGCTCTCACGACCAGACTATGTAACAGTTTCTTCCCCCAAGCTATCAGACTCCTCAATACCCAGAGCCTGGACTGGCACCTTGCCCTATTGTCTTGTTTATTATTTATTGTAATGCCTGCACTGTTTTGTGCACTTTATGTGGTCCTGGGTAGGTCTGTAGTCTAGTGTAGTTCTTTTCTGTGTTTTTTTTTATGTAGTTCAGTCTTGTTTTTGTATTGTGTCATGTAACACCATGGTCCTATAAAACGTTGTCTTGTTTTTACTATGTACTGTACCAGCAGTTATGGTTGAAATGACAATATAAAGTGACTTGACCTGTCTATCAAGATTGGTGGTGACTTTAAGATCACCATCGAACCAGAATTGAAAGTAGATCGATAACCTTTGCTCATGATAAAGGATATATTTGCAAAACCTTCTGGAGGAAAACACTTCAATGAAGTGGATTTAGCTGAAGCCTACCTACAGATGGAGGTGGACAAAGAGTCCAAAGTGTTTCTCTCCATAAACAGTTACAAAGATCTTTATTGCTATAATGGGCTTATTTTTGGAGTAGTGTCGCACTTGCACTCTGGCAGAAAGCTATGGACCAGGTGCTGCAAAGCTGTCCAGGCCCTCAGAGTTACCTGGATGACATCATTGTAGCCAGTAAGGATGACAAGGAACATCTCCGAACTCTCAAGACAGTCTTAAAAAGATTAGAAGATAATGGGCTCAGTGCATGATGCGACAAGTACAAATTCTTTATACCAAGCACTACTTACTGTGGTCACACCATTGACGCACAAAGATTACACAAGTGTGCAGAAAAAATTAATGCAGTAGTGGATACCCCAAGGCCAAAGGACGTGTCACAGTGGTGGCCCTTTTTAGGATTTGTCAATCGCTATAACAGGTTCCTGACAAACCTGGCTAGTGTCCTCCACCCATTGAACACAACACTACAGACCGGGAAGAAAAGGCAATGGTAAAAGCAGTGTGAGGTGGCTTTCCGATATATCCACATTAAAGCTTGCCTGTGATGCCTCGTCTTATGGTAGAGACACAGCCATATGGCATATTATGAGTGATGGAAGTGAATGCCCCATAGTTTTGCATCACAGTCCCTAACAACTACAGAGAAAAGTTATGCGCAGATTGACAGAGTGGCCTTGAGTCTGGGTTGGGATGTAAGACGTTTCATCCAGTACTTGTCTGGGAGAGAGTTTACCCCTGTTACTGATTATGTGTCCATTTTCAATCCACAGAAGGCTGTTCCACTGACTGCAGCAGCATGAATGCAGAGATCAGCTGTTTCTTGGAGGACATAATTACAAGATCAAATTCAAGAGGACAACTGATTCCGGTTTACCCCTGGAATAGGAAATACCTGAAAAATTTTAAAGAATGGACCCTCCTCTTGACGCATTCTCCCTAATGCAAATTGAAAGCCTCCCTATTATATCAGAGATGCTCCAAAGAGAATCCGGAAAAGACCCCACACCATCTCAGGTCTATATGCCCACCCAAAATGGCTGGAATGTGCAGCACAAATTCCAATTGCCTCATTTTTACCTGTGCCAGGATGAACTTGCTCTTGATGGTGGTTGTCTTATGCTGGGATTGAGAGTTTTCGTACCATGCAAGCTGAGAGCCAAGTTGTTGGAGGAGTTACATGCCTGTCATCTAGCAGTGGTCAAAATGAAAGCATTGGCTCTAAGCTTTGTCTCGTGGCCTGGCATAGATCAACAGATCAGGCAGCTTGCCATGCACAGTTTGGGATGCCAACATGTCCAAAGGGCAGCGCCTCTACATCCCTGGGAATGGCCTGCATTGTCCTGGCAGAGGATCCATGAGGATTTTACCAGACCATTCATGGGCACAAATTTCCTAGTAGCAGTGGATGTAGCTACAAAGTGGCCGGAAGTGTTCCCAATAGCCTCCACCACAGGCTTGCACACTGTTGATGTGTTGAGAAGTTTCTTCCCAATGACCAGTTAGTGGCAATAGAGTACAGTTTGTTGCAGAACAGTTTCCTAAGACATATTACATCTGCATTGTACCACCCAGCTACAAACAGCAAGGTGGAAAGATTTGTCCAGAGTCTAAAGAACACACAGCAAGCAACATCAGAAGAACACACTACACTGACACTGAATAAGAAGTTCACCAATTTCCTCCTTGCATACTGCAATGCAACACACTCCACAACCAACAGCTGACCAGCTATGGTGTTCCTGGGTCATCCATTGCATTCACACTCGGATCTTCTCAAACCCAGTTTCAGAAGAAGACAAATTGATAGCTCCACATACAAGGAGGTTCAATGTTTCACTTCTGGCCAAACAGTTCTGGCAAGGGACTACAGAGGTGATCAAAAAAATGGGTACTTGGAAAGATTAATGACAGGACTGGACCACTCTCCTACACAGTAGAGATTATGCCTGATGTTATCTGGAGATGATGCATTTGAGGGGAGTAGTATCACAAACACAAGAAAATCTGCTGCTGCTGGGAATCCAAAGTAATAGACACAAAATGCTGGAGGAACTCAGAAGGTCGGGCAGCATCTATGGAAAAGAGTAAACAGTCAATGCTTCAGGGTGAGCTCCTTCACCAGGACTGAAAAGAAAGGGGAAACACCTGAGTAAGAAGAAGTGGAAGAAGTACAAGGTGGCAGGGGATAGGTGTAACTGGGAGAGGGGGTGGGGGGAAAGTAAAGAGCTGGGAAGATGATTGGTGCATGACATAAAAGTCTGGAGAAAGGGGAACCTGATAGGAAAGAAAAGAAGACCATGGAAGAAAGGGAAGGGGGAGGAGCACCAGCGGGAGGTGAGAGAGGGAAACAGAAATGGGGAACGGTAAAGTAGATGGATAGTGGGAGGGTGGGGGTGGGATATATAAGTCATAAATTCACGCCTCACTAAAAAAAAGGCCAAGTAGATACGCATCCCTGGTTTCCTATGTTTTTCTTTTGATTAATTCTGGAGTTACAAAATCTAACACAAACTTTTAAGATGGTATCCTATAAACTGCAAGTTAGATAAGCTTTTACTGGAGTATATTTCTTGCAATTCATTCTAAAAACAACCCTCTTTAAAAGAATGCAAAAAAAATGCCTAGCTTCACTCAGTAAAATTGACAATGGATGTTCAAATAAAACACAAATATATCCAGATTTTAAATAGCATAAATATAGTTGTGAAAAAATGACAAAATACTGTATGAACAGAGCTACTTGATGGTGTTCTAATTTGCAATAAAGCCAGGATTTGCATTTCTAAAGTGCCTCTACTGCCATTTGACCACAATGAATGCCCTTTTTTCACATAGCCAATTGATTTCACCCAGTGAACTACTTCTGAATTGCAGTCAATTTTGTAATGTTGGAAAGCGTGCAGGCACTTTGTGCATAGCTGGTTCCCACAAATAAAATGTAGTCAGATCAAATGTCTGGAAATTCATTGCATAGTACTGTTTTATTCCATTTAGGCAATTGAAAATCATTGCTTCTCCCCTGACTCCTTTACTCCACATACAAACACATGCACATGCAGAGGAATACTAAGGTCCATGAGGTCTATGCAGAGATGAGAAATCTCCAGTGTAAGAACATTCCTTTTCCTTGGGGTCAACTACAGGAAAGGAGGACCGGAGGTAGCTGTCAAGTGTGAAGAGGTACAACATATGGTTGCAAATGGATTTTGATTCTTTCAGATCGTAATTGAGATCATGCCATTCTATTTGGAAGGACTAGGGTTTCCAGGCTCGGATAAACTATTTGGGTAAAGTTGGCTGAAAGATGAATGTTGTCCAGGGTAGTGGTGATTACTCCCCTTTGTCCATATTTTACATTCAAATGAAAGAACCATCCAGGCTTTAGCCTGAAGTTGTATTTGAAAGATGTAACATCACAGAGTCTCAGGCTCAATTTTCTGAAGAGGGTCTAGAACACAGAATCTCATGAATCAGGAGAGAAAATGCTACCATTTGAACCACAACTTGTAATTATTTTGCTTAGTGTTGATGGTTTTATGCTTGGCAAATGATGTAGGCATTTTTAGTCAGCTTTGAGCACTAAAATCTTATTTTTGAAATGTATATCTAAATTCAGTTTTATGCAAGCATTTGAAGTTGGAAAGTATCATGATAAATAGTAGAACTGAAAGCCTGTTGATCAAATGAAAATCTGGAAAATAACATAATATGTTGGGATGATTTTAACTGAGAGAGAGATATTAAAGTTATTTGTTACATGTGCTAATCTCAAAAATCACTGTAACAAACACTGTTCAGTTAAACATTGAAACAATCAATTAAATCAGCAACGTGTGATTATGCAGCTTTTAATGTTGCATGACAGATAATTCACAAACCATGAACAGCCAGGATTTCATGCAAAGGATATAGTGGGGTAAATGAAGATTCACAGTAGATCAAAGGGTGGAAAGAGACATGGAAAAGATGGAGTTTAGAGTACCCATTTCATGGCCAAGGACCTCAACAATTGAACATTACTGACTGTGGTGTCTCTGGGGGTGACAGAGCTGAAGGCAATGGAGACAGAGCAGTGAAATGGAGGGGCGAGATCAGGAAAGGATTTGAAACCAAGAATGGGGTTTTCAAGTGTAAGGCATTGCTTAGTTGATAACCATTGTAGGTCAGTAAACATGGGTGAAGCTGGCTGATAAAGTACTCCTAAACAGGCTCTCCAAATAATTCCAACTCCTAGTTGGATTTTCTGCAAAAAAGTCATTGATCAAAAATGGAAGTGGCATTATACACAGAAATATGCACTAAGACAGGACCTCTGCACACCGAGGAAGAACTGGAATGCATCTTTCATCAATTAGTTGCACAATAATTGTGAGCAGTTTTGGTGACCATGTCTAAGGAAGGATGTATTAGAGAGACCTGCGTCCAGAGAAGGTTCACAAGAATAATCCAGGGAACAAAAGGGTTAACGTAGGAGGAGTATTTGATGGCTGTAGGCCTGTATTCGAAGGAGTTCAGTAAATGAAGTTGGGGTAGGGAGGAATCTGATTGAAATCTATCAAATATTGAAAGGCCTAAATAGAATGAATGTGGAAAGAATGCTTCCAGTATCGTGTGAATCTAGGACCAGAGGGCACAGCCTCAGAATAGAAGGTTATCACTTTAGAACAGAGATGAGGAGGAATTTCTTTAACCAATTGATGGTGAATCTGGAATTCATTGCCACAAGCAGCAGTGGAGGTCAAGTCCTTGAGAATATTTAAAGCAGAGATTGAAATGTTCTTGATAGTAAGGGCATCAAAGGTGAAGACAGCAGAATGGGGTTGAGGGGGATAACAAATCAGCCATGATCAAATGGTGGAGCAGACTCGATGGGCTGAATGGCATAATTCTTTTCCTATGTCTTATGATCTTATAATCTGAGAATGGCATCAGCCCTTAAAGGCACACTCCCCATGACAGGCAGATAGCAACGTTGTGATTGCCTTACAGGAGAGTAAGTCTGGAGAGGAGAGAACATTCAGCTCTCTGTTTCACTCAAAGGGACAAGGAAGTCATTGTTCACCCTGGTGTACCAGGCAATAAACTAATCTGAATCTGAACACAAATTAGAAAGATACATGGAAGAAGGGAGGCCCTGAATAGCCCAGGAGTCCCAGTCAAATCTGCACAGGAAGAGCCGAGAGATATTGCCTCCACCTGTCTCCTCTAAGTCTGAAATTCCTAAAATATACAGACACATTAGTAACAGGAAAAAGCCATTCGGCCCTTCAATGTACTCTGCCTTTTTAAAGGATCGTGGCTGATCAGATTGTTACCTCAATACCACATTCTCATCTACCAGCAGTAACCTTTGAGCCCGTATCCATCTATCTCTCCCTTAAACATATTCAAAAATTCTGCTTCTGTTGCCCTTTGAATGAGAATATTTCAAAGACTCGAGACCCACGGGCAGCAATAAAAATCACATCATCCCTTTCTTAAATGGGAAACGCTTATTTTCATGCATCACCCCCCCCCCCCCCCCACCCCCCAGGCTCTAGATTCTCTCACAACAGGAAATTGAGACAAATTGTTCTCTGTAACCTATTGGGTGACTCATGGGAATATTATTCTTCAGGGTAAGTATGATTCAATCATATAAGTGAAAGGTTAACTTGTATGAGAGGAATTGTAAATTATCAGTCAGTATTTGGGGCCACTCTTCTTTGTGCTGATATTGTTTAAACCAGTATTGTTGTTAGTTGATCCTTGCCTAATGATTTGACTTAATACTTGAGAATGAGGTGCTCCCATTATTCGACACCATTGGGTAGGCTTGCTTGTAATTTGCTGGCTGTGAAAGACTTATCCTCTGCAACCGTTACTGGGCAACTCAGCTCATAAACTTACCCCTTACCAACGGTTGGTACATTGATGTTTTCTTGGAGTGAGGTCTCACAGCTTTCAATACCTCTTCCAGCTTTTTAGAGGGATGATTGAACCTATTCAGGACAATGCCCATGCAGTGATCTGCAATGTAGACAATAGCTTTCAACAGGAGAAGTTAATGACCAAAAACACTGAGGCTGCTCACAGGAATTTTGATATGTTGCTGTAAGACTGCAAATCTCTGGACTGTATTAATAATTTTATGAAGCATTTAAAGTGCAGAAAGAGTGACTAATACTGAGCAAAACCACAAATGAATGCAACCCAGTTCATTGTACAGCAAGCCACTAAAGTTGACAATCTCTGTTATTTTTAGCAGTAGGGAGAGCAAGACTAGGTGAAGTTATTGCAGTATTAGGACATGGAGGAAAGCTGTGGGTGAAAAAAAAAAGAGACAAGAATCAGGAGGAAGAAGTTCTTTTGAAGGTTAAATTCACCTACGTTTATTTTCTGCACAGAAAGTATAAGTTTAATGAAGTGATTCATCACATAGTGAACTTTACAGCAAATGTTAAAATGAAAGTACCATGTACCCATTTAAAACTGAGATCCAATTAAAACTGTTAAAAGCTCAGGCTAACAGAATTATTTAGGACTGGTATATAAGAACAGTAATTAAGTCTGAGCAAAATAACATTGTACATCCAGCAATGAGGGAAAATAAAGAAAATATATTACTGCAACAGGCTTAAATTCTTTATACTTATTAGACTGCCCTGTGATCCATAATATGATAGTATTATGATAGTATTAGACCATAGTATGGTAGGAAAATGGTTAACGTATCACCTTACTGTGTGAGCAGTCTCCAATTAGGGTTCAATTCCCACCACTGTCTGTAAGGAGCTCGTATGTTCTCTCAATGACCATGCAGGTTTCCTCCAAGTGCTCTGGTTTTCTCCGACATTCCAAAGATATATGGTTTGTTACGAATGTGCCACAACTCTGAGGGGCTGAAGGGTACAGATTCGCCCCCTCCTTCTTGAGAATCGCAAGATCGCTATTAATTCGGGTCTGGGACCCAGGAAATGAGAGAGAGACACGCAGAATACTCAAGGTTTGGAATGTGTCCTGGCCTCAGCAAGACGGAACCACTGATAACGGCCATTGTCTCTTGGAGACGGAATTGTGTATTGAGTACTGTACTATTAATTGAAGCCCCTCAGGGGATGACTAATGTGGGTTGGTTGAAGGATTGCATCATCCCAACCTGATTGACATCTGAGACCCCGTGAGTAAGGATAAAAGAGGGTCTAGGGGAACGACCCCTTCAGACGCACCAGAAGAAATGCTAGAAGTCCCGTGACAGCATTTAATAACGACAGCCAGTGGGGCTCGCGTGCGTCCTTTTCCCTTGCCTGGGAATTGGCGGGCTCGCCACGGAAGAACGGCTTTAGCTAAAGAAGAGGCCATACCAATGAAACACCAAGGATCGAAAGCATAAAAAGGAAAAGCTGGCAAGTTTCTAAAAATCTCTCTCTTGACTCCAACCAAAGGCTGCAGCCTGATTGAACTGAGCGACTTTTATATTTCCATCGGACAATACATTATCCCCGAGACAACGATAGAGCTTATTTCTTATTGATTATTATTATACCCGCACTTTTAGATTTAGTATTGACGACGTATATTATCTGTATGTTTGCATTGATATTATTTTTGTGTATTTTTACTAATAAATACTGTTAAAAATAGTACCATCAGACTTCAACGGACCTCTCTATCTTTGCTGGTAAGTGACCCAGTTACCGGGTTCGTAACAGGTTAGTGAGTTGTGGGCATGCTGTATTGGTGCTGGAAGTGTGCTGATGTTTGCGGGCTGCCCAGCACAATCCTCACAGAATAACTTTGACACAAACGACACATTTCATTATAAGTTTTGATGTACATATGACAAATAAAAATAATCTTTAGGTAAAGATCTAATTGAGATGTTTATTTCTTATGGACAGGGAATTACCTTTAACTGGATTTAAAAAAAAGGTGTTTATCAATAAGACACAGGAGCTGAACTGGGCTATTTGGTCCATCGTGTCTGCTCTGCCATTCCAATATCGCTGATTTATTGTCCCTCTTATTGGCTTTCATCACTCGTGGAATTGAATTTAGGAGCCGAGAGGTAATGTTGCAGCTACATAGGACCCTGGTCAGACCCCGCTTGGAGTCCTGTGCTCAGTTCTGGTTGCCTCACTACAGGAAGGATGTGGAAGCCATAGAAAGGGTGCAGAGGAGATTTACAAGGATGTTGCCTGGATTGGGGAGCATGCCTAATGAGAATAGGTTGAGTTAACTTGGCCTTATCTCCTTCGAGCGAAGGAGGATGAGAGGTGACCTGATAGACGTGTACAAGATAATGAAAGGCATCGATTGTGTGGATAGTCAGAGGCTTTTTAGCGGGGCTGAAATGGTTGCCACAAGAGGACACAGGTTTAAGGTGTTGGGGAGTAGGTACAGAGGAGATGTCAGGATTAAGTTTTTTGCTCAGAGAGTGGAGAGTGCATGGAATGTGCTGCTGGCAACGGTGATGGAGGTGGATATGATAGGGTCTTTTAAGAGGCTTTTAGATAGTTTAGTAAAATAGGGGGCTATAGGTAAGCCTAATAATTTCTAATATGGGAACGTGTTCGGCACAACTGTGGGCTGAAGGGCCTGTATTGTGCTGTAGGTTTTCTATGTTTCTATGTTTTAACCCCATTTTCCTACCTTCTTCCCATAATCTTTGACACAGTGCTCAATACTCACAATAAACTTCATTGTTCTTCTAGAGGCTCCACTGTTAGTATGTTGTCAGTTGATAACAACTATCAAAACACCATTTCACAATGCTGAAAAAGAATGATATTGTGACTTGACAAAAGCATAGAACGTTTAGGAGTCCAAGTTTTATTAACCTTTACTTTGAAGTGCAGATAGTAATATAATTATGAACATAGCAAATGTTTTTGCCTATTAAAATACAGGAGATGGGTCACTTCCTACTTTAGAATAGAAGACCAAAGGTAAAATGAAAAATCTTGTACTTACATCGTGTCTTATGTGACTTCTGGCAAGTTAACTTGCTTCATGGTAGATTAAATATATTTGAAGCTTGGTCTCTGTTTTAAGGGAATGCAGAATTCAGTCTTCTTGTAGAAAGCTCAACAAAAGGACTGAAATAAATGGCTGGGGAAATGCCTTTACATAAAAATGGTTGAGGAATAATTATTGGTCGGGCAGTTGGAGAACTTTGCAAAATGTCTTTACTGTTCCTTTAAGAAGGCAGAAATTTTTTTTTAAATATCTGAAAGGACAGTGTTAAGGTTTATCATGTGTCTGGGAGAGGTCATAAAAGGAATAGAGGAACAGACTCCAAAATGTTCAACATCTCAAACAATGTTAATTAATACAGAATTAATTTTCCTGACCAGTAAGAGCATAGGTGTGCTGGGCTGAAGGGCCTGTTTTAGTGTTGTACAGCTCCCTGACTCCACCTATGACTCTTATTCTTTTCAATTTTGATCAGTGTAGCTATCTCTAAGAGGTAATGACTACATTAAACTGGAGGAGAAAAAGGACAGGGGATCATCAAAATTCAGCAACAAAAAAATCTATAAAGAGATTGTGAAATAATTAAATCACATTAATATGGCTTAAAAGTGGTAGCATTTATGAGAAATGTACTGTTCAATAATAGTCCACAAAGGGAAAATGTGACCTTATAAAGGGCTGGAAAACAATGTTCAGCTGTAAATCATTTTTAATTAGCAGAAGAGGATGCAGTTCCATCTTAACTACAAGAGTCCAAAGATGCTCATTGCTATTTTTGACATTAAATATTAAACCTAGTGGCCCAGAGATTCACTGACACTAATAATCTTTTAGTCTTCAATCTGTTCACTTGCCAGAAGTCTGGATAGGTCATGGCCCCACGAGTTAATGATTCAGTAGCATCCTGAAGTTCACAACATCAGGAGTTAAAAAATCACCCTTCATTTTTTCTTCATTGAGGACTATAGCAGGGAAGTTCAGGACTGAAAATTAGTTTGGGATCTGAAGGCACTGTGGACCAAGGGTGGAAGGAGTCTGTTTGGATCAAGATCTGGAGGAGTTTGGGAGAGATGTGGATTGGGATCAAAGAATCATGATGTGTTTAGAGGTTGGTGGATGAGTCGAATTGTTGGGTTAGAGATGTTGGAGTGGGATGTGGAATAATTCTTTTTCATGTAGTTTAACTTCCCTATGTTAGCTTGTATTTTTACATAGTCATCTGTATAAATATGATTGTTTAGTGAATGTTTGAGCAATTACAGTACAGTTGCTCCTGTATCTTTCTAGAAGCTTCTTAGTTCTCAGAGGCAGGTGTTTAGCCACTTGAATCTGACTATTTTATGGGTTAAATGATCTCACTGGGATTTTTGTTATCTCTGAGTATGAGATGACCACAATTTCTTGTTTGTCTTCTGCTCTTGCAATAAAACAAATGTAAGCATTAGTTTTATGCCTTATTTTTTGTCTTTGGAAGAGCTTTTGGATCACAAAAGTATCAGGATCCAACAGAGGGTAGTCAGCAAAGAATCCTGAGCTGGGGGTGGGGGCTGTAAGAGACTGGAAATGTGACGGTGGGAGTGGCGGTTGCTGACCACGGAAAGCCAGTAAGTCATCGAAGGGAAATGGCAAGAATCCAACTTCTAGAGTTGTGCTGTGACTTTCTCATGGAACGACCCCACCCCCATAACTGAGTGGCAGCTGATCAATACTACCCAAACTGTATATTCAGCAACTGGTGTCCCTCACATCACAATGATCTCCCCAGCAACATTCCACTGATTGTATGGGGACTTCACCTTTAGTTGTTTATCTGTCACTGACATATCACGTTGTGTAAGCATGACTAGTAATCATAATGCCAGGTCACACTTAGAGTGGAGCAATTCAATCCAAAACTGATCCATTCCATTAAAATAAAAATAAAAATTTTAGTATCTTATTTGAAGCATTTTAAAAAGCAGTGCTATGTATCTAAATTTCTAGGCAATTGAATTGTTTCACAACTCATCTTTGCATGAGAAGAATGCTGGAACTACACTAGCAATCAATAGCATTTTCTGCATTGCAAAGAATATGGTATTAGACACGAGTGCCAGATGTTGCACTGACACATCTAACCTTGTGTCCTTTCAGAAAAGAAATCCTTGCAAGATTTTGCACAGAAAAATTACTCATGGCAATGACAAAAAGGCGTATCCTGAGTGATGGGGGTCCTTAATGATGGATGCCGCCTTTTTGAGGCATTGCTCCTTGAAGATGTCCTGGGTGCTGGGGAGGCTAATGATGGAGATGAATAAGTTCACAACTTTCTTCAGCTTCTTTCAATCCTTTCCGGTATTTCACCCCCACCCCCTCCCCCACACCAGACGGCGATCCAGCCAGTTAGAATGCTTTCCACGGTACATCTGTAGAAATTTGTTAGTGTCTTTGGTGGCATGCCAAATACCCTCAAACTCCTAATGAAATATAGCTACTGATGTGCCTCCTTTGTAACTGCATCACTGTGCTGGGCCCAGGATAGATCCTCGGAGATGTTGACACCCAGGAACTTGAAATAGCTCACCATTTCCATTTCTGATTCCTCAATGGGACTGGTGTGTGCAGCCTGATCTTACTCTTTCTGAAGTACACAATTATATGGTCTTACTGACGCTCGGTGCTAGGTTGTCGCTGTGACCACTGAATCGGCTAATCTATCATGCTCCTGTACACCTTCTCGTCACCACCAGAAGTTTCATGACATATGCCTGTGATATTAAACCTGATTCTAATTCTGAGTCTGATTCAATAATATAATAAATTTCCTAAAGATATGAGGGACTCTAACTGAAAAAGCACCAGACTTTTTTGCTTTGCATAATGTCATAGAATGGCAAAGCAAGATCACAGTTGCAATAAAAATTATCAATAGGCCCCTGTATGACCTGCCATCAGATTCCAAATTAATTACCCATCATGCAAGTAGTTTCCTTTTTCAATAGGATATTCTTATACAAATATCTTAAGTCACATCCCTATGTACAACTCTAAAGTATCTTGGATAATTTGTTCAGTTTCAGCCTATAATCTTAGCTAATGCTTATTCTCCAGAGATGTAAATTTGAATTTATAATTTGTGATTCTCTAAAGACCATTGTTACATGATTGGTTTTCTTGCATGATATCATATCAGTTTACAAATTCAGGCTTTACTTGAGTTTCCAGCTTAAAAATCTTGGATTGTTTTGATGTTGTTTGTAACAATCCCCGCTTTAACTTTAAATAGATGGCTAAGTATATACTACACTGTAGTAAAATCAAGGAAATCTGTATATTTTATGAGTATTATTCATACTTATTCATAATGACAAATGAGATGGCACAGTCAGGTTCCGGCAACGTCATCGTTCAGAATGGCAGCCTAAAATAATAGCTCCTCCGGAAAAACGCTTATTTCGCTCCATTAATCCACCAAGTACTAGATCTCTCGAAAATATCTGAACTGGTAAGAAGGGCAAGAATGGGGAAAAGGAACGGAGGCATGGATGAGAGGGCAGCAGCGAGCGACTCTCCTACACGAGCACGTGGCAGCGAGGCTGACGCTGGGCCTCGTTCAGGTGAGGCGGCAAATTTAATAAAAATTCTGGAAGAGATATGGGAATTCCAAGAAGATATAAAACAGCAACTAAATGATACCAGGTCAGAGCTCCCCAACGTTAATCAAAAAATAGCGGTGGCAGAGACACGAATTGAAAAGGTGGAAGATCGCATTCAAAATGTGGAATGGACATTAAGTAAGATGATAAAAGTGTTAAATCAACAAGAAACTAAATTACTCGACCAAGGAGGAAGGTCATGATGAAAGAATATCAGGATATATAATGTTCCCAAAGGAGTGGAGGGGTTGTCTATGGTGGAGTTTGTAGAAAACTTGCTACAGGACACACTGGAGCTTCCCCCGACCATGGTACTTGACATTGAGGGAGCACACTGCGCGCTCGTCCCGAGGCCTTCTGGAGACGGGAAATAAGCCATGGTCAATAGTAATCAGGTTCCTTTGGTACAAAACCAAATAAGAGATTCCGCGCAAGGCCTGGGGAAAGAAGAAGGTATTTTAAAATCGGAAATTAATATATTTTGATCAAGATTACCCCCCAGTGGTCCTGCAGAAACATAAGGAATATTCTGAAACAAAGCAAATATTAAAGTTAATAAGGATTAGCTTCCAGACTCCATACCCTGCTAAATGACAAGTATTTTATGAAGACAGGACGCGGCTGTATCAGACAGTGGAAGAGGCGACTGCAGACATGAAGGCCAGAGGGTTGCCTGTCAGCCTGACCAAGCCGAGGGAAAGCCTGGCTGAGCAGTTATCCCGCTCTGCTTGGGAAATAGGGCAAGAGAAGAATGTCAGGAAGAGACTTGAGTTTTCAGAAGACAGACCTCACCCTCTCCAGAACAGCCATAAGGTCTGATTAATTTCAAAAGTGTTGATAAGCTAAACAGAAGCAATAATAGACAGTGCTATACTTATCTCAAGAAGTACATATTATAATGTGGATTTTATATTATTCGATTATTTTATTTTTTATTCATTTATTCACTCCTTTTTCTCTACCTAAATGAGAATATATACATGGGAGGAATATACAGCAAAGTCTTTTTTGTGTAATGGACATAGATTTTTTCACTTACATTTATGGGTACTGCAGTGGGGGCCCTCAACTCACATGTAGGAGGGGCTATTCCCCACAGTTAGATGTTTCCTCTAGCTCAACCCGGGGTCATCTACTAGAGACCCTTGGGATCACACCTTCAGTATCTTTTTATTCATTCCCGTTTCTTCATTTTTATTTGTTCAGGGAGTAGATCAATTAAGTTCTATTTTGCTAATTCTAATAAGGTACTAACAGATAAATACACATGGCTAAGGACAAAGTAAAATTCCTTTCTTGTAATGTCAATGGGCTGTTAAATCCGATCAAACATAGAAGAATTCTATGCAAAATGGAAAAAGAACAAGCCCATGTAGTATATTTACAGGAAACTCACTTAAGTGATAATGAGCATGGAAAACTAAAGAGAATGGGCTTCACTAACTTGTTTTTCTCCTCATATAAATCCGGACATAGGAGAGGAGTTGCTATTCTTATCTCAAGCAAGCTAAATTTTGAAAAAGTATTCAAAATGGGAGATAAGGAGGGCAGATATATTCTGGTAAGGGGGAATATAGATGGAAATTCAGTTACTCTACTCAATACATACACACCCCCAGGAAGTGATATTAGTTTCTTTCAGAAAATTACTAATATTATGGTAATGGAAACAGAAGGTCTCCTGATATGTGGGGGAGACTTATCTTTATAATTGCAACAAAAGTTAGACTTTCCCAATAGAAAAACCTATGAAACAAAGTTCTTACAAAAGAAAGTTAATACACTTTTTGAGGATGTTGATCTAATTGATATATGGAGGGACCTTTTCCCCAACAGAAGGGATTACACTCATTATTCTGTGGCCCCCCCCCCCCATTCTGTATATATAAGAATAGACTATTTCATAACATTTGAAAAAGACTAAGACAAAATAAACACCTGTGGAATTGGGACAATAGATGTAAGTGACCATGTACCTATATATTTATCTGTTGATTTTGACCTACAACCAAAGAATACTGTTTGGAAAATAAATTCAAGTCTACTCAATGATCCCTATTTTAAGGAACAAATTAAAAAAGAAATTGGTCTTCACTTAGAATTCAATGATAATGAAGAGGTTTCACCTCCTATTCTATGGGATACTCTGAAGGCTGTCTTAAGAGGGAAAATTATAGACTGGAGTTGACTGATGAGGAGATAGGCTGGAGCAAATGATGTTATGATAACCTGTGAGCAGCAAGGAAAATGAGGTGTTGGGCCAACAGGAACTGTAGGTAGTTATCTGGAAATGGAGAAGAAATCAGGAAGTCGGAGAAAGGAGAAGATGGCCGGAGATGCAGAAAGTGGCCTGAGCATGATCATTGTGTTGGGTGCAGGTCAATGACGGGAAGCTGAGGAATGGCATTGAATTGTGTGGTTGGGGAGTGATACAAGGACTGTAAGAGGAGAGTAGGCTCTGTGATGGGATCTTAAATTTCATTTGCTTTAGAGAGAGAGAGAGGAGACATGATGGACAGCTGGTATTCAGTGTGTGTGTATTTAAACAAGGTCAACTGTCTTCCTCGCTGACACACAAAGGTTGGTGACGAAAGAGTCACTGAATGAACTCTTCAAGTGCCCACGAGGGTGGGTTCAGGATCGATCAAGAGAGATCGATCAGTGGCTATCACAGTGTGTGTAAGGGTGACTCTGTGGGTACTACCGGTGTGTCTAACCCTCTCCTGGGTTGGTAGCTTTACCACTTGAAGACTGTACCTTTACTGGAGTCACATTTGGCTAACTTGAAGGATTATGAGGACAACGGGAAAATCGACGACACCTGTTTATTTGGATTACAATTTTCGCTCTCTCACCTCAATTCCGTGGATTGAACTGAACTTCCCTAACTGAACATCGTAAGACTGTAACTCTTACCACTTCAGCTTAAATGAGTTTGGGAACTTTATCTACACACCTATATATGCACAACACGGCCAACTTTCGATTTCTATATTTGGTAGTTCCTAATAATATAGTGATTTGTTAACAACAAAACCAGACTAGTGCGGCTACAGGGTTGCGTGTACATAATAGCTCATGTTCACCAGGGGGTGTTAATGAAGTAGGTCATAAAACATTACCTTAGCGTTGGGGGAAAACAATCAATTTTGCAGGATTCTTCCTCATTAGCTGGCAGTG
Organism: Hypanus sabinus; assembly: GCF_030144855.1. Classification (NCBI taxonomy): domain Eukaryota; kingdom Metazoa; phylum Chordata; class Chondrichthyes; order Myliobatiformes; family Dasyatidae; genus Hypanus; species Hypanus sabinus. The sequence continues at coordinate 38,927,056 of NC_082727.1, read as the reverse complement.
ACCAAAGAAAACTTGGTCATATTAAATTAGCAGGATTGGCTTTAATCTCAGTTTGTGAGTCAAGGAGCAAGGTGGGACAGGAGCTGAGGTGTTCAACCTCATTTTGAACATCTATTACAGCTGGAATGGACAATAACATGGTTGTGGCTCATGCCCAGCATAAAAATTTCTCAAGCCACAGCAGCGAGTTAAGCAGTGGAAAGAGTATTACTAATGCAACACGCACAAAATATTCCACCAACATTTTGTGTGTGTTGCTTGAATTTCCAGCATCTGCAGATTTCCTCATGACAGTATTACTAATAGAATGTTTATCCTCTTTTTGCATTCTATGCATCATACAGCTCAAATAAAAAATCCTGATCAAATAGATTATTTAAATTAAAAGTTCTAGATCTTGAGTACTGAGATTGCAAGACCTTTTGATGACTACTTTAGACTTGTTGACTTATATCATCCAGCCAGCCCATTCTGTACGATGATGGATAGAATTTTGTTTAATGCTTGGCACCAAATCAGCATCTTATATTAAAAACACCAGAAATTCTGTAGATGCTGGAAATCTAAAGCAAAATGCTGGAGAAACTTAGCTTGCCCCGGGAAATGAATAAATTGTCGACGTTTTGGGCCGAGATCCTTCTTTAGGACTGAAAAGAAAAAGAGAAGATGCCAGAATAAAAAAGTGGGAGAAGGGGAAGGAGGGTAGCTAGAAGGTCAAAAACAAGGGAAAATCTGCAGATGCTGGAAATCCAAGCAACGCACACAAAATGCTGGAGGAACTCAGCAGGCCAGGCAGCATCTATGGAAAAAAAGTACAGTCAACATTTCAGGCTGAAACCCTTCATTAGGCCTGGTCTCAGCCTGAAATGTCGACTGTACTTTTTTCCATAGATGCTGCTGGCCTGCTGAGTTCTTCCAGCATTTTGTGTGCGTTAGCTAGAAGGTGATAGGTGAAGCCAAGTGGGTTGGAAAGATAAAGGGCTGGAAAGGAATAAATCTATTAGGAGAGAAGAGTGGACCGTAGGAGAAAGGGAAGGAGGAGGGGACCCAGGGAGAGGCGATAGGCAGGTCAGAGTGAGGAATAGAAGAGGGGAGAGGGAGGAGAAATCATACCTGTGTAATCAGGTTGGAGGCTGTTCAGATGGAATGTAAGATGTTGCTCATTCACCCTGAGGGTGGCCTCATCTGGGCACAAGGAGAGGCCATGGACTGACATGTCCAAACAGGAATGGGAAACAGAATTATAATGGTTAGGCAATGGGAAGTTCCACTTTTGGCAGATGGAACAGAGGTGCTCGATGCACCTCCATTTTCAACATGTCTCAACAATGTAGAGGAGGCTGCATCAGGAGCACCAGATACAATTGATGAGCCCAAAAGATTTGCAGGTAAAGTGTTGCCTTACCTGGAAGGACTGTTTGGGATCCTCAATAGAGATAAAGGAGGTGGTGAACGGCCACTTCTAGGGATAAGTTTTGGGAGGGAGGTTAGTGGAGAGAGATGAACGGATAAGGGAATCACAGAGGGAGTGATCCCTGGGGAAAGCAGAAATTCAGGGGGAGGTAAAATTGTCTTTGGTGATAGGATCCCCTTGGAGATTGTGCAAGTTGTGGAGGATGATGTATTGGATGCAGAGGCTCATGAGGTGGTAGGTAAGGACAAAAGAAACTCTATCACAGTGGAAGATGGGGTGGGTGTGGATGTTTGGGAAATGAATGAGATTCAGATGAGGGCAGCATCATTCGTGGGGGAAGGGGAATCACATTCTGTGCAGAAGGAGGATATCTCTGATGTCCTGGAAGAGAAGCCTCATCCTGGGAATAGATGCAGTGGAGATGGAGGAACAGAGAAAAGGGAATAGCATTTTTACAGGGGACAGGGTGGACGAGGTATAGTCAAGAGAGCCATGGGAATGGTTGATTTTTAAACGATATCAGTCAACATTTCCTGAGAGATCAAGAAAGAGGAAGGAGGTGTGGGAAATGGACCAGATAAAAATAGTGAAGAAGGCAGTGAGGAAAAGGGATGGGAATAGTGAGTGAAGGAAAAAGAAACCAAAGTGGTCAGGTGAGTCAACATGGGAGGAGAACATTGGAATATGAGTTAAGTGAATTTTGGAAAATTCTAAGTTCATGCCATTGCATTGAAGCTAACCAAATAAAGTATGAGATGATCTTCAGATTCGTACTGAGCCTTAATGTAGCAATGGACAAGGCTGAGGATAGGCAGGGAGTGGATTGGAGGATCAGAGTAACATGGAACAGGAAGCTGGAAGTATCTGTTACAGGAACAGCACAGGTGCTCCACAAAATGGTTGCCTAGATTACACTTGGATTCACCAATGTAGTGGAGGCCTCATCATGAGCACTAATTGTAGTAAATCAGGTTGGAAGGGGTACAGGTAAACTTCTTCCTCACCTGAGAGGGTTGTTTTGGTCTCTGGATGGTGGCAATGGAGAAGGTGACCGGATGGGGTTATACTTCTTATGGTTGCAGGATGAAGTGCCAGCGATGGAGAGAGGTGAAGAGATCTGCTAGTCCAGAAATGAAGGGAAATATCCTCCTTCTTGCTGAAAGTGGCCTCCTCTCTGCCATGGTTTCCAGACTCTCTCAAACACATTTGGTCCAGTTCCTGCACGTCTGCTCCCTGCCTTCTTTCCTTAACAGAAAGCAAGAGTTAACTTTATCCTTATTCACCCCACCAGCCTCGTCATCCAGTATATCATCTCTATGCCATTTCCACCAGCTTCAATGTGATCTCACCATCAGTCACATCAGTCACATTTCCTGCTTCATGACACCCTGATCCACTCCAAGCGAGGCAGAGGTTGACTTGCACCCCTCCTGACCTGCTCTACTGCATGCGGTGCCCATGGCATGAGAAACAAAGGTATTGCTAAAGCGGTCATTTTGTGGAGCAGCTGCACTCTGTCTAAACAGCAATGCCAGGCTCCTGGCTACATGTCAATGTGGTTTTCCTTCTCATTCCCACACTTCGGCGTCTTCATTGCTACTGACAAACTGGAAAAACTACACCTCATGAGTAACTTACAAACTAATGGTATGAACATTGGATGTCCCAGGGTCAAATAACGTACAACCCAAGAGTGCTCCCACAGATACTGCCCTGTCCACCGAGATTTCTTCTCCCACTCCCTCCCCAATCACCTTCCCACCCGTGGTTCTACCTGCCCATCTTCCTTTCCTCCCTTCAGCTGGTTCCACCTATCACCTACCACCTGATCCACCCCTCACTCTACCTCTGTTTACTGGCATTGCTTCCTCTTCACTCTCGGAGTCTCAACCTAAAGCATCAGCTTCCACCATTTTCCTCTACAGATGTAGCTTGACTCGTTGAGTTATTCCAGCTTTCTGGGTGCTTTTTATTTCACAAATCCACCATTACAAGTGAAGGGAATATGTAATCTAGTTTCCATCTTAGTGCCACGTGACATATTTAGAATACTAGATAACATTGTAATAAAAATTAACAAATTGAACATGTGGGCATCAGTAAGAGGAGTTATTTTTCATTGATAGTTAAACAGTACGATATCTGGGGCTGTCAAAGCCCCATCTGAATGCAAAACTCGTGCTGTAATTCCTGAAGCAAATTCTACCAGAGGTCTTTTTCTGAGAATATCTTTATTCCTGTTTTCCAGTCTGTACCTCTTAGTGTTGAATCTTTTACATTTGAGGCAACAGACCACACAAGATGATGGGATTATTTCAACAGAATTTTGGCCTCCGTGTGTGTAGCAAAATGATTGTGCCTTACAAAGCGTAAGTGGCTAAAGGCTGGATTTCCAGCTTGAGTCTCCATGGTGGGACTAGGAGAATACTAATCGCCACTTGCAAAATGACAGACAATTGAATCGGGATGGACTGTATCTTTTGGCTGAAGAGTCAGTACTCTGTATTTCCTCATTAAAATCAGTCCTAACAGTAAGTGTTGTGCAGTGTTATTGAAGCATAAACTGCTTTCACACAGAGTGCTCTAGCTGACATGATTGCCTCTTAACAGAAAGTAGTATAACAATGTAAAGCAGAAAATTATGCTGGGTATGATGAGAGGGCGATGCAGTAGGAGTAGTGTGGACTGTATTAATAAAGTGTATAGCTAATTTTGATGCCATAAACTTAATTGGTTAAGTTTCTCTTTTAATACAAAGCTGTGGCTTTTTCATTTTCAGCCATACATTATGAAGTCAAGATCTATTATGTGCTCTATGACACCATAAAACATGTGCTTAAAGTAATTTATATTTAAAATAATGAACAAATTGAACACGTGGGCATCTGAAAGTGGAGTTTTTTTATCATTGATGGTTAATGAAATATGTTTAAACCTGGTGATTCTGTGTTATTCAGAGAACAAGGTTCTACTTCTGCATTATCTGAACGGTCCATGAACCCACATAAACTACCTCACTATTTTGCTCTCTTTATGCACAACATTTTTATTTTTGTACAGTATTTCTTAATGTAACATAGTAACTTTATGGACTGCTGCTGATTCTGGGTTTTTAAATCGACGATTTCACAGATGAGGCATTTGTTTAAAAAAAGGACAGATATTTGGAATATCAGGCAAGTTGAGAGAAGAGACCTGTGAACTGCATTATTATTTATTTTGTGCGGGCTTTGTATTTGCATTCAGCTTTAATCTCCATTACTTCAGACAAAAGTCGGCCAAACTGGTCTCCGTAAAACTGCAGAGGAACTGAATGCTTTGCACTTCAAAAGTACATTTTCAATAACATGGCTTTACACCAATAAATGGGTGAATGTGTGTTAAATCCTTTGGTTGCTAAATGCTACATTCCCCATTTCAGTTCGTTCATCAGCATATTAAAGATTTTTCTTTGAAGGAGGTGCAATCATTAGGAATATTCCGTTGAACCTTTTGATCTCAAACGTAGATTCCAAACAGCTTGTCCGTTGACAAGTCCACTAGCCATAAAGTGTAAGGGAAAATAAACCTTTATAAAGAACACATGACATGTATAATATTTATCATCTTATCAGTTATAAAGCTAATCATAATAGAATTGGGAATTCTGTATTACCCAGAAATAGATAACAGATGCTTGGAAACAGATGACTGCATAACAAGACTGGAAGATATTTTTTCAGGAATTTTATTGAGTTTATTCAATGTTTCTATCCTTTGTAACATTTTAATTTCCTGATTATATTTTTTGTTTTATCAATTAATATAGGCATCTTTTGCTATTGTAAGTATAAACCATAAACAACTAGCACTTTATAAATTCCTATTGACCCTGCCATTAGTTTACTTCAGAAATGATTCATCATAACATATTTGGCCAGTGTTCGATTACTAAAATGTTTTTATGGATTATGTGGTAAAATTAACTACATTTAAATAAATGTTTGATGTTAGTTGAATGAAAACCATGTTATATATAATTATATGTTACAGTGATTAGCTTTATTATTTGTTAATTATTGTAAAGGATTAATATTGGTCGGTAGCGTCAGGTATCCGCAGGGGTAGAAACAGTAAAAATAGACACCAGCTCACTGCAAGCAATAAATAGCCACTACATAGCTCGACAATTACTACATGGGAAAACATCTCCCTTGAGTAAAATAATTTGTCACCTTCATATCTTAAGCAAGAGATGGATTTATATTGCTCCATACACCTTACCTATCAAAAAAGGTGAAGTTTTTAACCATCTTCATCCAAACTAATGATTAAAACACCAGCTTTCAAAATTGATCTTAATTTATGCAAACCTCATTGTTATTTGTATTGTTATATACATTTTAACCATATAACCATATAACAATCACAGCACGGAAACAGGCCATCTTGGCCCTCCTAGTCCGTGCCGAACCCTTAATCTCACCTAGTCCCACCTACCCGCACTCAGCCCATAACCCTCCACTCCTTTCCTGTCCATATACCCATCCAATTTTACCTTAAATGACACAACTGAACTGGCCTCTACTACTTCTACAGGAAGCTCATTCCACACAGCTATCACTCTCTGAGTAAAGAAATACCCCCTCGTGTTTTCCTTAAACTTCTGCCCCCTAACTCTCAAATCATGTCCTCTCGTTTGAATCTCCCCTACTCTCAATGGAAACAGCCTGTTCACGTCAACTCTATCTATCCCTCTCAAAATTTTAAATACCTCGATCAAATCCCCCCTCAACCTTCTATGCTCCAATGAATAGAGACCTAACTTGTTCAACCTTTCTCTGTAACTTAATTGCTGAAACCCAGGTAACATCCTAGTAAATCGTCTCTGCACTCTCTCTAATTTATTGATATCTTTCCTATAATTTGGTGACCAGAACTGCACACAATATTCCAAATTTGGCCTTACCAATGCCTTGTACAACTTTAGCATTACATCCCAACTTCTGTACTCAATGCTTTGATTTATAAAGGCCAGCGTTCCAAAAGCCCTCTTCACCACCCTATCTACATGAGACTCCACTTTCAGGGAACTATGCACAGTTATTCCTAGATCTCTCTGTTCCTCTGCATTCCTCAATGTCCTACCATTTACTCTGTATGTTCTATTTGGATTATTCCTGCCAAAATGTAGAAGCTCACACTTCTCAGCATTAAACTCCATCTGCCAACGTTCAGCCCATTCTTCTAACCGGCATAAATCTCCCTGCAAGCTTTGAAAATCCACCTCATTATCCACAACACCTCCTACCTTAGTATCATCGGCATACTTACTAATTCAATTTACCACCCCATCATCCAGATCATTTATGTATATTACAAACAACATTGGGCCCAAAACAGATCCCTGAGGCACCCCGCTAGTCATCGGCCTCCATCCCGATAAACAATTATCCACCACTACTCTCTGGCATCTCCCATCTAGCCACTGTTGAATCCATTTTATTACTCCAGCATTAATACCTAACGACTGAACCTTCTTAACTAACCTTCCATGTGGAACTTTGTCAAAGGCTTTGCTGAAGTCCATATAGACTACATCCACTGCCTTACCCTCATCAACATTCCTCGTAACTTCTTCAAAAAATTCAATAAGGTTTGTCAAACATGACCTTCCACGCACAAATCCATGCTGGCTACTTCTAATCAGATCCCGTCTATCCAGATAATTATAAATACTATCTCTAAGAATACTTTCCATTAATTTACCCACAACTGATGTCAAACTGACAGGTCTATAATTGCTAGGCTTCCTTCTAGAACCCTTTTTAAACAATGGAACCACATGAGCAATACGCCAATCCTCCAGCACAATCCCCGTTTCTAATGACATATTAAAAATCTCCGTCAGAGCTCCTGCTATTTCTACACAAACTTCCCTCAAGGTCCTGGGGAATATCCTGTCAGGATCCGGAGATTTATCCACTTTTAAATTTCTTAAAAGCACCAGTACCTCCACCTCTTTAATTGTCATAGGTTCCATAACTTCCTTACTTGTTTCCCACACCTTAGACAATTCAATATCCTTCTCCTTAGTGAATACCGAAGAGAAGAAATCATTCAAAATCTCTCCCATCTCTTTCGGTTCCACACATAGCTGACCACTCTGATTCTCTAAGGGGCCAATTTTATCCCTCACTATCCTCTTGCTTTTAATATAACTGTAGAAACCTTTCGGATTTACTTTCACCTTATTTGCCAAACCAACCTCGTATCTTCTTTTAGCTTTTCTAATCTCTTTCTTAAGATTCCTTTTACATTCTTTATATTCCTTGAGCAATTCCTTTACTCCATGCTGCCTATATCTATTGTAGACATCCCTCTTTTTCTGAACTAAATTTCTAATATCCCTTGAAAACCATGGTGCTCTCAAACCTTTAACCTTTCCTTTCACCCTAACAGGAACATAAAGATTCTGTACCCTCATAATTTCACCCTTAAATGACCTCCATTTCTCTATTACATCCTTCCCATAAAACAACTTGACCCAATCCACTCTCTCTAAATCCCTTTGCATCCCCTCAAAGTTAGCCTTTCTCCAATCAAAAATCTCAACTCTAGGTCCAGTCCTGTCCTTCTCCATAATTATATTGAAGCTAATGCTATTGTGATCATTGGACCCGAAGTGCTCCCCAACACATACATCTGTCAGCTGACCTATCTCATTCCCTAACAGGAGATCCAACACTACCCCATCTCTAGTCGGTACTTCTATGCATTGTTGCAAAAAACTACCCTGCACACATTTCACAAACTCTAAACCATCCAGCCCTTTTACAGAATGAGCTTCCCAGTCTATGTGTGGAAAATTAAAATCTCCCACAATCACCACCTTGTGTTTACTACAAATATCTGCTATCTCCTTACACATTTGCTCTTCCAACTCACGCGCCCCATTAGGTGGCCTATAATACACTCCTATCAGTGTTACTGCACCTTTCCCATTCTTCAATTCCACCCAAATGGCCTCCCTAGAGGAGCTCTCTAATCTATCCTTCCAAAGCACCGCCATAAGATTTTCTTGGACAAGCAATGCAACAGCTCCTCCTCTGGCCCCTCCTACTCTATCACACCTGAAGCAACTAAATCCAGGAATATTTAGTTGCCAATCACACCCTTCCTGCAACCATGTTTCACTAATAGCTACAACATCATAATTCCAGGTATCAATCCACGCTTTAAGCTCATCCACCTTTCTTACAATGCTCCTAGCATTAAAATAGATACATTTAAGATACTCTCCATCTCCTCCTCTCTTTCCATCCCTAACAATGCATTCAAATTTATTATCCTTTTCTTTCTTCTCCCCTACATCTTCGGGCTGAGCGCATCCCTTCTCCATCACCTGCCTTTCCTCCCTCACACACTGTCTATTTACTTGCTCCACTGGTGAACTAACCTCCTCTCCCATAGACTCCTCAAATAGTCTCCCGCACCCCCCATCTTACTAGTTTAAAGTCCGCCCTGTAGCCCTAGCAAACCTCCCCGCTAGGATATTGGTCCCCCCACGATTCAAGTGTAACCCGTCCTTCTTGAACAGGTCACTCCTGCCCCAGAAGAGGTTCATTTAAAATTGTTACTTTTAAATGAATGTCCTAACTAAAATGTATATAAGAAATTTTAAAAAGTAAGAATATTTTTAAAATAATTTTCTGAAGAATTTATGATTTAATGAGAATTCAGGTCCTTAGAACATTGAATCCAGTTTTTTATCTATTTGATAAAGTTGCTTTTTGAAGATTAAAGACTAAAAGTATATTTATTATCAAAGCTCGTATTCTGTATACAATCCTGAGATTTGTCTTCCTGCAGGGAGCCATGAAACAAAGAAACCATGAGGAACTTGTTCAAAGAAGGCATCAAATCGAGCGAATAACATAAAGAATCTTAAACATCAACCATGGAGTCATCGAAACAGTCTAGAAATATTCAGTTTTGTTTTGTGTCATTCGTTGACTGCAAGCCACAGAGCCAGTCTGCATTGAGGTGACCCAGTTAATATCATGCATAATCTCAATAAAGAGTAACCAGAAACTAGAATGGAAGCATGTGTTACATGGACCGTAGAGTCCTCTAAATACAGGTCCAATCTATAAGCCGTGGTGATCAAACCTTACCCAAGACCCTAGATTCCAGAAACTTCCTCCATCAGCAGCAAGAAAGAGGGAGAGCAAGACCAGTCTGACGCAGGCAGATGACGCTGAACACCCGCTCATCTTCCACTCTCACACTTGTCAATTTCAATCGACACCTTACTCGGCGAGTAATGGAGCCGATCGTGGGTTCATGCTCTGCCATTAGGCCACACACTTTGTTCTCAACCTTGTTCTCAAACTCGTCAAATTCCCTCTAAAACAAAAAAAGCCCCATATCACTCAGTCGGCCCAAAAATGTAATATGAAAATGTAAATTCAAGGCTCTAGTTGCACACAGATTTGTAGTAAAAGTATATTTTTAAAAAAGGTGAAGAGGAAGTAGTTTCACCAACTTGCCATTGGTTGCTGGCGCCACCTTGCTGATAGTGCTTTAATTTACTGCCCAGATAAAGGTAGCGTTCTGATTGTCATAAATTTTAGTTAAATATTAGCAATATTTAGTTAAATATACAGCATTGAAAAAGCCCATTCACACGTCTGTGTCTATGTTACTGCTTCTGATTGTCATTAGCCCTCTACTTGTTCCTATCTTTACTGCACAATATTCATCTTTCTCTTACTTATGAATCAAATCGGAAAAAGCGAAACAACGGGCTTTTAATGTCGTAAATCAGCAAGTTGTTTGTTATGTCTCCCCTCTCACTGTGAAACGGAGGCACCTCTTTTTCCCTTATTAGGGAGAGAGAGAGAGCCCGTGGTATGTCAAATTACTGGGTGAACGAGTAGTCTTTGTGATAGTGCAAATCGGTGTCTTTATTGATGCTTTGCTGCATGCTTGAGTGCTCAGTGGGGGTGTGCCAATGCTTTTATTTTGCTGGTGGGAGAGGAAATCATTGCTTTTCTGCTGAATGTGCGTGGAGGGGGTAGCTGGGGGGGGGTGCTTTGGAGTTACAACATTTAACTGTCATTCATTCTTTGGGGCACTCCTCTGTTTTCGTGGATGGTTGCAAAGAAAAAGAATTTCAGGATGTATATTGTATACATTTCTCTGACATTAAATGTACCTTCGAAACCTTTGAACCTTGTCTAATGCATCATCACTATAATCTTCCAACAATAGTGACAATCGGTTCTCTTCCCAGTTACAATGTGTGCAGAGTAATTTCTCCTAAGTATTTCTTTGGATCCATTATCAGCTATCCAATATTTATTTCCTCATTTTCGACACTCAGCAAGATGGTAACTGTTTCTCCACATCCACTCTATTGAACACATTCATAATATGAGTAATTGAGCCTCTTTTCCAGAGAATAGAATCCTCGTTCCATTCCAGTAAGCAACAGAGATGTTACCCCTTCCCCTTCATCTCCTCCCTCACCTCCATTCAGGGCTCCAAATGGTCCTTCCAGGTGAGACAACACTTCACGTGTGAATCTGTTGAAGTCATCTATTGTATCCAGTTCTCCCAATGCGGCCTCCTCTACGTTGGTGTGACCAAATGTAAGTTGGGGGACTGTTTTGTTGGGCAATTCTGCTCCATCTGCCAAAAGCAGAACTTCCAAGTGGCCAACCATTTTAATTCCTATCCCCATTCCTATTTCAACATGTCTATCAATGGCCTGTCTTCTGCTGTGATGAGGCTACTCTCAAGATGGAGGAACAACACCTCATATTTCTGTCTAGGTAGCCACCAACCTGATGGCATGAATATTGATTTCTCCTTCTGGTAATTTTTTGCCTCCCCCTTCTCTCTAGTATTCCCCACTCTAGCCTCTTACCTCTTCCCCTCACCTGCCTATCATCCCCCCCAGTGCTCCTCCTTCTTCCCTTTCTCCTATGATCCACTCTTCTCTCCTATCAGATTCCTTCTTCCGCCCCTCCCCCCCACTACCTGTCTTCACCTATCACCTTCCTGCTAGTCCTCCTTTCCCTCCCCTCTTCCTTTTTATTCTGGTGTCTTTCCCCTTCCTTTCCAGTCCTCTCTGTCTGAAACGTTGACTATCTATTCATTTTGCTAGATGCCGCCTGACCTGCTGAGTTCCTCCAGCATTGTGTGTGTGTTGCTCAATCAAAGTTTTATGGCGGTTATATCCTCACAGTTCTGTTAATTGGCATAAAATATCTTCTGTACTTCTTCTTATTTGCAATATGGAGCTAGGACAGAACACAACACTTGCTGTGATCTAATAACAATTCCACATGTATACTACCAGTCCTCACTCCTCTTGGTATTGTGTTTCCCTATGCACAAAGCATGTTTAAACACAAGATACTCTGCAAATGCTGGACATAGAGATATAGAGTCATAGAGAAGTACAGCACAGAAACAGGCGCTTTGGCTCATCTGGTCCATGCCAAAACTGTTTGGACTGCCTTCGCCCATCGACCTGCACCGGGACCATAGCCCTCATACCCCTACTATCCAGGTACCTATCTAAACTTCTCTTAAACATTGAAATTGAACTCCCATGCACTACTTATGCTGGCAGTTCATCCCACACTCTAACAACCCTCCAGTGAAGAAGTTACCCTTCATGTTTCCCTTAAACTTTTCACCTTTCACCCTTAACCCATGACCTCCAGTTGTAGCCCCATCCAACCTCAGTGAAAAAAGCCTGTTTGCATTTACCTTATCTATACCCCTCATAATTTTGAATATCTCTATCAAATTTCCTCTCAGTCTTCTACATTCTAAAGAATGCAGTTCTAACCTATTCAATCTTTCCTTATAACTCAGGTCATCCAGACCCAGCAACAACCTTGTAACTTATCTCTCTATGCTTTCAACCTTGTTTACATCTTTCCTGTAGGTAAGTGACCAAAACTGCGTACAATACTCCAAATTAGGCCTCACCAACATCTTATACAACTTCAGCATAACATCCCGAATCTTGAGCAACACACACAATATGCTGGACAAACTCTGCAAGTCAGGCGGCATGTATCGAAGTGAAAAAACAATCAACGTTTCCATCCAAGACCCTTCATCAGGAATGTAAGGGAAGGGAAAAGAAACCCCTTATGTACCTTCTGTAGCACCATTAATTCTTATACAGCTTTGAGTGGCTTATGTCTTTCTGTTCCTGGCACTCTTCTCTCTTTTTGCTCATTTAGTTATTTACCTTTGAAAAATAAGTGAGTCTTTTTTCCTCCTAGCAAAGGAGTAACCTTACTCTCCAATACATTAAATTCAATTTAATTTAATTGAATAAAGCAAGGGTGGGAGGGCTGCAATGAGGTTATTTGGACTCTGTAAAATCATAGATAGTTTGGGTGATTGGGCAAAGGCTTGGCAAATAGAGTTTAGTGGAGGAAATTGTGAGGCAATGTAAGAGGAATCAAAGGACAGACTATTGCCTAAGTAGAAAGCAATTGCAAATGAATGGAGTACAGATGGACATAGGTGGTCTTGTGCATTAAATGCATAGAATTAGTGTCTAGGTCAGGGGTGGGCAAACTTTTTGACTTGTGGGCCACAAAGGGTTCTAAAATTTGACAGGGGGGCCGGACCAGGAGCAGATGGATGGAGTGTTTTGGTAATACTCCTCATAAGAGAAAATAAAATATCATGGGATATGTAGAAAACATGTGCTTTAATTTCAATTGAAAATGAACAAATGCATTACAACAAAATATCTGTCTTTGAAGTCCCATGGTATTTAGCTATTTATTGAAATGACTTTTAAAACACTGAAAATTAAATGAATAAAATACAGCTTTTTTAATAGTAACAGTTATTATTTTAAAGCACTGAAAATTCTGTTATCCTTCAAGATATTATCATCATCACTCTCCTCCTGACTGTCTTTATTTCAAAAACGGTAGGAGATGCAGGTCTACTTGTCCTGCTCCTTCTTATTCAATTGTCCCCTGTGCCAAAACTCAACAACGACCAGCACAAGGACAGAACAGTGACAGCGCGCCAGTATGCGGAGCGCGTTATTTGATCTGGAGCGCATTTTTTATTTTGAGAACGTATGTGCAACTGCGCACTACTCATGTCAATCACTTAACAGAAATGACATGTAACATGTAAGGCTTATTGAAAAAATATTTTCAAATGCATTTTTTACATAACACAACAAAGGAACTTATTTTTAATTTCAGCGGGAACAGTGTTGTTGGTCTCCCTTTTTAGCCAGCGCATCAAAGTCTGGATTTAGTTTTGTTGTGGCGATTCTCAGGATGGATCTGAGGTGTTGGTCAGTTAACTTGGATCTGCGGCTGGCTTTGTTGATGTTCATGACGCTGAACGCCTGTTCACACAAATAGGTCGAGCCGAACAAAGAGTAAAGCGCAAATGTGGAGTAATACGCTGCACCTCAACAAAGGTCAATGTATATAGAGTGTGTCATCTATTGGGAAAACGCCAGAATTGCGGGGAAAAAACGTTAACAAGGTTTATTAATATAATTTCATCAAGTTCTGCGGGCCGGATTAAAAAGCTTAATGGGCCGCATATGGCCCCTGGGCCGGAGTTTGCCCATGCCTGGTCTAGGTGGTGCAAGTAGATAGAAATCAAATGTTATATTGGCCTTCAGTGAGGAGAGGGTTGGAGCTTTTAAATTGGCAAGTATTGACATCAATGTACAGTCTTGGAGAACTGTGAATGGCTTTGATCTCCTTATTTGGAAAAGGACGTCAGCATTAGAGGCAGTTCAAAAGAGATTCACTATGCTAATTCATGGGAGCAGGATTTTGTCCTATCACAAAGAGCTAATGAGACTGGATCTGTATGCTTTGAAGTTTCAAGACTTGATGCTGGGGATGTTGACACAGGAAAAGTTTTTGACTGTGATCTGCCTACCTTGGCAGTGGTTCTGAAGGACTGTGTCCAAAGTTTAAAGTAAACTTATTATCAAAGTACATAAATGTCACCAAACGTTATCCAGAGATTTATCTTCTTGCAGACATTCATAGTACAACAAACAAGTACAATAGAATCAGTGAAAAACTACACACAAAAACTGGTAAACAACCAATGTGCAAACACAAAATAAGCAAATAATAATCAATATGCAAATAAATAATATTGAGAGCATGAGTTGTACTGCCCTTGAAAGTGAGTTCATAGGTTGTGAAATCGGTTCAGTGATGAGGTGAGTGAAGTTATCCATGCTGGTTCAGAAGCCTGACGTTTGAAGGACTGTTCCTGAACTTGCTGGTATAGGACCGAAGGCTCCTGTACCTCCTGCCCAAAGGCAGCAGCGATGGTGGATAGCCTAGATGGTGGAGGTCCCTGATGATGGACGCCGCTTTCATGTGGGAGCTTCCTTGTAGATACGCTGAATAGTGTGGACAGCTTTTCCTTTAATTCTGATTCTAATGGACTGGGCTGTATCTATTTTTAGTAGGCATTGGTGTTACCGTGCCATTCTGCGACACAACAGTCAGGCTACTCTCCACTGTGCATCTTAGAAATTTGTCAAAGTTTTAGAAGGCATGCTGTACAAACTTCTAAGAAAGTAGAGGCACTGCCATGCCTTCTTCGTAATTCCACGTACATGCTGGTCCCAGGAAAAATCCTCTGAAATATTAATGCCAATGAATTTAAATTTACTGACCCTCTCCCTCCTATGATTGGAGACAGCACTGGCAGTACCTGTCCCGTGGGTTTAGATACCTGCTGGGGGCACTCCAGGTCGCTGAGGCATGCTGATGGGTTGAGATCACTGCTGGATTGGAGGTCTTGAATACATCTTTAATCAGGCAGTCAAGGGCTCCCATGTTTTCTGTGAAGATGTTTGTTAGGGATGGCAGTGTTGTCCTCAAGGACTTCTACTTCATGAATGATTAACAAACAGCCTCCTTTGTTCTGTAGCTCAGTCAATGAGTCAAAGCTGTCCTGGAGTCAGCCTCCAAACCAGCGCATAAATAAACAATAACTGCATACCACAGCCAAGTGACTGAGATTGGATTGATTTTTATTTCTGAAGTGGGCTAACCAACCATAGTGTGGTTTAGATCTATTCTAATGAAAAGTTTAGGTGTTTTGCTATTGTTTGCAAACTCAAAATAGCATGAAACACATTTGCATCCCATCAGATTTTCAAAAAATTAGTGTGGATTTCCGGTGACTATTATGCTTTGGCCACACCGAGACCACGCTGACTTCAGTGGAAAAAAAAACTTCGCAAACCGATTTAAAATTAAAACCTGTGAGAAACAGCCACACAATATTTAACGAACAAAAGTATCCTTCGAGGATTTGAGAAAAAGTGGCAAAAAATGAAGCTGTTTTAAGGGGAAAACCATATTTGAAGAGGTAATTAGATCTTCTCACTTCAACTTTAAGCCGCGCCATTAATCCGTGTTAGTTTGTGGGTTAATGCACTTATTATAGTGAAGCAGATATACGAAAAGGATTTATATCCCGCAAAATAACACGCTACTGAAGGCGGACTCTATTATACAGTGAATTTTCTCAGGCATCACTTTCCATCCGATCTGTACACGTTGACCAGAAAAAAATAAATAGTATATTGACATTTCTTTCTAAATATCTATTTTCAGGCGTTTGAGTGTATTTTTACTAAAACTATATTTTACTAAAACGCGCGCTATAGTTCCTACTAGGTACATGAGGCTTTCAGCGGGAACTTCCGCAAAAATAACTCCACATGTTCTTGGTGACTGAAAGCAATTTAGACAGATAGATCTGTGTGCGCGATGTGAAATTAAATAATATATATTTCTTTACAGTACGTCACGATTTTCTTTAAAAAATTCACAACTTTACGTTCTAAGTGAGATGATTTCACTCTGCCAAGGACATGTAAATTGAAATACCTTGGTGAATTCACAGTGGTGAATTAGTGACATAGACTCTTTAGAGGGGGCATGAGCCTCATTTTAACTAACCGCTGAGTTAGTGTACTCATCGCACTTAACGGCGTAAGAGAGTCTACCGCAGAGTACAGAAAATCATTCGCCTGTTCCAAATAAGAGTTAAACTTAGTTTAGCCGGGTTTAAACTGAGGCACGGGTCTCGAGCTCCTGAAACTCAGGGAATCGTCTTTAGCGGGGAGAAAAATTGAACGTTTTCGTTCTTTTCGTTCAGATATTGGTGGATAGAGCAGTCCGGCTGGGGAGATATCACAATTTCCCCCCTCCCCCCCCCACCCCACCCCACCACGGCAGGGAGGAATAGTACGGGAGGGGTTTAGGGGTTTTCTGGGCAGTTCTGACCAATCATCGACGCATTCAGTAGCTGTTTTGCATAAAATCTGCTTTCCTAAAGGTGAGATTGCGGTTCTACAAGTCAGTTACTGAGCGAATTACTGGGCGGAAGGTGAGTAAACTGTTATCTCTAATGCCTATTGATACTGACCCCCGCCCCCCAAAAAAATCACATTCTGTTCAACTTTCCCAGCACTTTACAGATGTTTTAATTAAAAATACAGTAAGGAACTACAACAGCCTTCAGCGGAGCAACGAGTTCAAGCAGAGACTGTGAGAGAGTAATAGCGAGTCCTCTTAACAAAATCTGAACTGAACTGGTATCGGCAAGTGTTGAGATGCACCGCCAGGTCTGACCAGCCAGGCAACTGATGGATGGAGCCCAGGGGAAAGATTGTAAATTGAGAATTTTTGTTACGTTCATCCATCTCATCGACTGCTCGCCGACTTCTGATCGAAGTATTCCCCCCCCCCCCCCGCCCATGCACAATGTCACGTAATCTGGCCAATGTTTTAGAAAACAGAAGGGTAGTTTACACTATCGATCCCATTGCAAGTAAACTACCAGTTACTGAAATTATCTCTTTCCAAAGAGCTCAAATTCAGTTGGACTCCAAATTGGTTCTGAGATTTTGTGTTAGACGGTTAGATTCATTGTCTAATCAAATAATTTAATTAGTAAACATGGTCACAAAAATTAAAGTGATTTTTTTGTTTTCTCCCTCAGAATATTTCCACAGGAAATTTCGCTTTCGCGGACCTATCACTAATTGCAGTTTCCCGTTCCAACCTAAAAGATGAAGTTCATGTGCGTTGTCGCCTTGCTCCTCTTCCTTCTGTGTTTCACCTTTTCCCCGGGAGAAGGGGCAAAGGGCGGAGACGGCAGCGAACTGTTAAATCGGCTGAGTAAAAAGCGAAAAGGCAAATTGTTGGCAACCAAAGGTGCGCTGACCACGAAAGACGATCACGCGTGTACCTGGAATGTCACTGGGGACGAAGAGCTGGTACTGCGGATCAGCTGTAGTTACCAAGGCGGAAACTATTCGTGTAACTACACGGGCAGGCCGCAGTCCTGCCCCACTTACAACTCGAAAGCCTTCCAGTACTGGAAACAGGTGGTCAGCAAAGTGAAGAGGAAGAAACACGCCTGCGAGGGAGATAAAATCTTGAAGGCGCGCGTCTGTAAAAAGGCGCCGACAGAGTCTCAAATGAAGCTGCAGGGGAAGAGTTGGGACATGAGCAAGAGGAGGGCCAAGCTTCATTTGAAGGACGCCGAGCGCAAGAGGGCTTTGGGGAAACAGAACGCCTTTGCCTCGGAGAGCGTTAATTCTACCGACACCCAATCTGAAAAGAACTGGGGCAGATCTGGAGCCCCTGAATCCTCAAAGAGCGAGGACCCAAGCGCATTGGGCGAAATGAGAGATGATGACCCCGATTTCCAGGAGCAGCTGTCCCGCGCCTACTGTGCCGAGAAGTGGCATTCGCTTTGCTCGTTTTTTGTCAACTTGTGGAATGGCTAGTCTCACACACGCGATTCCTTTCCAGAGAGGAACCCTTGAGTTCACCCCTGCATATAACCATCCATATAAAACGCCAGCTTCTCCCACTGTGGCTAATATTCATTCAATAGCTCTTACACAGACTGATACAACTGGCTCGTCAAATACTAAACTGACTTACTGCTGTAGCAAGTACAGACCTTTTAAATGAAAACTTTTAACATTATGGTAATAGATCTAACCTTCTAACGTGTACATACAATGTGTTAACTCGGTCTTGTAAGGTATAAGATTAAAGACCAGTGAACGTTCATTTGTTTGACTGAATACCGACTGCGGCCTGTGATATATAGCGATCCGGAGAGCGAGGACGTGAGGGTAAAGTGTACTTACTTGAAGAGACTGAAGCAGGAACAAACCGCTGGAGGAGTTCAGCGGGTCAGTCAGCATCTGTGAGGGAAATGAACAGTCGACGTTTCGGTCGAGACTCTTCATCCGGACTGCCACAGTGAGAGAGGGTCTCACAAAACTGACATGAAGAGACCCGACTCGAAAATTTGACTGTCCATTTCCCTCCACGATAAAGTAAGATAAGGAAATTAAATATTGCTCGGCTGCATCCCCCCCCCCCCTCCACTATTCCTATTTGGAGTTTGCAGTATTTGTTTACATTTGATTGTCATTTTTGGTGGTGGTGGTGGGGGGGGGGGGTAATGCACGGATAATCGCAGAAGGTCCGGTGCTCAAACGTGTTGGGAAGCTTGTGTGGGGCAGTTTGTGTGAGAGTCACTGCGGGGTGTCAATATGGAACCGGCACTGTGGACGCGTCCGGTATGGTCATGCTATCTTACAACTTTAGCTACATCTAAGGGCAGCGCAAATCATTCCAAGACCAACGCTGCCAGGCGATCTTACTCCGACAGCGTTTCGAGCTCAGGGCACCCATTCCGTCTTTTAACTGATGGGGAACACACACGTTGCGGGCCGAGACCCTTCATCAGTCCCCATACCCTCCGCTGAAGCTGTCTGATTTACCCCAGCATTTTGTGCGTGTTGTTCAAGATTTCCATCATCAGCGGAGTCTCTTGTGTTTAATTGGTGGGGCATTGCTTTCACAGTGTTTACATGGTGCTGAAAGTGCCTGCTGGCGAGCTCCGGTTAACTATGTAGAAAATGGCCATTGAAAGAGGCAGACAACTGCTGGCTCTGAATAAACCCCAGACCTCCTGCCGCTCCGCATCCGGGTCAAGAACTCGATCTCGCCGATGTTTCCCGGAGTGACCTCGGTTCGGGAACTCCTTCCTCTGGCCTGACCAAAGTAAGTGACCTGTTGAAGACTTAGTTTGCATATAATCAAAAACAATGTGCTCGCTTCGGCAGCACATGTAATAAAATTGGAACGATACAGAGAAGATTAGCATGGCCCCTGCGCAAGGATGACACGCAAATTCGTGAAGCGTTCCATATTTAAAAAAAATTAAAAAAACAATACTAATTTATTTCAATCGACTTTAGTTTTAACAATTTTACAATTATTTTCATTCTTTCTAAATGTTTATTATCAGGGGCACCTAACAGCTTGCATTCCCCCCCCCCCCCCAGTGGTCTGAGGCGCCGGGGTCTAAACCTTGTTTGGACAGTCCTGATCGCCTCCGAGGTCATGCCTCGGGTTGCCTGGTAACTTCAGTGTCGAGAACCTCAGATTATTTGCACCAGGTGAATATAGAGCGTGAGCTGCGGTTCTGGGCAATGATCCGGTTTCGGAAAATACGCTCCGCAATTTAAAAGATGCTGGCCGGGTGAAGGTCACATGGTTACTGCCACTGCCTCAGGACGGTCAACTAACGGTTGAATTGATTTGAATTGACTTTATTTCTTACATCCTTCGCATTAGAGTACATGAAGAGTAAAAGTCTTAATGTTACGTCTCCGTCTAAATGTGCAATCATAGTAATTTATAATAAATAAAACAATGTAACACTTAAATCAGCGTGAGTTAATCAGACTGATGGCCTGGTGGAAGAAGCGGCTGATCCTGTTTTATATGCTGCGGTACCATTTCCTGGATAGTAGCAACTGGAATAGATAGACATTGGGATGATATGGGTCCCCAGTGATCCTTCGGGCCCTTTATACACATCTGGCTTTGTAAATGTCTGGAATAATGGGAAATTCACAACTAGAGGCGCTGGACTGTCTGCACCACTCTCTGCACAGTCCTGTGATTGAGGGAAGTACAGTTCCCATACCAGGCAATGATGCAGCCAGTCAGGATGTTCTCAATTGTGCCCCTGTAGAAGGTTCTTAGGGTTTGAGGGCTCATACCAAACTTCTTCAACTGTCTGAGGTGAAAGAGGTGCTGTTGTGCCTTTTTCACCACACAGTCAGTGTGTACAGACCACGTGAGGTCCTCGATGATGTGGATGTTGAGGAACTTAAAGCTGTTTACTCTTTCAACCCCAGATCCATTGATGTCAATAAGGGTTAGCCCATCTCCATTTCTCTTGTAATGCACAACCAGCTCCTTTGTTTTTGCGACATTGAGGGAGAGGTTGTTTTCTTGACACCACTGTGTCAGAGAGATGACTTCTTCCCTTTAGGCCACCTCATTATCGTTTGAGATTAGCCCAATCAATGTAATGTTGTCAGCAAATTTAATTAGCAGATTAAAGCTGTGGGTGGTGACACAGTCATTGAGTATACAGGGAGGGGAGGGGACTTAGTACTCAGTCCTGAGGGGCTCCTGTGTTGAGGGTCAGAGGGGCAGAGGTGAGGGAGCCCACTCTTACCATCTGCTGGTGATCTGACAGGAAGTCCAGGATCCAGCTGCACAAGGCAGGGTCAAGGCCGAGGTCTCTGAGCTTCCCGTCAAGCCTGGAGTGTTGAATACTGAACTGTAGTCCAAGAATAGCATTCTCACATGCGCATCCCTCTTCTCCGCATGTATAAGGACAGGGTGTAGGGCAGTGGCTATTGCGTCATCTGTTGATCAGTTGTGTCGGTAGGTGAATTGTAGGCGGTCCAGAATGCTCCATATGATATTTGAAGATGCAGTTGACAGTGCAACTCGTCACCCTTTGAAATCAGCAACTCGGTTACTGAGTCAGAGGACAAGTGACAATCCACAAGATGCTGAAGGAACTCTGCAGGTCGGGCAGCATCTATGGAGAGGAATAAACAGATGTTTCTGGCTGAGACCCTACATCAGGGCTGGAAAGGAAGTGGGGGAGAGGGGGGGGGGAAGAGGTCAGAATGAGGAGGGAAGGGAAGGACTCAAGCTAGCAGGTGAAACCAGATGGGTGGGTAGGGAAGCGGGGTAATTAAGTGAGAAGCTGGGACCTGCTGACTTCCTCTGCATTTTACCTGAGTTCCTCTGGATTTTCAGCACCTGCATAATTGTGTATGGAAACCATCTGCTGTCCTTCCTACAAACTTATTTTCAATGTTATTGATCAAACTGCAGTCTCTATTTTAAAATAAGGTATTTTGGGTGTGTGGCCTTTTCTCCCAGAAGGTTAAGGGTGTTTGGAAAGAGCAGTGGAAACAGAATCTTTGAGAGAGGAGAGAAGTGATAACCGGGGGTTGGGGGGTGATGGGTTATCAGGATAGACAAAAAGGGCAGTGTAGAGGTTACTACCTGGGGTAACAGCTGTGAAATCAGCCATGATCATATTAAATTTTGTAGCAGACCAATTTGCGGCCAACCCTAATTTATGTATTACATTTATAAAACAAATCAGGTGACCAAAACATGGATGGGGGTGTCATGTAGCAGATATGATGTTATAGAGTTACCAAGGAGGCAGTATAAGTTTAGGAATAAAAAGAACACAGGGGGTCCAGGCTTTTAAACTTTGAGAGCTCCAGAAGTAATGACTTGGTCTGGGAAAGGAACTGGATCATGGCCAGAAGGTGAAGAGATGAATCAGAGTCCCACTGTGCTGAGTTATGAATCAAGAAGCCCAGCAGTCCATAGATGAAGATTTTTAGAAGTGTTGTCTTCATTAGTCAGGGGATTGAGTTGAAGAGACATGAGGTAAAGTTGCAGCTCTATAAAAGAATGGGTAGACCACACTTGGAGTATTGTGCTCAGTTTTGGTCACTTCATTATAGAAAACATGCAAGCTTTAAAGAAAATGCAGAGTGTTTCACCAGTATGCTGCCTAGATTTGAGGGCATACTGCATGAGCAAGCTAGGGCATTTTTCTTCGGAGTGAAGGATGAGAGGTGACCAGCTTGCGTGTTACTTATTTTCTACAACAATGATAATGAATTTTATTAATGTATAATAAAACTGAGATTATTAGTCAATAATAGCAGTTATTACCTGCTAAGAAAGAAAAATTGAGTCATATAAAAAGATCCATTAATACAAAAGCTGAGCAAGATGCATTCCATTGAAGATGAATGGTTATCTAAGAAATGCAGCCATTATATGATCTCACATTGCTTTGTTATCAACTGCAGTAGGGTGTATATGTGGCTTCTCTGAACAATGTGTAAGCTGCAAAGTATTCTTGTATTTAGTTTATGGATGCCTTGGGTAAGAAAGTACTATACTTTTGGGAAAATAATGGAGACAGAAGAGACTGGAGATGCTGTAATTTGGGGCAAAATACAAACTGTTGGAGGAACTCACCAGTCTGAACAGCATCAAAGCATCACCCTGACTCACTTAGTTCCTTCAACAGTTTGAGTTTGAAGAACTATTACAAGTGTAAGGTTTCCCAAATTCATGGCTGAAACCCAGATTAACTATTGCCATACACTAGTCTCATATTCTCAGATTGTTGTAGGGCACATCACACTCATTACTGATCTATTATAGCTGAAATACTATGGAATCTTATCTGATCCAAAATGCAGCTATCATTTAAAATAGGCTAGACCTGAATCTGAGCTCAGAAACAAAAATTTGTTTTCAGACCAAAAACTCATGACATTATGACCTAAATTTGTTAATAATTTTACACTTACTAATTTAAAGCATTAATTGTGTTTTCCACTACCTGTGGGTCACCACTTAATGTTATATTAATATTATACATTGTATTAGGTGATGTTCCACAGTGTTTTAGAAGGGATAATCAGAAAAGAAACAAACTTTGAGCCAATGGAGGAGATAGTAGGCTGAATCTTATTTGCCTCTAGTCAGTAGTTCCAGGCCTTCATGCTGAAACACAGAAGTCAGAGGCCAGCTGGAGATCAGATTCCAGCACATCCTCCGCTATCAAACTGTTGCTGAGTTGGGGATGGGGGCAAGTCCACTCCAAAGCCAGGCCCCAGATTTACACCATATATAACCATATAACAATTGCAGCACGGAAACAGGCCATCTCGGCCCTTCTAGTCTGTGCCAAACGTTTACTCTCACCAAGTCCCACCAACCTGTTCTCAGCCCATAACCCTCCATTCCTTTCCTGTCCATATACCTATCCAATTTTATTTTAAATGACAATATCGAACCTGCCTCTACCATTTCTACTGGAAGCTCGTTCCTCACAACTACCACTCTCTGAGTAAAGAAGTTTCCCCTCGTGTCACCCCTAAACTTTTGCCCCTTAACTCTCAACTCACGTCCTCTTATTTGAATCTCCCCTACTCTCAATGGAAAAAGCCTATCCATGCCAACTCTGTCTATCCCCCTCAGAATTTTAAATACCTCTATCAAGTCCCCCCTCAACCTTCTACGCTCCAAAGCATAAAGACCTAACTTGTTCAACCTTTCTCTGTAACTTAGGTGCTGAATCCTAGGTAGCATTCTAGTAAATCTCCTCTGTACTCTATTTTGTTGACATCTTTCCTATAATTCAGGACCAGAACTATACACAATACTCCAAATTTGGCCTCACCAATGCCTTGTACAATTTTAATATTACATCCCAACTCCTATACTCAAAGCTCTGATTTATAAAGGCCAGCATATCAAAAGCTTTCTTCACCACCCGATCCACATGAGATTCCAACCATACCAGCCATAAAGATGTTGGAAATACAGAGAACCACACAAAATGCTGAAGGAACTCTGCAGGTTTAGAGGTGTCAATGGAAAATGGTTAAATAGTCACCACTTTGGGATGGAAAGGAAGGAGAAAGAAGCCAGAACTAAGAAGGTGGGGGGGGGGGGGAGGGGAGCGTGTGTAAGCTGGAAGGTGAGAGGTGAGGGGCAAGATGGTTAGTGGGGGAGGTTGGATGAGTGAGAAGATTGGAGATGATGGGTAGAAAAGGTCAAGGGCTGAAGAAGAAGAAGAAATCTGATGAGAGAGGAGAGTGGACTATGGGAGAAAGAGAGGGAGGTGATAGGCAGATGATCACAATGGGGAATGGAAAAGTGGGCACGGGAGAAATTTCAAGAGGTTACATAAATCAATGTTCATGGTGACAGGTTGGAGGCCACCCAGAGGTGTTGTTCCTCCACCCTAAGAGTGACAGCATCATGGCAGTAGAGCACGCCACAGATCAGCAGGATCTCCTGTGTTCAGACCAACCATGGCTGGCATTATGTTCCCACTTTTTAAATGTGATTGCCAACCTTGCAAGAAAGTTACATCCATGTAGTTAATTTTTCTCCATTTAACTATCTTGAATTCTTCTACTCATTTATATTATTCATTGATATTTAAAAAGTCACTTAAGACTGTTTGAACTGCTCTTGGGTGGTGCAGATTACTGGTTCAAAAGACCCATGGAGCATTCAGTATTAAGAGGGACTGTCAAAGGGGTATTAGAGTGTTGTGGCGTCAGGACCTCAGCCTTCACTGCCTGAGGCTTAATTGCGGTTTATAACCTGTTCTGATTTACAGCAGGACTCCCAGTATAGATTAGCCAAGTCCTTTAGAAATCAATGTGGGAGGGTGCCAAACCAATCGAGTTTGATTCTGTCCTTTAGGCGTGGCAATTAAGGACTTAAGTAAAGCAAGACAACCTTTAGATGAATAAAATACAAGGAAAGAAGTGGAGTTGTTTATGTTTTCGAGTGATCCAGGCACTGCCAACAGAGGTGGGATAAAGGCAGAGAGGATATAGAAGAGGATGTTCCTCTGAAATGCTGTTTCAGGATTGGGGATGGAGTTCTAGAGATAGAAGGAGCTAATGATTGTAGAAAAAGGGGGGGGGGGAGTTTTAGACTTGTAGCACTATGGAACAGTGGCCAATATGGCACCCTGTGAAGTGTGCTTAAAATGAGCATGATTCATTGTAAGAGAGGATACAGGGTTTAGAATGAGCTTAATGCTTACAGAAGATGGACCAGGAGAGGCTGGCCAGGAAAACACAGAAGTAGTCATGAATATGGACAGGCAAAATATAGATGAGGATCTCAATAGTAGTAGATATGATCTATCTATGAGACAGAGTACAGATAGGAATAAAAGTAACACAGAGCCTCAAAGTTTGAGAGCTCCAGAAGTAATGACATGATCTGGGAAAAGAACTGAAGAAGACTAGGCCATGGTCAATAGGTAAAGGGAACAGTCAGAGTCCCACAGTTAAAGATTAAAGATAAAGATGAGCTGTATTTATCACACATACATTAAAACATAGAGTGAAATATGTTGTTTGCATCAAATCAAATCAGTGAGGATTCAGCTGGGGGCAGCCCACAAGTGTTGATGTAGCATGTCCACAGTTCACTTACCCTAACACTGAACATGCGGCCCTGGAATGTGGGAGGTAACCAGAGCAGTCCAAGGACCACACATTCATGGAGAGAGCGTACAAACTCCTTAGAGAGACAGCGTCAGGAATCAAGCCTGGATTGGTGACCACGGGCATTGTAAAGCAATTGTGCTAACTGCTGCACTACTGTGTTGACCATCTACAGTGCTGCCCATCAAGGTGCCTATGAATCAAAAAGCCCAGCCAGAAAGCCCATAGTCTTTGTCAAAGGTGGAAACCAAACACAGAGTCAGCCCAGATCAACACCAGGGTTGCTCACTATGGTGTCTGCCTGGCAATTGAAGGTCAATCTTGGCAAGCAGTTAAAGCTCCCTGACTTCATCGCATCATCATCTCTGAGGCCTGACATGGTCACTTTGATAAAAACCTTGAAGCAAGTGGTGATGATAGAGCTGACAGTGTCTTGGGAAGACCAGATTGAGGAGGTGTTCGAGAACAAGAAAGCCACATATCAGGAGCTGGTAGAGCAGTGCCAGAGAGAGGGGTGGATGGCATGATGGGAGCTTATAGGGGTGGGGTGTGGAGGTTTTGCTGGCTGTTCATTCTGCAGTACCTACTGTCCCCTCGGTATTATAGGGTCTGTAAAGAGAAGAGCCTTTAGGACTGTCACAGATGCTGCTGAGCAGACCTCCAGATCAAGAGGTGTGACCTGTGAACCAGGGCTGTTGGGACACAAGCCGGGGTCTGATCAACCCTGGATGGGTTGTCTGGGAGAGAGTCTTATTCTGAAAGAACTGAAGCACCTGATGACCCCAGATTACATCATCACTGATGACATGTCCCAGCGCATCCCAGGATGTACCTTAGCATAATTTGTGCATCAAAGCCTTTTTTACAAAATCAGTTAAAATAAAGAAAAATCCAATTTCCTTTCACAATTTTTTTGGCTGAACAGAGCTGCATTAAACATAACAGGATCAGGCACAATGGATGTTGACCCAGTCAAAGGTAACTTTCCCTGTGCATCTTCTTTACAAGCTCTGCTTAACATAGTCAACTCCAACACTTCAGTAGAGGCTCACATGAATGAAGGCTGCTGCAGAATGCACCTTGGTGTATGCAGGTGTGGATTCTTACTGAGCAGTATTTATTGCAGATCACACTTGCCTGTAAGATTACTGTATCTTGCTCTGACCACAGATCATTCTAATTCACCTGTAATACATTATGATGAAAAGGAGAATGTGCTTTGGTTTCTCGTTCAACTTGTGCCAGAATATTACTGATGAGTTGGCTTGTTTACCCATCTTCTCTTTTGTTCTGCGTTCTGCTGTCTCATTTGTATGCATTTACAAACTATACATGAATATGCATGCACTTATTTTAATACTCTATGATTTTAAACCTGTGGAATAGCTATAAATCGAAATAAAATGCAACATAATTATCAAGTTACTAAAAACAAGTCTCCAGTTTTGTCGATGGGAGTCCGGCTCTCTAGACCACAGCGTCCTCCTTCTTTGACACTCCTGTGTCTGCTTTCTGACACACCGCACAACATTGATAGGCAGGGTATTATCTTGGCTGGGTAACCAGGGCAACAATGATGGCTGAATGGATATAAAGAACTACTTTACCAAGTGTAAACCTGCTTAATAAATATTCATTTCAAGTGAGTTTGGCTGAGATGAGGAAATGTCTCCAGCCTCCCGTATATTGGCAGCAGCTTTGAACTTGATTTATTCTCCAAAGCTTCTCTTATTTACTTAGCATTTCTCCAGTGAGCACATTTGGATTTCCTGCCTGCTTCTTGTTTGTAGACTGGTGGAGTGGTGTCTCAGTATTCCTCACTGGAAACTATTGAAGTCCTTTCATTATTCCTCCGTTCTCCATATGTAAACATCCCTTTTACCTCTCAATTATCTGCTGGACCAGCAAATTAACTAATTTCTTTGAATTAACCTTGGAAGTTTAGGATTTCATTTTATTATTAATTTGGTTTAAAATTTTTGATAAGACCATAAGACATAAGACATAGGAGCAGAATTAGGCCGTGTGCCCCATCGAGTCTGCTCTGCCATTCAAGCATCAACTTTGAGGATGCTATTTTTTAAATGTAATAGATTTACTCTCAACATCACACGTTGTAACAATTTTTTTAAAAAATAAAAACTTTTTCAGTGTTTTCCCTTTTTCCCACTGGCTGTTGGAACTGCTTCGTGGTTATTGATTGATAGCTGGTCCCGTTTGGTTACCGTGTGAAAACCGTCCCAGTGACAACAATTACAAAGAAGGTATCTGTGCTCAGTTGTATGGGTCTGGTTTTTAACTGATGGACCTGGTCCCCACCACCCACTGCTGCTGAACTTTTTTGTTTGAGGTATTTGAAAAGCAGCTGGAAAATAAATATCTTTTGTGTCTTGTTATTCAGGCTTCAAACTAAGAGCTTAATTGACAACTTGGTGGTGGATTCAACTGATCAACACCTTATGTGTGCAAGGCTCATGTAGTTATGAAAAAGTATGGGAGAAACTTTTAATACTGTAATGAAATAATTCACTTAAAGGCTCTTAGATTAATACTGCTCAAAAATTTAAAGAAGAACACCTATACGGTTCTTTAGAAATAATTTGCAAAATCAAATTTAAAATCATTCAGATCTGTTGGAAATAACCCGAGTCTCTACCCATGCAGATCAAGAGGGGCACAAATTCGACTGGACATCAGTGAAAGTCATGGTGCAAGCAAACACGCAGCATACAAGAGAGTCCTGAGAAGCTTGTTTTTCTGCAAACAATTCTATGAACAGACATGGAGACCTTGATCCCATTTATAAGTCAATGCAGGCAGAATTCTAGACAACGTACAGAGTTCACCAGCAACCAGTCAGTGCCAAGACCCTCTCTCTACGTCACATTTAATTTTCCGTAATGATGACCAAACAACTGTTTGATAAGTATATAAAGGCCAAGCATTTGGAGGACACAGCACAAGTGAACAACACACTGATGATGTCTCCTCATATGGAGATGAAACGTTTGCAAATGGTTTGCCAAGATTGGAGAACAACTCAACCCATCCTTCAGATCTAGTTGCACACATTCATTTAAATATTGTTTGATTTATATCACAGAAAACCCAGCACTAAGGTGATTATTCTCACATTATTATTATTATTCCATTTTATTTTTCTATGGTAAAACAAATTATATTTTGAAAATTTTTGACAAACAAACCTATTGATGATTTTTTGGAAGTGGAAGATATATATAATAACAATCATTTAAAGTGACAGAGCAGATAATGGAGAGATAAAGAGAGGCATAAGGTGAGAGAGAGGGAAAGGAAGGGACAGAGCGAGAGTGGGGAATGCAGAGAAGGAGACAGCAGATAATGGGAAAATAATCAAGATGTGGTGAGGGTGAGAAAATCAGACAGGGAGAATAAAAGAGAAAACAAAGTGAGAAATAGAGAGGGGAAACTAGCCAGAGAGAAGACAAACAACTGCAAGAAGTTGTTAACGAGCCACATAAGGACGAAGGGACTCACTACAGAGATACAATATGCCCAATCAAAACTTTTCAATCTATTCTTCAAAGTGACACTGTCATAGATGGTGTGTCAGGCAACACTAGCTCATTAACATTGTAGCTGCTAACACTCAGTTTGCTAAACGTTTGTGACTGTTCACTAGAGTTATGGTCTATATATGGACCAGAATATTGTGTTGTATAAATTAGAATCAGATTTAATATCACTGGTATATGTCGTGGAATTTGTTGTTATGTTGCAGCAGTACATTGCAATACATAACAATAAAAACTGTAAATTACAGTAAGAAGTGTGTGTGTGTATATATAGATATAGATAGAGAGATATATGTTAAATAAATAGTACAATAAGAGAAAGAAAAAATAAGTAGTGAGGTAGAGTTCATGGGTTCAATATCCATTAAGAAATCTGTTGGTGGGGGGGGGGGGGGGGAAGCTAATCTTGAATCATTGAGTGTGTGCCTTCAGGCTCCTGTACCTCTGCCCTGATAGTAGCAATGAGAAGAGAGCAGATGGGAGTCCTTACTGATGGATGCTGCCTTTTTAAGGTATTACTCCTTGAAAGTGTCCTGGATGCAGAGGAGGCCAAAGCCCGTGATGGAGTTTACAAACTTCTGCAGCTTATTTCGATCCTGTGCAGTAACCATCCTCCCCATACCAGATGGTGATGCAGCCAGTTAAACTGCTCCTCATGGTATATCTATAGAAATTTGCAAGTGTCTTCAGTGACATACCAAATCTCCTCCAACTCCTAACTCCTAAGGCCACTTTTGTGCCTTCTCTGTAACTGCATTGATATGTTGGGCCCAGGATAGATCCTCAGAGATACTGACTCCCAGGAACTTGAATTTACTCACCCTTTCCACTTCTGATCCCTTGATGAGGACTGGTGTGTGTTCCCTTGTCTTACCCTTTCTGAAGTGTAGGTCTTACTGAGGTTAGGTGCAAGGTTGTTGCTGCGACACCTCTCAACTAGCTGATCTATCTTGCTCCTATACGCCCTTTTGTCACCATCTGAAATTCTGCTAACAATAGTTGTGTCATCCGCAAATTTATAGGTGGCGTTTGAGCTGCGCTTAGCCACACAGTCATGGGTGTAGACAAAACAGAGCACACATCCTTGAGGTATGCCAATGCTGATTATCAGCGAGGTGGAGATGTTATTTCCAATTAGCACAGACTGTTGTTTTCCAGGGAGGAACTTGAGGATCCAGTTGCGGAGGGAGGTACAGAGGCCAAGGTTTTGGAACTTCTTGATCAGAACTGTTAAATGCTGAGCTGGAGTCAATAAACAGCAGCCTGATGTACTGTAGGTATTAGTATAATCCAGATGATCCAAGGCTGTGTGAAGAGCCAATAAGATGGCATCTGTTGTAGATCTATTGTGGAGTTAAGCAAATTGCAGTGGGTTCACATCCTTGCTGAAGCAGGAGTTGATTCTAGCCATGAACAACCTCACAAAGTGTTTCATCTCCGAAGATGTGAGTACAACTGGACGATAGTTATTTAGGCAGCTCATCCTGCTCTTCTTAGGCACTGGTATGATTGTTGTCCCTTTGAAGTCAGTGGGCACTTCTGACTGTAGCAGTGAGAGGTTGAAAATGAAGAAGTAATCACAATTCATGTTTTGTGATAATTGCCCATGGCTCAACCCAAACTGTTAATTTTCCACACTGCACTCTTTCACCTCAGCTGTCCAGAACATCTGCTTCACAAACAGAACCAATTTAACTTCTGTTAAATTGGCTTGAAATGCAGTCTTGGATTGAGTTAAAATTTGATGATAAAATTTAAAACTTTGGCCTAGAATTAGTGGGATTTTCAGAACAGTGGAAAGGGGATGTTTCTCCCTGTCTGGGGGGAAGGTATGCCACTCCATAGGATATTGGGAATATGTGGTGAGAGTTCACCATTTTCCTGCTGTTGACAGGCCTTATTTAAGAGGGGATCCCAGGTATATCAGCAAATACAATGTTGACTAGTTAAATGAATTAATTACTGCAAATTGGAAACCAGAAAACATTTTAACTAACTTTTGAAACAAAGATCAAAAGTTACACTTCTTAAACAAGTTGAGATATCATTAATGATCCTCTTTAAAAATAGAGAATGCTATTTTATTGGAACTATAGGAGAGGTGCGTGCACACATCCCGTAGAGCCTTTGGTCAGTGTGCATGAGGTAGGCCAAAGAGAGAATGCTATTTTTTTTGGAAATATAGGGGAATTACGTGCACATATCTCATAGCGACTTTGGTCAGCATGCATGAGATGGGCTGAAGAACATGTTTCTCTACTGTATGACTTTATGACTTTTAAATTATTATTTTTAGGGCCAGATACATTTATAAGAAGTGAATCTTTATTAGAGCACAATTAAAAATCTCTAGGACTGAATGAATTGAGCTTAACAATTTCAGGATATTTCATAGCAAGATTAATTTGTAAATGCCTTGATTGACAGATTTTCAGGTTGATTAAGATGAAGACGCTGCAAACAGCAAAGCTTGTTAAAGGACGTTGGACCATGTTGGGATTTCCATGTTGGCAACTCCACTATTCCTGTCAGCTCTAATCACGATGTAGGACATTTCACTCTCATTTTGACCATAATTTTGGCCCTTTAAAAGAACTAACAAGAGTATATTATTAAAACAGCTTCAATTACATAGTAAGATAGAATGGATTCATCAATTAGTAGATTACCAGTAAGTCCCTGGGCATGATGTGCCAATCTATCTGAAGGATTTTATTACTTGTTGCCGTACAGGTCATGAAGAATGGTTGAGGGATATTAAATGCAGCCTGAATGAATATCTGAAACAGTTCATTTAAATACATGAAATATTTGATTTAAATGTCACAAATAATCAATATCCAAGTTGCTGTGTAATCAACCAATGGAATGGCTTGTAATTTGAATACATTTTCAATTGCTAATATTGAGACTGGCAGTCATGGGACCTGACATACGTATGTGTGGCTACATTCAAAAAGGAAATAGGAATTCCTAGTTGTCAATTAGATCACTGTTAACAATCTCAATTGTGATTGGCAGGCTGAGTAACCTTAATAAGCCTTGTCTTTGTTATTTTAATTAAGTATATTTGGAATATCTATTTTAGAATAATTGCTCTGATTATGCTTTTCTGTTGTAAATTTCAGTGATTATACATAATCTACACCCATTGGCACTATTATTGTTAGCTTCTGCATACGTTCACTTATGTCAGAATGCAGTTTCTGGATTTCAGTTCAGCTTTGAACACTACTGCCCCACAGACTTTGGTGAACAATCTCCTACTCCCTGGTCTAAATACACCACTGAGCAACTGGGGGTTTGACTTCCAGACAAGCAGGCTTCGGATCATCAGGATGCACAACTACTGCTCCCTCTCCACAGATGTCCCCCAGGACATGTGCCGAGCTCTCTGGCGTACAGTCTGCTCACACACAACTGCACAGCCAATCATCCAAGCAATCACATTGTCAAGTTCGCTGATGACATGAGGGCAGTAGGGCTCATCACCAACGACGATGAGACAGCCTACAGAGAGGCAGTGGAAGACCCAGAGGCCTGATGCCAGGCAAATAACTTCTTCCACGATGTCAACAAGACAAAGGAGATTTCAGGAAAACCCACACCAGTCACACCCCTCTTTACATTGGCAGCACAGCAGTGGAAACTGCAAGCAGTTTTAAATTCCCAATAGTATACAATCTCTCATGGCCTCAGCACGCATTCCACACGATCAGGAAAGCTCACCAACACTTCTGCTTTCTGAGGAGGCTGAAGAGAGATGGACTCTGCGCATCAATACTCACAAACTTCTACAGATGCGCATTTGAGAGCATCCCAGCATGCTACGTAACAGCAAATGCTAATACAGAAACTGCATGAAGGAAGACAGGAGGGTTCTACAGAGGGTAGTTAAAAGTGCCCAATCCGTCACCGGCACCAGAGGTAGTGGAAAGTGTGTAAAACCCAAAGTTCCTTGGAGTTATGCTGTCAAAGCAGCTGACATGGATCACCAACACCTCACTGACATGGACCACCAACACCTCACTGACATGGACCACCAACACCTCGCTGACATGGACCACCAACACCTCGCTGACATGGACCACCAACACCTTGCTGACATGGACCACCAACACCTCACTGACATGGACCAACAACACCTCCCTGCTTGTAAAAAAGGCACAACAAAGACTCTTCTGCCTCAGAAAGCTGAAACAGGCCAAACTCCCACAAAAGCTGTTGCTTAACTTCTACAGAAGCACAATTGAAACCATCCTGACCAACTGCGCCACGGTGTGGTGTGCCAGCTGCGCCACGGTGTGGTGTGCCAGCTACACAGCCACTGGGCGACAAGACCTGCATCGCATGCATGGTGAAGACGGCCCAGCGAACTGTCAGGATGGAGCTCCCAGGACTGGACAACATCTATTCCAGCAGACTTAGGAGGAAAGCAATCAGCATAACCAGAGACACGACACACCCCAGCCACTCCATTTGACCCGCTGCCGTCCAGCAAAAGGTTTAGGACACTAAAAGCCAGAACAAATAGACTGAGGAACAGCTTCTACCCCAGAGCTGTGGCCTCCATCACACCACTCCCACAGAGCAATGACTGAAACTGTGAGTACACACAAGGACTCAAATACTTGCACTAACAGCACTTTGTGCATTACTGTGATGTTCTGGTGCTGCTGCAACTTATTTTCTGCTACTTACCTATTTAATACTGTTTTTCTATTACTGTCTTGTTTTTATCTTCAACTTTGATTGCCTGAGAGGAAGCCAAACAGAGTTTCATTGTATCCATGTATAATGACAATAAAGTTCATTCATTCATTCATTCGACATACCCACCATCTGTCAGTCGCCCTATGTACAGATACTCCTGTACCTAAAGTAATTTATATACATACAATCAGTCTACATATGGAAGTTAATCTTTTATTTTTATATTTATTGTGCATTATTGTCATGTTCTTTATGCTTATTGTGTTTTTTCTGCTGCATTGGATCCGGTGTAACAATTAGCTTGTTTTCCTTTACACTTGTGTACTGATGAAAGACAGTGATCAATCTTGAATCTTCTGCATGCTTCTGTAATCCATAGAATGGACTGGCACTTTGAGTACCCAATTTTAAAATAGAATTCTATATTTTAAAATAAATTATGCATTAAGATAAACCTGGGGGAAATGTACAGTTGAAATTTATGTTATAATAAGCATAAGGTCTTCCAAGAGGACCACAACATTGTCATTGGGTTTGGAGGCTTGCGAGTCTCGGTGACGCAGAGAGCTGAGTTGGCTGGAGTCAGGGCGTTATGCTTTAGCTCTTGGTAGAGACGTCCATGCAAAGCATGTCAAAAGGTAAAGGCCAGACTGAGAGTTGTGGTCCACCCCAAGTTCAGGGGTTCAGCTCTGGGCTAACATCCCTGACTGGTCAAACCAAACTGTAATGGAAACAGCAATGTTCCATTCTACATCTGTGTGCATGTTCAGGGACAGAACACCAGAGGCATAATGGGCAATAAAGAAAGCATAGAGAGATCCTTAACATTACTTATGTGATAATATGATACAATATTTAACTTTATCTTAAATTATACAAATTGCTTAACTCAGTACCACAGTTTTAATCTCAGTGTCAAAAAAGCCCATTCCGATAGTATTAACACTTCAAAAAATAAATGCCACCTGGTCTGCTGCAGGATATTGGCAGACAAATTCATCAACTAGCCGGGCGGTGCTGTAGTGGTATCAGCACCGGGCTTTAAGGCAAGTGGTCCTGGATTTGAATCCGGCCAGCTCCTTGCTCGCTTTCCTCCTATGCTGAGTTGGGTGTTCATCTAGCAACTCGGCCTCGTGGAAAACAGACAAAATGCTACAGAAACGGTAAGGTGCAGAGAGGAATAACAACAAATAACAGTTCGTCAAATGCAGAAAATTATCGAAGTGAGTCAAGTATAGATAGATAGATAAATAATAGAGTCAAACTAGGATAAATAATGGCTATCATTTCCTGGAAGAATTCGTGACATTTTCACTACTTGGTTGTTTAACTGCGGGGGTTCAATTTTTCACTGTTAAAAGTAAAATTCTAAGTCTTATAAAATCACCATTTTATATTTCAGCAGGTTGCATCAGTGAGAATTATATTAGTTTTAGATCCTGTAAGGCTGAATGTTATTTTGAGATGCAAGAATAGGAAGATTTATATATTCATGTAGTGAAGCTGAAACTTTTTATTTCCCACAATAGATTTATGAAATAGAGGGAATTGCCTGATTGCTGTGGTGTATTTATAGCCAATGAGATTCTCTTCCCTCTCTCCTCCCAAATGCAAATTGACTATGAGCCCTCCAATCACACGAGCTGAAAATACTAACACAAAATCTGTAATTTTTGTTAATCAGAACAACCGCATTGAGTCCATTACTCTCACTATTATTTCACGTAATTAATGACATTGGCTAATGTCACTGTATGAATGTATTAATATTCTATATATTATTACAGCCCAGTAAGGATAAGCTAACTCTATTTGTGTCTGTATGTATCTGAGGGAGAGAGAGAAATGTGATAGTACTGTTGTGTTTACATGTACTGACTTTACCATGAATAGTATATTTTCCTTGAAAATGTGTAAAAACTTTTTGTCATGACAAATGCAGGAAGTGATTGGGAATAGCATGCAGATTAAACACATTTTGAATGCATGCAATTAATCCAAAATCAGCACTCAGAAGAACAAGTAAATATATTCAGTACATGACATGGCCTGAGAGAAATCAGCCACTTCATGTTTCTGAAGCTGTCTGCGCCTTTATTCACAGTCCGGTGCATTATCTCTAGTCTTTCATTTTTGTTCCAACTCATTCCTTTGTAGGTGTGGAGGAAAAGTTTTAGGTTTGTATTCAATACATAAAGGGATAACACTGAACGCTGACTAGCTTAGGTTGCTGCAGCTAATATGGTATGTACAGAAAATTCTGTTCTTGGTCATAAATGCAATGTAGCTGAAAGATATAAAAGGAACAACTTGATGCATAACTGATGGAGTTAGCATCCCACTGTTAGCGGAGCTACTCCCCAAGATATCACGAATAAAGGCCTTCTCTCTACTTCAAAGCCTGTCTCCAGTTGATTGAGTTAATTTACATCCCTGACAGATCTGGCATAGTCGGCAGGATCCATATTGAAGGGGATCGATTGGATTGTGGAGAACATTTGGCCAGAAATTGCTGTGAGTCTCTGGGGGAAATGAGACCAGTGGGGTAAGATCAGTGCAGAGAAGGGCCCCACCTGTCTGGGGATCATCCCAGAGCCCCACAGGACGAGGCAGTAGATGGAAGAAGGGGCCCCTGATAAATTAAAAGACTGACTGGGGCTTTGAAAATTGA
This sequence comes from Hypanus sabinus, assembly GCF_030144855.1. Taxonomy (NCBI): domain Eukaryota; kingdom Metazoa; phylum Chordata; class Chondrichthyes; order Myliobatiformes; family Dasyatidae; genus Hypanus; species Hypanus sabinus. The sequence continues at coordinate 38,890,241 of NC_082727.1, read as the reverse complement.
GAATGAAGAGATCTCATTATAGTCCAAATGGGTAAGATATTGTTTCATAGGAAGATTGTCTGTGACTAAATTTGTTTATCCCACAGATACAGAAAAGTTAATAAGGTAGGCTATGGTTAACACAGGAAGTAAGAACTCCTGACTGAAGGAGCCAGATCAGACAGGAAATCAAAAAAAAGAGAGGGCACCTCTTGAACTCTTGGGAGCAATGAGAAAGAAAATCGAGAAGAAATTTGAACAGGAAAAAAAATTGGGTGAGCCATTGGTATAAATGAGCTCTCCCGCCAATAGGGTATGGTAAGAAACTGGAGATAGCAGGTATGTTATTACATTTACAAGTGATTTATATGGATGGTCTCAAAGTGTCTGGTTCTATGGGGACTTCTTTGATTAAAAAACAGATACAGTACTGGAAGAGTAAGAGGGAGGGAGGCAGGCGATGGTGATCCCGCCTGGGATTATAATTACTTGACCTGATGTTTTGATAAGTAGATGTAGGTGGTGTAAAGAAACCAGCCACCCAAAACAAAGCCTAATAAACAGGAAATTAAAACAATAAGAGGAGAAAATGGAAAACTAAAAAGAACTCCTCCTAACTGAAGAAGACTCTAAAGGAAAAAATACGGGCGTTCCTGTATCAATTATGTGATTGCACTCTAACACCAGTCAACACCTTATGATGGACCCCAGGACGTAACGTGTCCCCCTGTTGTAGCAGGACTTACAGCCCTTCCCTATGCAGCCTCCAACCCTGGTCAAGGGGTAATAGTCCTACCATAATATACAAGGGTCATATGGAGTCAAAAGGAACAACCAAAAGTTCAGGAAAGCCAGCGGAGATGAAGAGTCAGACAGTATTTAAATTACAGGCTCCCTGGATAATAATGGGAGATGTGCCAATCCTCAAGTTATAGACTCCAACTGAGGTTAGGATCAACGAAGCAATGAACCTGATTAGGAAGCCCACAACGTTCCATAATAGGCTGGTGCAGACTTGTGAAATCTTTAACCCCCTGCCAGAAGATGCACAGGCCCTCTTACGAGTGGCATATGGTTGTGCTTGGCCGACAGTGAGACAATTTGCAGTACGCAGGGAATGATTGGGTGCAAGACAATAATGAACGAGGTAGAGGTAACCCTAATTGGGGTACATGGTTGGGACTGGTTAGGGATGTAATCCGAGCCAGAGCTAGACAACATAATGACTATGGGGAGGTTACCAGATGCCAACAGAAAAAGGGTGAATCTGTAACAGACTTCATTTCCCAATTCTGAGACACCTGGGAGAGTTGTGCTGGGATAGGATTGGAACTGAATGGACCTTTGGCGTGCAGGCTTTTTTAAATTGCCCAAAGCTGGAGCCACGCACTGGTACTAACTGGCCAATTTACAGTGGCAAAATCAAATGTTGGTTATAACGGCTCTTGGTATTTTCTAGAAATACTGTTTGGGAGAACCGAGCGGACAGTATTGTGCAACAGGTTAGGGGAAAGTATGATACAGGAGGTTACCGAAAAGGAAACAACGGAAATAGTAGAGAAGGAAACCAGGGGGATAGGCGTACGATGTGGCAGAATATTACATTAGACAGGAGATTGCCGTGCAAGGATGGCAAATGTGGAAAGAATAGATATTAAGGTGGTGTCCAAGGAACATATTGCCCCCTTTACTATAAATAGTCCATTCCCTAGCCCACAATAGGTGGGCCACGGGGGACCAGTGATACAGGCATTTTGGTAGGTCAAATTTGAAGACAGAATATAATATTAATTGTAAGACATGACAGTGTGGAGGATCAGAGTGATTTTGGAGTCCGTATCATACCAATAGAACAGATGAGGTTTCCTGCAGCAAAGCCACTGCTGACGCAGCCCCTAGGACTGGCGCCATGTCTACTGAAAGCCAACAGACCATACACTTCCTTAACAACACTGTCAACTTGCGCATCAGCTTTGAGTGTCCTATGGTTACTGACCCCAAAAATCGCTGTGATCCTCCACACTGTCATGTCTTACAGTTTGTATTATACTCTGTCTTCAAATTTGACCTACCAAAATGAACCACTTTATACTTACTTGGTTGAACTCAATCTGCCACTTCTCAGCCCGATTCTGCATCCTGCTGATGTCCTGCTGTAGGCTCTGACAACCCTCCAGACTGTCCATAACATCCCCAACCTTTGCGTCATCAGCGAACTTACTAAGCCACCCTTCTACTTCCTCATCCCAGAACAGGTCCTCGCAGAACATTACCAGTCACCAACCTCCATGCAGAATACAAACAATCTACAACCACCCTTTGCCTTCTGTGGGCAAGCCAATTCTGGATCCACAAAGCAAGGTCTCATTGGATCACATGCCTCCTTACTTTCTGAATGAGCCTTGTATGGGGAATCTTATCAAGTGCCTTACTGAAGTCCAAATACACTACATTCAGGCTCGTAAGGTACGACCTACCCCTGACAAAGCCATGCTGACTATCCATAATCAGATTATGTCTCTCCAAATGCTCATAAATTCTGCCTCTCAGAATCTTCTCCAACATCTTGCCCAGCACTGAAGTAAGATTCTGTCAGTACCTCCAGTTGAACTGTCTTTTTGTGTGTTTTCCCCCAGCTGTCAGTCTGTGGTTTTGTATTGCCATGTGCTCCTGCTCCACTCCAGCCCCTGTATCACTGAGTACTCCGTCTCTCACCTGTTTCTCATTATTACCTGTATTGCTGCCACCTGTGTCTCATTGAGCTCCACCTATCATCTGCCTCTCTGTTTATTGCTCAGTGTATTTCAGTCCTGTGTTGTCACCTGTTTTTTTTTTTGCAGAGTGTGCCAGTGAATATTCATGAGCCTTTCCTGTATTTGTATCTATACTCTGCCCTTCTGAATATTGACTCTGCCTGTTTCCCAATTCTGATTTTTGGATTTCTCTGGATATTTTGATCTCTGCCTGAACTTTGACACTGACTTTGTTTGCACCTTGGGATTTGTTACTCAATTAATATAACTCTGTGCACAGTACTGGGTCTGCAATTGGATCCCTGCTCCAGTGTCCTGACAGACTCGCTGGTCTATAATTTCCTGGGTTATCTCTACTCCCTTTGAACAAGGGAACAACATTCGCAACCCTCCAATCCTCTGGTACTTCTCTTGTCCCTATTGATGATGTAAAGATCATTGCCAGAAGCTCCGCAATCTCCTCCCTCACTTCCCACAGTAGCCTGGGGTATATCTTGTCCAGTCCCAGTGACTTACCTAACTTAATGCTTTTCAAAAGCTCCAGCACTTCCTCTTTCTTAATGTCTATATGCTCAAGCATTAAAGTCCACTGTAAGTCATCCCCACAATTGCCTTTTTTCCTGGTGAAGCAAAGTATTCATAAAGTACCTCTGCTACCTCCTCTGATTCCATGCATGTTTCCACTATTGCACCTGATTGGTCCTATTCTCACACTGTTCATCCTCTTGCTCTTCAAATACTTGTAGAATGCCTTTGGGTTTTCTTTAATTGTGCTCACCAAGACCTTCTCGTGGCCCCTTCTAGCTCTCCTAATTTCATTCTTAGGGTCCTTCCTGGCAACCTTGTAATTTTCTAGAATTCCATCATCACCTAGTTTCTTGAACCTTTCGTAAGCTTTTCATTTCTTCTTAACTAGATTTTCCACATCCTTTGTACACCATGGTTCTTTTATGCTACCATCCATTCCCTGCCTCAACGGAACATACCTATGCAGAATGCCATGCAAATGTTCCCTGAACATTTGCCATACTTCTGCTGTGCATTCCCCTGAGAACATCTGTTCCCAATTTATGCTCCCAAGTTTCTGCCTAATAGCATAATATTTCCTCCTACCTCAATTAAATGTTTTCCCAAATTGTCTGCTCCTATCCCTCTCCAGTGCTATAGTGAAGGAGATAGAGTTGTGGTCACTACCTCCAAAATGCTCTCCCACCGAGAGTTCTGACATCTGACCAGGTTCATTTTCCAATACCAGATCAAGTACAGCCTCTCCTCTGGTTGGCTTATCTACATATTGAGTCAGGATATCTTCCTGAACAGCCTAACAAATTCCACCCCATTTAAACACCTTGCTCAAAGGAGATGCCAGTCAATATTAGGAAAGTTAAAATCTCCCATTACAACAACCCTTTTATTGCACCATTCCAGAATCTGCCTCTGTATCTGCTTCTCGGTCGCTGTTAGTGGTGGGGGTGGAGGTGGTGGGGGGGGGGGGGGGTCTCCAAAAACACCCAGTAGAGTTATTGCTCTTTGAGGAAATCTGCAGATGCTGGAAATTCAAACAACAACACACACAAAATGCTGGTGGAACGCAGCAGGCCAGGCAGCATCTATAGGGAGAAGCGCTGTCGACGTTTCGGGCCGAGACCCTTTGTCAGGACGAAGCATTTGTGTGTGTTGTTGAGTTATTGCCCTTTCCTGTTTCTGACTTCCACCTGCACTGACTCTGCAAAGTCCTCCTGACTTCTTCCTTTTCTGCAGCCGTGAGACTATCTCTGATCAGCAGTGCCACGCACCCACCTCTTTTGCCTCTCTCCCTGTCCTTTTTGAAATATCTAATTCCTGGCACACTCATCAGCCATTTCTGCCCAAGTCATTCGTGTCTCTGTAATGGCCACATCATAGTCCCATGTACTGATCCACACTCTAAGCTCATCCGCCTTGTTTATGACACTCCTTGCATTAAAATAGACTTATCTCGAACCAACAGGCTGAGTGCATCTTCGCTCTATCATCTGCCTGTCCTTCCTCACAAACACCCTACAAGCTGTCGCTACCTGTGCGCCAACCACCACATCCTCTGCCTCTTCACTTTGGTACCCAACACCCTGAAAATCTAGTTTAAAACCTCTCCAAAAGCATCAGCAAATCCCCGCCAGAATATTGGTGCCCCTCAGATTCAAGTGCAATCCATCCTTTTTGTACAGGCCACATCTGCCCTAGAAGAGCCCTCAATGATCCAGAAATCTGAATCCCTGCTCCTTGCTCCAATCCTTCAGCCATGCATTTATCTGCTACCTCATTTTATTCCTATGTTCACTGTTGCGTTGCATAGGCAGCAATCAGAATCAGGTTTAATATCACCGACATGTGATGTGAAATTTGTTAACCTAGCAGCAGCAGTTCAATGCAATATATAATATAGAAGAAAATAATAATAAATATGTAAATCAATTACAGTATATGTATATTGAATAGATTTAAAAACATGCAAAAACAGAAATACTGTATATTAAAAAATGTGAGGTAGTATTCATGGGTTCAATGTCCATTTAGGAATCGGATAGCAGAGGGAAAGAAGCTGTTCCTGAATTGATGAGCTGACTGTGTGCCTTCGGGCTACTGTACCTCATACCTGTTGGTAACAGTGAGAAAAGGGCATGCCCTGGGGGTCCTTAATAATGGACGCTGCCTTTCTGAGACACTGCTCCCTAAAGATGTCCTGTCCTGGGTACTTTGTAGGCTAGTGCCCAAGATGGAGCTGATGAGAATTACAACCTTCTGCAGCTTCTTTCGGTCCTGTGCAGTAGCTGCTCCAGTTACTACCCTTGAGGTCCTGCTTCTCAACTTCTTTCCTAACTACCTGCATTCTGCTTTCAGGACCACCTACCTTTTTCTGCCTATGTTGTTGGTACCAATATGTACCACGATCTCTGGCTGCTCACACTCCCATTTCAGGATATTGTGGATGCGATCAGAAACATCATGATCCCTGGCACCCGGGAGGCAAACTACCATTTGTGTTTCTTTATTGCATCCACAGAATCGTCTATTTGTCCCCCTAACTATAGAGTCCCTATTATTGCTGCCATCCTCTTCTGTTCCCTACCCTTCTGAGCCACAGGGCCAGACTCAGCACCAGAGACACGGCCATTATTGCTTCCCCCAGGTAGGTCATCTCCCGCAACAGTACTCAAAATGGAGTACTTATTGCTAAGGAGGATGGTCACAGGGGTGCTCTCCACTACCTGACGCTCTCCCTTCCCTCTCCTGACGGTCACCCATTTATCTGTCTCCGGTAGCCCCAGTGTGACTACCTGCCTATAGATCCTATGGATCACATCCTCATTTTCCCTAACAAGTCAAAGGTCACCCTATAAGAAACAAGGTTAGTGAACTTGTATCACAGATTAGTCCCAAGGCATATGATTTAGTGGCCATTACAGAAACCTGGTTGCGAGGTGGAGATGACTGGAAACTAAATATCCAAGGGCATCAGGTAATACGGAAAGATAGGCAGGAAGGCAGAGGAAGTAGGGTTGTGCTCTTGATTAGGGATGAGATCAGGGTGATTGTGCAAGATGATGTAAGATCTACGGAGCAGAATGTTGAGTCTGTCTGGGTAGAGATTAAGAATAGTAAAGGAAAAAAAATCACTGGTGGGTGTTGTCTATAGGTCACCTAATAAAATTATTGCAGTGGCAGAGGTGATTAACCAAGAAATAATTGAGGCTTGTAAGAACGAAACGGTGGTTGTCATGGGGGATTTTAACTTCCACATAAATTGGGTGAATCAGGTTGGTCAAGGAAGTCTCGAGGAGGACTTCATAGAATGCATCCGTGATGGCTTTCTTGAGCAGCATATTAATAAACCTACAAGGGAAAATACTATCTTAGATCTAGTCTTGTGCAATGAGACAGGTAAGATTAACGATCTTGTAGTCAGAGATACCCTTGGAAAGAGTGATCTTAGTATGATTGAATTTAGCATTCAGATGGAGGATAAAATAGTTAGATCTAAAACTAGTGTATCATGCTTGAACAAGGGAGACTACAACGGGATGAGGGAGGAGTTGGCTGATGTGGATTGGGAGCACAGGCCATTTGGTAGGACAGTTGAGGAACAATGGAATACTTTCAAAGAGATTTTTTACAGTGCTCAACAGAAGTATATTCCAGTCAAAAGTAAGGACAATGTGTGGGGAGGGCCAGCCTTGGATAACTAAGAAAATAAAAGATAGTATCAAATTAAAAGCCCATGTGTACAAAATTGCAAAGAGTAGTGGGAGACTGGAGGATTGGGAAAACTTTAAAAGCCACAGAGACAACAGAAACAAGAAACAAGGAAAGGGAAGATAGAGTATGAAATTAAATTAGCACAAAATATAAAAACAGATAGCAAAAGTTTTTATAAATATATAAAGCAAAAGAGGGTGGCTAAAGTCAAATTAGGTCCCTTGGAAGATGAGACGGGGAAATTGATATTGGGTGATAAGGAAATGACTGAGGGATTAAATGACTATTTTGTGTCAGTCTTCATGGTGGAGGACACGTCTAATATGCCAAAGAAGGATGTTATGGAGGAAATGGGAGATGAGGATCTCGAAAAAATCACTGTCACTAAAGAGATAGTGATGAGCTAACTAGAGGGCCTGAAGGTAGATAAACCCCCTGGTCCTGGTGGGATGCATCCTAGAGTGCTAAAGGAATTGGCGGAGGTTATAGTAGACACATTAGAAATTACTTATCAAAACTCTCTAGAGTCTGGACAGGTCCTGGCAGATTGGAAGACAGCAAATGTCACGCCACTTTTTTAAAAAGGATGTAGGCAAAAGACGGCAACTATAGGCCAGTTAGCTTAACATCTGTAGTCAGGAAATTGCTTGAAGCTGTCATTAAGGAAGAAATAGCGAAACATTTAGAAAGGAATGGTTCCATTAGACAGACGCAGCATGGATTCAGAAAGGGCAGGTCCTGTTTGACAAACTTACTGGAGTTCTTTGAGGACATAATGAGTGCAGTGGATAGAGGGGAACAGGTGGATGTCGTATACTTGGATTTCCAGAAGGCATTCAACAAGGTGCCGCACAAGAGACTTATACGTAAGATAAGGATGCATGGAGTCAGAGGAAGTGTATTGGCATGGATAGAGGATTGGTTAACCGATAGAAGGCAGAGAGTTGGTATAAATGGGTGTTTCTCTGGTTGGCAGTCAGTGGTGAGTGGGGTGTCACAGGGGTTGGTGCTGGGCCCGCAGCTATTTACCATTTATGTTGATGATTTGGAAGAGGGGACTGAGTGTAGAGTAGCAAAATTTGCTGATGACTCTAAACTGAATGGAAAAGCAAATTGTACAAAGGATGTGGAAATTCTGCAGAGGGATATAGATAGGTTAAGTGAGTGGGCCAAGGTCTGAAAGATGGAATACAACTTTGGTAAATGTGAGATCATCCACTTTGGAAGGAATAATAGAAAAGCAGATTATTATTTAAATGGTGAAAGATTGCAGCATTCTGTTGTGCAGAGGGACTTGGGAGTGCTTGTACATGGATCGCAAAAAGTTGGCCTGCAGGTACAACAGGTTATTAAGAAGGCAAATGGAACGTTGGCCTTCATTGCTAGAGGGATTGAATTCAAGAGCAGGGAGGTCATGCTGCAACTATACAGGGTACTGGTGAGGTCGCACCTGGAGTACTGTGTGCAGTTTTGGTCTCCTTACTTGAGGAAGGATATACTGGCTTTGGAGGCAGTGCAGAGGAGGTTCACCAGGTTGATTCCAGGGATGAAGGGGTTAACCTATTAGGAGAGATTGAGTCACCTGGGACTATACTCTCTGGAGTTCAGAAGAATGAGAGGGGATCTTATAGAAACATACAAAATGTCTTAAGGGATAGATAAGATAGAAGTCGGAAGTTGTTTCCATTGGTAGGTGAGACTAGAACTGGGGACATTGTCTTAAGATTCAGGGCAGAAGATTTAGGATGGAGATGAAGAGAAACTGTTTTTCCCAGAGAGTGGTGAATCTGTGGAATTCTCTGCCCAGGGAAGCAGTTGAGGCTTCTTCACTAAATATATTTAAGAAACAGGTAGATAGGTTTTTACATAGTAGGGGAATGAAGGGTTATGGGGAAAAGGCAGGTAGATGGAGCTGAGTTTACGGACAGATCAGCCATGATCTTATTAAATGGCGGGGCAGGCTTGATGGGCCGAATGGCCTAATCTTGCTCCTATTTCTTATATTCTTATCGAGCTACAGCTCCAGTTCCCTAACTCAGTCTCTAAGAAGCCCTAGCTCGATGCACCTGGAGCAGATGTGGCCATCAGGGAGGTTGGAATCTCGCAGATATCACACATCTGACATCCAGAGTGGAAAATTGGTCTTGCAGTCATACCCACTATTTTTAAGTTATAGGAAAAAAGAGATATGAAAGTAACTTACCTCCCTAACTTGCCTAGGCCCGTCCTTGCTGAAGCCCCAATGAGCCAAAGCCCTACTACTCTGACTCACGCTAATCCGATGACCACTTCGCTAGGCCTCCCTTTTATCCCGGAACCTCCTTAGCGGCCTTGCGCGATGATGAGCTACTGTGTCTGGACACTTCATCAATTGATCTCCTGCTGAAAGAAATTCCTTGGTTTTTAAATCTGCTTAGCAGCATTGTGTGATGACGAGCTACTGCATTTGTGCTCTTCTCCCAATTGAATCGAATTGAGGAAAAACACCTGCTGGATTTGATCATTTGCTCATCCCATCAGTCCCATTCGTGAACTTACAGATAGATTTTTGTCCATATGTCATCTTGAGAGGAGACTTTGTAGAGTTGTATAAAATGATGAATGATCTAGATAATTAGGAGATACTTATTCATGTAGAGAATCCAAGATCAGGTGACAATGAAAGTAAATTGATGTTTTTTTTTCCATCCATCCAGAAGTTGGGATCTAGACTCATTACCAGAAATGCTGGTGGAGCAAAATCCTGGATGTGCACTTGTAGAGCCATAACAGATAATGGCACTTCAAGAGCCAGGACAATGGAATGCTGGTGAGCCTTAATTGGCTTAAATATGATAAACCAAATGACTGCATGTATCAGAAATCACAGAGGATTCAATTCTATCTTTTATAATTCAATCTGTAACTTCCAGCAAAGATATAGTACTTCATTTTGGAGCACTTTGACAGCTTCTGCTCAGGACAACATGGTATGAATAAGTTATTTGCTGAAGATGGAGTTGACAGCAGTCATGTAGGCAAATGATAACATTCACAACAGGACGATTAAAAGATAATCAGTGAATATAGTAAGATACAGCTAATATATATTTACATTCAATAATACTAAAAGGTTTTTACGGGCAGATGAAAATTCATGGCATTAATAGAAATACATACAGGGAGACTGGTATCAAAGTTCAATGTAACTTTATTATCAAAGTACATATATTTCACCATTTACTACCCTGAGATTCACTTTCTTGTGGATATTCACAATGAATACAAAGAAACACAAAAGCATCAATGAAGAAAATGCATCCAAAGGTGGACAAATAACCTATGTGCAAAAGACAACAAATTGTGCTATTACTTAAAAAAACTAAACTCACTGACTAACTGCATAGAGAGATAGATAGATAAATATTGAGAACACAAGTTGTAGAGCTTTGAAAGTAAGTCCAAAAGTTGTGAATCAGTTTGGTGTCGGGTTGAGTGAAGTTATCCACTTTGGTTCAGGAATAATAACTGGTTGAGGGATAATAACTATTCCTGAACCTGGTGGCATGGGACCTAAGGCTTCTGAACCTCCTTCCTGATGACAGCAGTGAGGAGAGAGCATGGCCTGGATGGTGAGGGTCCTTGATGATAGATGCTACTTTCCTGTGAGTGCTCCAGTAAATGCGCTCAGTGGTGCAGAGGGTTTTACTTGTGATGGTCTGGGCTATATCTGTTACTTTTTAAAGGCTTTTCCATTCAAGGGAATTGGTGTTTGCATACCAGGCCATGATGCAACCAGTCAGTATACACTGCGCACCTATAAAGTTAGTCACAGTTTTTGATGATATACCAATCTTCACAAATTTCTAAGCAGCAGAGCAAACCTTTTGCAATGGCACTTAAGTGCTGGATCCAGGACAGAGCCTCTGAAATGATAACACCTAAGTATTTAAAGTTACTGACCCTCTCGACTTCTGATCCCCTGATCAGGAGTGGCTCATGGATCTCTGGTTTCCTCTTCCTGTAGTCAATAATCAGCACTTTGTTTCTGCTGTCATTGGGTGAGAGTTTGTTGTGGCACCATTCAGCCAGATTTTTCAGGGGACTAAGTATAAAGCAAGCAGAGCAGGGGGCCAAACATGCAGAGCTTTGTGGTTCTATTGGTGACTGGAGGCGATTTGTTGCCAGTCAAAACTGATTGGGGTCAAGGTATGATCTCCACAAAGTCATCTCACATATGAAATGGCAATTTTTTGCTTGCTTTGACCGACAGAACATGGAGGTACCTACACAATCTCCCACAGGCCTTGACAACCCTGGGGTATCAGTCTCTTAGGATAATGTGAGAGCATCCTTCAGGAGGGTGACACCATGGAAAGCACCTGGCCCAAACAGTGTACTGAGCCCTTAGGTCCTCTAGACAAGTCACCTGGACCAGGTGGACTACAGCCCAGGGTTCTGAAAGAGGAAGTGCAAGAGATTTTGGAGGCATAAGCAGTTAATTGTCAAGAATCACTAGATTCTGGAATGGTTCCAGCAGACTGGAAAATTGAATATTGCAAATGTCACTTCACTCTTAAAGAAGGAAGGCAGAAGAAAATTATAGGCCAGCTAGTCTGATTTCAGAGGATGAAAAGATGAAGGTGGACAAGGATTCCAGGTACTTGGAGGCATATGACAAAATAGGCCATAGTCAGCATGGTTTCTCAAGGGGAAATCTTGTCTGACAGATCTGTTGGATTTCTTGAAGGAAACAGCAGGCAGGATAGACAAAGGAGAGTCAGAGGATGTTGTTTACTTGGATTTTCAGAAGGCCTTTGACAAGGTACCATTTGAGGCTGCTTAACAGGTAAGAGCCCATAGTATTACAGGAAAGGTATTAGCATGGTTAAAAGATTGGCTGACTGGCAGGAGGCTAGGAGTGGGATTAAAGGGGGCCTTTTCTGGTTGGTTGCAGGTGTCAGTGTTGGGACCTCTTCTTTTCACATTATACATCAATGATTTGGATGAAAGAACTGATGCTTTTAGGTCCATTTGTGGATTATACAAAGATAGATGGAGGGGCAAGTAGTACTGGGGAAGCAGGGTGTCTGCAGGATTTGAACAGAATGGGGGAAATGGGAAAATAGTTGGCAGATGGAATATAGTATAAGGAAGTGCATGATTGTGCACTTAGTCCACACATTTATTTCTTTATTCTTCTAAGTGAGGAGAAAATTCAAAAACCAGAAGTGCAAGAAGACTTAATTGGGTATGTTTAAGAAGGTTGCTAGGTTCCTGATTAATCAAGGCATCAAAGGTCACAGGGAGAAGGCGGGAGAATGGGATTCAAAAGGGATAATAAATCAGCCATGATGGAATGGTGGAGCAGACTCAGACGTAACGAGACAAATGAGCTAATTCTGCTCAACATCTTATGGATTGTATTAGCTAACAAGATACCAAGAAGAGGCAATTTCATACTCCAGTGCTTTAAGCTTGAAATTATAGGATGCAGATTGGAATGACAGTAATGCGGAAGTATATTAAGTTTTATGAGCTGCCCACAAAACTTCACTGTGTATTGCCAACACAAATGCTCAAGGAGGCATTAGTACAAGAGTGACAAAGGAGAAACGTGTTGATATTTAAAGAGTTGTGAGACCCAGTTCTCTACGGCTTTCAGATTTCTTGCACCATGGGATACACAAGAGTAGATAATGGAAAACTTTTCCCCCCATGATGAAGCTATCTAAAAATTAAAAGGCACAGCTTTAACTAAGACAGAGGGGATCAGAATCAAAAATCATCTGTAGAGAAAGGCTGGAACACATTGCCTGAGAAGATGGTGGGGTTAGGTACTCTTGACAATTTTCAGTAAATATTTGAATGAGTATTTATATTTATTAAGGCACAGTTCAAATGCTGGTAAATGGGATTAGCATAAATGGCTTCTTAATGATTGGTATGCACCAAATGAACTGCGAGAAGACTGGATAGAATTGACACCTCAGAGGTGCCTTATCAAAAAAATGTAGAGAAGCTGTGCTCAGTACTGGAACTCAATATTTTTTTGGAACTACGTTACTTTTCAATTAATGGCAAGTTGATTTATTTAATTTTTAAGAGAGGCACATGGACAGATTGAGCTGTCTCAGATCTATTCTGATCTGAGGGCCCATGTCCTATTAAACAATGAGAAACTTGGAGAATTCTAAGGATTATTTGCACACACAGTAGTGGCTTGAAAAAAAAACAAATCACTGAAGCAGTATTGATTAGACTAAAAGAAAGGACAACCACTGGAAACTATAATAATTTGGTGATAACCAATTTGCGCATTTAAAAGAAACTGGGGAATCAAGATCTACCATTAAAAGAAGAAAATGAGAATTAGTATCTGACAATGTGCCAGCCACCTTGCAGATTAAAAACAGCAGAAAAATAATGTAGATATAAATTTCAGAAGCTGTCAGAATGACTGAAAAAGGCATTGTTGGCACATCTTCAACAAGATGGATGACATGGTTGCACAGCAGTTAGCATGGCGTTATTACAGTGCCAGTGATCTTGATTCAATTCCACAATTCTTTGTGAGGAGTTTGTACATTCTTGCTGAGACCGCATGGCTTTCCTTTGAGTGCTGAAGCTTCTTCCCACATTCCAAAGATGCACGGGTTGGTAGGTTAATTGGTCACATGTCTATAATTGGACAGTGTTGGCTCGTTGGACTGGGAGGGCCAGTTATCGTGTTGCATCTCTAAATAAAAAGACTTCTTGTACAAAGATGTCAGAAGCAATTCAGGCAGGCTTAGCTGAGTTACAGATCTTACAAGTATAATTAGTTTCCACTTAAGCACTTTTTTCAAGAAGCAGCCTCGGAAAATGTTCTGGTTTGAAGAACAATGCAGTTGTAACAATAAAACAATCGTAATGTCATATTAGATGCAAAATTTTTAATGAATAGGTTTCACTTGCAATACAATAACTTTGTAAAATTATTAGAAATATTACTTAAAATGCATTGCAAGTTACAAATACTGTAAAAGCACTGCAGATTTCTCAACACTACGGAGAGGACAATGACTTTCATGCATTTTAATCAACTCAAAAATATATAATATGTACACAGAATCCATGAAAAGACTTTACTTCAGCATGCCATTTAGAATACAAGTAGCCAGCTCAATATACAATTTTTAATATCAACCCTTGCATAGCATTTACACTTTTAATTTTGGTTTTCAATGGCTACTCATAAAACTTTGCTTCCTGCATGGTAAGATCTTCAACACAATAAATCTTAATGATAGGCACCACTGCCCTTGCAAGTCTGCATTGTGAGCATAGCACATGCATGTAATGCAAGCAGTGTAAATAAATTAATAAATCAATACAAAAAATCTTTCTTATTTACAATTGTTTTTACAATGAGAACATCTTATGGTGCTTTAATGTGAAGTGTGTAATTGTAAAATTTATGGAAAATCAAGATGGGTCACAGAAGTACAAAAAAAAGTTCTCAATTTTATCAGTACAATTACTTCAAGTAACTACAAAATTTCTCCAGGAGCAGATAGATTTTTTTGGAATGGTTCTATTAAAGTGCTGAAATATGGGAAGGCAAATACATAGAAAAGTTATTTTGTACAGTATTAAAGCCACTTGGATTTCACAATTAAAATGTTTTTGGTTTTAAAAATGCATTATTTTCACCTACAAAACTAATACATAAATAAAGTTGGAGTGCATTGGACGTGTTCTGTGGCTTCTTGTACATGTACCAAACCCCATCTGTATATGCACATCTATCAATCAGTTGCATTTTCTGGCTTCATAATTTGATAAGTTATCAAATACTCTGGGTAAGCCTGGTAAGAGAAAAGAACACTGAAATCAGGTGTGCCACAGATTTAACTGTAACTAAACACTTAGTGCCTCAACAGTTTGAAATTCCTGTTAAATTAACTTCACAAAAATCAAATTGATTCAGAAGCAAAATAAATGGTACTTTAAAAATCCACCTACAGCAGAAAAGTTCTGAATTTACATCAACACACAAAAAATGCTGGAGTAAATCAGCAGGTCAGGCAGCATTTATGGAAATGAATAAACAATCAACAAGCTGAGAACCTTCTTCAGAACTGGAAAGGAAGTGGGAAGGCACCAAAATAAAAAGGTGGGGGAGAGGAAGGATCCAGGGGTGTAGGAAAGACAAAGGGCTGAAGAGGAAGGAATTTGATAGGAGAGGAAAGTGGACCAGAGGAGAAAGGAAAAAGGGATCCAGGGGGAGGTGACAGGTGGGTGAGAAGAGTAAAAGGGTCAGAGTGGGGAAATCAATGTTCATGTCATCAGGTTGGAGGCTACCCAAATGGAATACAAGGTATTGAGGCCATGCCTCAGCTTGGTACAAGAGGATGCCATTGACCAAAATATCAGAATGGGAATCAGAACTAAAAAATTTAAAAATTCTAAATTTATAATTGAAATAAAGCATGTTAAAAATGTGGTTCAGATAATTCTGCCAAGTTTGAAATACACATTAATTTGGAGGAAAATATCTTAAATTGTATTGTGCTTACTTCTTAAAGATGCAATTTTTCTTTCATGTCAACTAAGTAGTAGCTTTAGTTTCATACACATTATCAAAGTATGTTTATGTACAGAGTGATGGGGAAGCAAAAGTGTAGATTGAATCTTGGGATCCGAGCCAAATTATGATACCCTATCATAAGCGTTATTTTAATTTCTTGGTGGTAGGCGAATGATTTAGTCATTTGAATTAATGTGTTTTTTTTAAAAACGATTTGTAAATGAAACATTTACAAAATGGATTTAATTTTTTTTTACAACTTCAATGCGAGAAAATACACTTCCTACAAGTACCTGTTCACCTCTATAAATGACATATTCCGCCAATGCCAATCCATTTACGCTAGGACGACCAGTGACGGAATGATGACCAGGGGGTGCGTGAGCCATTTTCATTGCACTGAATTGCAAAAAGGATTTGCCCAGTGTGACACGGCAGAACACCATTTGCCTGTTAAACAGAGAAAAGGGAGACTGAAAATAGAGATTATCAATAATGTCCAGTCATAAGGTGAAACAATCAATAGTTCAAGACCAAGTGGATTTGCTGAGTTTGCATGAAATTCACTTGTATCGCCCATTTTTATAATCAGTTCAAATAATAAATAATTAGGATACAAAGGACTAAGACCAAGCTTTGCTACTTTTAGTGCTTATGTGTTAAGTCATAATATTTCTAAAGCTACATTTCAGAAAGCTTGACTTTAGAAAGAATAATTTGCAAAAGTTTTACTAGCCAAGCTATTTCTAATCCCTCCATAAGCTGATTGCAAATATTTCCTTGATCATAAAACCAAGAAAGGAATTGCAAATGTGAATTGTATCTTAACAGAATGATGGCCAATTTGGTGCATACATTTTGTTACTGATATAGCATTATTTTCCAACAGTAGAAGTGCTTGGAATGTTGGTTACAAATCATGTCGTTTCAATATAAGAGCCAAAAGATCAAATTACTAATGGAAGCAGTATCAAAATAATATTATTTTTAAAAATGAATATCAATGTACTCAAGGGTTGTGCAGTGAACTAAAGGCATATTTAAGTACAACAGTAAACTTCCTGCTATGGAGAAAACACACAAGAATAGACATTACCTATGACAAATGTAACAGGACCTATCTTTATGTATTGGACACCCAGTGCCACCACCAATTCCATAGACATACTGGTTACTTTTGGATGAATTTTCAGCAAAATATATGCCGGCTCCAAACATTCCTCCAATATAAGCATGTCTTTCATCAAAACCCTTATGAATAATGGCATTTACAAAGGGAGAACCTGGAGGAGAAGATATATTTTCAATATAGGTCAAATTGATATAAACTCCACACAAATGAGGCAATTATGCTCTGCATTAGCACTTTTGAAAGCGAATTGAAGCCAAGGAAACCCTTATCACTTCAATTTTTGTTTATTGATAAATACAGTGCCTTGAAAAAGTATACAGCGCCCATAAGTATCTTTTGCATTTTACTGTCTCATTTTCTAAATTTAAAATATATTGAAGTGGTATTTTTGAGCCACTCCACGAACATAATGCATCATGCCAAATCAAAAAAAAATTCCAAAACCTGCCCAACGAAGCAGTGGAGAATACCCAAGTAAATATATTTAAGACAAGGCCGGATAGATTTTTGCTTAGTAGGGGAATTGAGGGTTATGGGGAAAAGGCAGGTAGGTGGAGATCAGTCCATGGTTTTTGCAGCCATGATCTTATTGAATGGCAGAGCAAACTCGATGGGCCAGATGATCTACTTCTGCACCCATTTCTTATGTTCTTTTAGACAAAACATGTGACACTGTAAAGTATTCATCCTCTTTGTAATTACAAGAACTTTCGTCAGATGCAATACTATATATTACCTTACCAACTCACCCAACTTGATATAGTAAACTGAAGCATCACCTATTTTTAATGAATTCATAAGAATAAATACCCCCTTTCTCTGTAAGGTGTCTTATAGATTTTCAACACACTAAACCAAAAGGAAGACAAAAGAAGGTTCAAGTCAGGGAAATAAGAAAAACACAAATCTGTTGAAGGATACAAGTTAATCTCAAAGAAACTGAACATACCTCTGATATCAGTGCAATCCTTCATGAAAAAGTGGAAAAAATATGAAACCATAGCCACACTGTCTAGATCAGGCCACCCATCTAAATTTAGTTGCCAGAGAAGCATGACACTTGTAAGAGAGGCTACTGTGACATCAACAGTCACTCTGAGTGAGCAGCAGGGTGCAACTGGAGATGAAATTCCTGGCTCCACAATCTCTAAGGCCTTGCACAAAAAAAGGTATTAATGAAAGAGTGGCAGGGAAGAAGTCCTGGGTTTAAAAGAAAACAATATCCTTGCCCATAAAGACTTTGCAAAGTGTCACTTAGAAGATATTGTAAAGATGTGGAAGAAGCTCATGGTTGGATGAGACTAAAGTAGAATCAAACAGTACATGTGGTGCCAATCTAATAGTGCTCATCAGCAAGGTAACACCATCCCACTGTAAAGTATGGCAGAGGTAGCAGCATGCTATGGGGATGCTTTTCAGCAGCAGGGATTGCGAATATGGTTAGGATTGATGGTAAGATGAATGCTGCTAAATACAGAGAGATCCTGGATAAAAACCTCCTAGCCTCTGTCAGAAAGCTTAAATCGAGGAGGAAGTTAGTCTTTCAACAGGACAACGACCCAAAGCACACTGTCAGAGCAATAATGGAATAGTTCAAAATGAAGAAAATTGATGTCTTTGAGTGGCCCAAACATCTCTGGCCAGACCTCAAGATTGCTGTCCACTGCCACTCCCCAACTAACCTGACACAGTTTAAGCAACTTTGCGAGGAGGAATGGGGCACATCTTGCTCCATCATGTTGTGCAAAGCTAATAGACTTATCCAAAAAGACTACTGGCTATAAAAGCTGTAAGAAATGGTTCAACTAAATACTGAGCAAAAGGGGAGATGAATACTTTTGAACTGCTGACATTTCAGTTTTTGAACTTTTAGTTTTTCATGCTTAACAATTTTCCTTGTTTATTCTCCTCTACTCTGAGAAAAGGAGCATGTAATTCACAAATATAAACTCTTGGTTATATCGATCAAAATCCCTGGATGTAATACTCAATTATGTGAATAAAAGGTTGAAGGCTGAATACTTTGACAAGGCACAGCACATTTTCATATCAATAATTTTAACTTAGATTTTAACATTATACTAGTAGGTAATGTGCAATGACTGAAGTAAACAAGTTGCCTGCAAATAAAGTTTATTACAGGGTATAACTTGTAGTCTACAAATTAAATGAGTAGCAGAAATTCCACACCCATATCCACTGAGAATAAAAGAGGTAAGTACAAGTTAATGTATTGTGGCCAAGGAGATAAAGTAAATACCCTAATGGTAAACTCTTTAAACCATCTCAAAACTGCTTGGCTTTTAAATTGGGGATGGAGTTCAGAGGATGCATGCAAAAAAAGTCATTGATGTCTGAAGTGTATGCAAGATCTACAGAGTTGGCTTTACAGAGAGATCTTTAAGGTTTAACAATTAAGTGGAGTGATATCAATAACTACATAACTACTATTATTTCTTAGCGAAAATCAAGCCCAAATAAAATCTGAGAATTGAAATTTGGAGAGAGAGTGCCATATATTTATAGAGAATATCACACACTGACTTTCATGTGGAGTAGAAAGACTAATGAGGTAGATGAGTTTTCAAAGGTTTATTTATTATCAAAATATACTCTGAAATTCTTCAGTTCTCTGAGTAGCCATGAAACCAAGAAAGCAAAGAAAGGCAGCACGATTATCAACCCCTGAATCCCACCTCCCCACACTAAAAAAAAACGGAACAGGCTCATTAACCCTCAAATCCCTCCTCCTGCACAAGCAAAATAGATCAGGCACATTGATCCCTAAATCCCTCCTGCACAGTAAACTGAGGAGGAGGAAGGAGAGCTCAAACAAACAAAAAAAAAATCAATGTAGGCTTTCAGTGCTTGATGCTTACCATGAAACAACATTCTCTCATTTGAGTGATTGTGATTTTCTTCAGAAACCTCTTTTCTTCGATGTGTATATCGCTCCCAAAGTCTTTTATTGCACACCCTTTGAATCTGAAATAATTTTATGGAGAGTTATTAACACTAATAGTAGTGGACAACTAATAGTGACAGAATATCAAAACTGATAATAACATACCTTCAAAAAGTTATATTTATTAAAGATTCCACCTGCATGGCCACCATCACGATGCTCTCTCACTGTACTCTGCATCTGTAAAGTGTTCAAAAGTAATTAAATGGCCAAAGACACAGCAAAATAAAGCATGCTGCATATATTAAGTACCACAAAAAATATGATCACCTCTTCCTCTACAGACTGGAACTCCTTGTCCTCTGGTAATAAATCAATCAGAATTGTACCACTGCTGGAAGTGTTTAAAGTTAGATATGGGTTGATGCCTATATTTCAAAGAAAAGGAATCAATTATTTTTAATGTTTTGTGACGTCAACTTTTGACTCCAAACTGCACTACCTTTAGCATTACAGTCTACTTTTCCAAACTCAACATTAACTATCCGAATTGGTTTTGT
Source organism: Hypanus sabinus (assembly GCF_030144855.1). Classification (NCBI taxonomy): domain Eukaryota; kingdom Metazoa; phylum Chordata; class Chondrichthyes; order Myliobatiformes; family Dasyatidae; genus Hypanus; species Hypanus sabinus. Next base: position 38,870,125 of record NC_082727.1, on the reverse strand, counting down.
ACCTTTCCTGCTTTGCCGAATTTATCACACTGTTCAAAGTACTGAATTATTTTCAGTTCCCTTGCATATCAGTGATGTGTGACCCATATTCAAATTAGATGGTGGTAAAAGGCAAGACTGCAAAGCCTAAACAAAGGAAAAGAGCATTGCCCAAACATTTAAAAATAAATCCAATTAAATATATCGATCATTGCCTGTCACCAGTTAAGCCAGTAGCTAATGGAGACTGGTGTACATGGAAGTCTTTCCTTTATCTAGGTCCTACCACCCAGGTCATCCCCTCTTCTCATTGTTACTGTCAGGAAGGAGATTCAGAAACCTGAAAGCACACACTCAGCAATTCAGGAACAGCTTCTTCCCCTCTGCTATATGATTTCTAAGCAGACACTGAACTCACAACCACCACCTCACTTGCATTTTTAAAAATGTATTTCTGTTTTTTGCACTACTTTTTTTAACATAACTAATTAATATACATAAATATATACTTACTGTAATTCAGTTTTTTCTATATTTATCATGTATTGATTTGTACTGCTGCCACAAGGTTAACACATTTCACGACATAGCTGGAGATATTAAACCTGATTCTTCATGGAAGTTAAGTCAGGACGAGGCTGGCAGATTGAGGAACCTGGGAAAGAATTAGCTCTCAGCTGCTGGGGAATATGAAGGCGGTGAGGGATTACTGCATGGGTTGGTGGTGAGGGAGGAATGGAGGGATCAGGGCAGTGCACTACACTACAGGGTGGTCAGCAGCCAGAAGCTTTAGGGTTTGGGCAAAGCCAAAATCTGGCAGAGGAGGGTGTGGGCACAGGGGAAAAAGCAGACAGGGATGTCATGTCACGCTTGAAGGAGAGCTGGCCAAGCACACAATTCAATGGACTCACCCAAACTGGTTTTGAGATGCCATACTCTGTACAATGGAACATATTGGAGACAGTCCCATTTATGTAACATTGAGGCAGGAATCAAATGCTCTGAAGGCTTGATTCCACAATAGTTGCCTATAAATGGTACAGGCCATGCATAGATAGACAGAATTTGGTTAGTAGCTGCACATTTCCTACCTTAGTACATCAGATGCATGGATGAACAAGAAAAACAAACTATTTAAAGCTGGGAGCAAAATTCCCATTTTCCACTATCTTTTGTCTCTATGAACTAGACTGCATTCCTCACTAACTGTAGCACAAAGTAATGCATTTTTTTTTCAGTTCTATATACAACTGTCATGTTCAGATACAGGAAGTACAATTAACATACATTTAAGCTTAATTAATGACCAAGTATTCACAGCTGGTCTATAAACAAATGGCTTACCTTGCTGTCCAGCTATAAGACGTTCAACACCTTTGATGATTTTATGTCTGTGTCCATAAGCATTTATTCCAATTTCTTTTAGTTCCTTATGCCCCATTTCAACCAATACATCCAACGTGATCTGGAGAATATGTTGGAATCACAAATAGTTAGCTCTGATCAGTATTAAACGTCAAGGCTATCCAAATTGGCATAATCTTCCACTGCAAGGAAGAGTATCAAGTTGACTGAGAAGTACAATTCTATCATTGCAAATATGTTTAAGGCTCCACCTTCTATGGCAAAAGGAAAATTAAAATAATAAGACATCCATGGGATACAGGAGCAGAATTAGGCCATTTGGCCCATCAAGTCTGCTCTGCCATTTCATCATGGCTGATCCAATTTTCCTCTCAGTCCCAATCTCCTGCCTTCTTCCAGTATCCCTTCATGCCCTGACCAATCAAGAATCTATCAACCCCTGCCTTAAATATAAATACAGATTTGGCCTCCAGAGCTGTCAACGACAACAAATTCCAGATTCACTCTCTGGCTAAAGAAATTCCTCATTTCCTTTCTAAAAGGTTGCCCCTCCATTCTAGGGCTGCCCCCTCTGGTCTTAGATTCTGCTACCATGGAAAACATCCTCTCGATATCCACTCTACCAAGACATTTCACCAATTGATGGGTTTCAATGAAATCACCCCTCATTCTTCTGAATTCCAGTGAATATAGGCCCAGAGCCATCAAATGCTCTTCATATGACAAGTTGTTCAAGCCTGGAATCATTTTCGTGAATCTCCTTTGAACACACCCCAGTTTCAGCACATACTTTCTAAGGGGCCCAAAACTGCTCACGATACTCCAAGTGAGGCCTCACCAGTCTCAACATTACATCCTTGCTTTTATATTCTAATCCCCTTGTAGGGCATGTTATAATCGTATCTGCCTTCCTCACTGCAGACTCAACCTGCAAATTAACCTTTAGCGAATCCTACACAAGCACCAAGTCCCTTTTTGCCCCACATTTTTGTATTTTCTCTCCATTTAAAAATAGTCACCCCTTTAATTTCTTCTACCAAAGTGCATGGCCATATACTTCCGGACACTGTATTTCATCTGCCACTTCTTTGCCCATTCTCCTAATTTGACCAAGTCCTTGTGTAGCTTCTCTACTTTCTCAAAAGTACCTGCTCTTCCACCCATCTTCATTCTAACACAGACCCCTGTGGAACACCTCTAGTCACAAGCATCCAACCAGAAAAGGCCCCCCCTTATTCCCACTCTTTACCTCCTGCCAGTTAGTGCTGCTTTATCCACACTAGAATCTTCCCCCTAATACTATGCGGTCATAGCTTGTTAAGCAGCCTCATGTATGGCACCTTATCAAAGGCCTTCTGGAAGTCCAAGTACACAACATCAACCAATTCTTTGTCCACACTGCTTGTTATTTCTTCAAAGAATTCCAACAGATTTGTCAGGCAAGATTTACCCCTCAGGAAATCATGCTGATTATGGCCTATTTTACCAAGTGCCTCCATGTACCCTGAAGCCACATTCTCAACATAGACTCCAACATCTTCCCAACTGCTGAGGTCAGACTAGCCTATAATTTCCTTTCTTCTGCCTCTCCCATCTTGAAGAGTGGAGTGACATTTGAATATTTCCAATCTTCAATTGATTCTTGAAAGATCATTACTAATGCCTCCATCTCTTCAGCCACCTCTTTCAGAACTCTAGGTGTACACCTTCAGGTCCAGGTGACTTATTTACCTTCAGACCTTTCAACTTCCAAAGAGCTTTCTCCCTAGTAATGGTAATTTCACACACTTTATGACCCTTGGCATCAGGAACTTGCACCATACTGTTAGTGTCTTCCACAGTGAAGACCGATGCAAAATACTTACTGTTTGAAGTCATTTCCTTGTTCCCCATTACTACCTCTCCAGCATTGTTTTCCAGCAGTCCGATATCCATTCTTGCATCTCTGACACACTATGTATCTGAAGAAACTTTTAGTATCCTCTTTAATATTTTTGGCTTGCTTATGCCCTCTTTGGTTTTTATGCTGACTTTGACTTCTCTTGTTAGCCAAGGCTGTATCATCCTGGCTTTGGAATACTTCTTTCTCTTTGGGATGTGTATATCCCATGCCTTCTGAATTGTTTCCAGAAATTCCAGCCATTGCTGCTCTGCTGTCATCCCTGCCAGTGGCCAACTTGTCTCTCATGCACCTGTAATTCCCTTTATTCCACTATAATACTGATCCATCTGACTTTGGCATCTCCTTCTCAAACTTCAGGGTGAATTCGATCATATTATGATCACTTGTCCCAAAGCATTTACCTTAAGCTCTCTAATCACTATCAGTTCATTACCAATCACATCCAATCCAGAATAGCTGATCCCCAAGTGGGCTTAACCACTAGCTGCTCCAAAAAGCCATCTCACAGTTTTCTCGAAATTCCACCTCTTGGAAACAAGCACCAACCTGATTTTCCCAATTTACCTGCATATTGAAATGCCCCATGACTATTGTATCACTGCCCTGATGACTTGCATTCTCTATCTTCCATTGTAATTTGTAGACCATGTCCTTACTACTGTTTGGGGGTTTGTATACAACTCCCACCAGTGTCTTTTACCCCTTGCAGTGCCTTTGCTTTATTCACAATGATTCAACACCTTTCAACCCCATGTCAACTCTTCCTAACCATATTGTGTTTTTTTAACAAGTAGAGCAATGCCACCCCCCCGCCTATCCTTTTGATACCAATGTGTATCCTTGGACATTAAGCTCCCAGCTATAAGCTTCTTTATAGACATGATTCAATGATGCCTATAACATATGTGCCAATCTGTAACTGTGCTACAAATTCATCTACCTTATTCCGTATGCTGCGTGTATTCAAATTTAATACCTGCAGTCCTGTATTTACCCTTTTTTGATTTTGTCCACCTTTTATGTTGCAACGCTCCTTGCTAGGAGTCTCACTACACACTGTCTGTTTGTAGAGCAATTACTTCATCCTCAGCACTATCACTCCCATTCCATCCCCCTGCTAAATTAGTTTAAACTATCCCAAACAACTCCAGCTAACCTACCCACAAAGATATTAGACCTCCTCGGGTTCAGGCATAACCTGTCCCTTTTGTACGGGTCACACCTGCCCCAGAAGAGATCCCAATGATTCATAGATCTCAGCCCCTGCCCCCTCCACCAGTTCCTCGGCCACATTCACTTGCCAAATCACTCTATCCGCATTCTCACTGACACAAGCAGTAATCCAGGGATTACTACCCCAGAGATCCTGTTTTTCAGCTTTCTACCTACCTCCCTAAAATCTCTCTTCTGGAGCTCCTCACCTTATCTATGTTATTGATGTCAATAGGCACCAGAACTTCTGGCTGCTCATCCTTGTCCTTCAGAATGCCATGGACCTGATCTGAGATAGCCCTGATCCTGGCACCAGGGAGGTAACATACCATCCAGATGTGTCCATTGCGCCCACAGAACCTCATCTCTTGTTCCTCTGACTAAAGAACCCCCATCAACACTGTAGTCCTCTTCACCTCTCTGCTCTTCTGAGCAACAGCACCAGACCCAGTCACTGTGGCTCCTCTAAGTGGTCATCCCACTCAATAGTGCAAAAAATTATATACTTACTATTGAGGGGAACAATCACAGGTGTACTCTGCACTGGTTGTGCATTTACCCTCCTCCTCCTGACAGTCACCCAGTTACCTGTCTCCTGCAATCTAGGGGTGAAAACGTCCCAGTAGCTCCTGTCTTTCACTTCTTCACCACCCCCACCTCCCTGTATGAGTCAAAAGTCATTGTGCTGCAGTTCCAGTTCCTTAATACATTCTCTCAGGAGCTGCAGTTTGGTGCACCTGGTGCAAATGTTTATGCACCAGACTTGCTGCATCCCAGAGTACAAAACATGCCACAAAAGCTATTGTCACTACGCCCTAACAGATGAGGAAGGATCAAATGACAGAGAGAAAGACTTAACTTACAAGACCATGTACCTCACCCAAACCTTATGTCACCCAAGTCTGATGAACCAAAGCCACTCTAAACACTGACACACTCCAAATGAATGGCCACTCTGCTTGCAGTGTTATTAATTGGCTCTTTCTAATGAATCCTGCTTGCTGATTGGTCACTCCTCAACTCTAGAGTTTTGAGGCTGTTTTCCTGCCTTCAAAATCTTGACTGCTGCTCTGATTAAAAAAAACAGTAGCTGTTTTAGAGCTTCCCTGGTGTGGACTGTCCTACTCAGAAAACTGGCTAGAAGCTGTTTAAAATCGTGAACGCAGATCAGACTAAAATGTAGCACTTTTTACACACTGCCGCTTGCTGACTGGTTGCTCCTCAACTGAGAAAAACTGCTGTGAAACTCTGCCTTCAAAATCTTGATCGTCACTCTGATTAAAAAATAACTCTAATCTACAGTTTAATTTCAGTTATCAGTAGAAATGGTGAAAAAATAGATCTTTGAAAAAAAATAACCAGCTTTAAATTGGCCTTGTTGCTCAAGTGGACCACCACTTAAGAAAAACAAGGCCAAAAGGTTCCTTGTTCCTGCTCTCTTTTGATATCTTGGTTGAATAGCTCCCTTGTTCCACCGTCCTACTGAATACCCCTAAGCCTCTATTTCTCACTAATCTAGAATTCAAGAAACCCATTCTAAAATTTACCAGAGAGCAACACTCATTCTATTTCTGGTGTTCCCACAACTGATGGTCTCACTTTAAGCACTCTTTACCTTATAATTTCATGCTCTTCTTATTTATTGCTATTTATCTATATTTGCATTTGCAGTTTGTTCATTGATCCTGTTTACAGTTACTGTTCTATAGATTTGCTAAGTATGCCATGTACTCTGACAATATATTTTACTCTGAACTTTGAAAATTGAACACCCACAGGCCTATGCAAAAAGTTCAAGGAATAGAGCAATTTCTTTCTTCTGTATTAAGTGGCTAAACTTTAATCAGTGACAAATCCCCTATCTGTAGATTCTTAAAACCTAAAGAAAGCTTCTTATCATCTATTCTGTCACTATATAAATGCACAAGATTTTGACAGAACATTTCTAAATACAAATAGGTCAGTACTACTCATTCTTTAAAGGACGCACCGCCCCTATCCCAGGGATCAATTCAGTGATTTTCTGTGAAAAATTGTACTCCTGTTTGTTTCCAAAATTGTGATTCCACAGCAATACAAATGTTTACTTTACACCACTTTGCTTTCACAAAAGACCTACATTAATAACATGTTTTTGCATTACAAAGAGGATTTTTGCTTTTATGAAGATTTTCCCCATATAGATTAATGGTTCTTTCCTTTACGCCATTTCGGCTTAAGAAAGAGCGTTCCTATGAAACCTATTATTTGAGCTATGTTTACTAGTCACCATCTACAAGAATGACAATTTCTTTTAACGCCTGCACGTTTGCTCTTAGAATTTTACAAACCAATAGATGAAATCCTGGTTCGAACTACCAAAGTTCTGATGCAACATGATCAATCATGAATATTAACTTTGCCAGAAGGATAAAATAAAAATGACTTATTTCTAAAAGTCTAAAATAAAATTAGAAAATAAAGTACTTAATACTGAAAACACACCTGTTCTTTTTCAAAAATGTCACATAGATGTTCCAGGCCCAAATTCCTCAAAAACTGATTAATAGTCATATGTATTCCAGGAACTTTAATATAAAGAAAAACACACAAAAAATTAATGAATTATTGAAGTAACACATTCATAAATATAACATGATTTATGAAATGACATGATGTAGATAATAATCATGAACATAAATGGAGCATTTCTCATTGCCATCCTTGGAAAGTCAGTTTGTATTTAATGTATATAACTTCTTACATTTATATTAAAAATATTTGCTCATTTTCAACTGATAATACTTAAATACATAAATTTAAGAATTAAATTTATTGATAATCATTTTAATGAAAGATTGAGTACACATTTTTAAAAAGCCGTAGTTTGCCTTAGATCTGTTTAAATCAATAATTTTCTTTTCAATAGATGCCCATTATTTCTCGTGTCACAAAATATTTTCTAGAGAAATATATTAAGTATTTTCCAATTCCAGTTGGCACATTTGCAGGATTCAAAGCTTTGTCAACATGAACCACAATAAGTCAAGGCAAAACGAAAATATAACGTGAATTATACTGATCATTTCATACACTAAAGTTTAAAATACAAAACAGATTAGGCATACTGCCTGTACAGAACTGGCAGCTTAAAGTTATTCAAACAATTATCCAATATGTTACAAAGTTGAATTCATTATTTACACAGATTAACATTAAAATCTCTTTACCTTTTTTCTCTAAGCTACTGATTCCTTCTGTACCACACAAGCTACCACTGGAAGTGAGCTCACAGAAACTAGTTGAAAGGTTCTCTAGACTACATGCAACAGATGGACTTCCTGTATTTGATGGAATAGAAGGCAGAGAAGAGGCTGTAGGTCCTGTTGTTTGTGAAGCATTGATGACAACAGCTTGGGGCTTATAGCAAGATGGCAATGCAGAAGGAGGCATTGCTGCAATTAGCAAAGCTCTGACATCATCTGCCTGTGTGAAAATTGTAATATTTATAAAATAACTTCAGACTATTACTCAATTAAAACTTTTGTTGTCTTAAACTAAAATCTCAGGGTTTAATTTTATTAGAAGGCACAGTACATTTTATTAATCTGATATTCACCAATACAAACTTCAGCACTATAGAAGTGCTACACTGTAGCTGTTTTAATGTCAAAAATATATTCCCAGGAATTGACCATATTTCTATCAGTATTTAGTGACAGCAATTCAAGACTTGTTTTATAAAAGTTTAAAGTTTCTTTTTTTGTTCAATGTACTAGTAAGACACTGCTTTTTAAATATTTGCTCAAGAGAAAACAATGAATATTTAAATCTTTTTAAAACCAATAAATTATTGATATAAAGGATTTCCTTAGGTTCTTCCCCCAAAATCTTGATACAAGATTAAGGGTTGTCAAAAGTAGCACTGGTAACTTGAATTACATTCAATCAGCCATTACATTGCAAAAATATATTCAACCTAATTTTGCAATGCAAAAAAGAAATGCTCTGCAATCACTACATTTTAAGCAATTTTTAAACTGAAACAAAGGTCACAATTCTAAAATGGGCAATATCTAGTAATCCATTTTGATAGGATACCTACATTGACTAGGTCTAATGGCGTTTGTCCTTCCTGGTTTCTCATAGTGGGGTCAGCTCCATGGGCTAACAATAACGCACATAACTGTGTCCTCCCTTTTTGTGCTGCTTCATGAAGGGGAGTGAAAGCCCATTTGTCGGTCGCATTTACACATGCATTATATCTTATCAACAATGCTGCTACATCCACATGCTAGAATAAAATACACAAATGTAAATTAGTGAACTGTTCAAAATTAAAATTCTGTACTTGGATGATATTCTTGGCAGGCAACAGTAAACAAAGAGCCTGGATTTTTAACACAACGCTATGCTATAATAAATTCAGTGCAATTAGTTTCCCTTCACTTCTATAGTTTTAATTAAAGTAAAATGCAGTATTTTTCATACAAAAAGGCTACTTAAAATATGTATTGTGTGGCTTATTAACAAAGATAGGTTAGTGATATTGGGGAACAGGAATAACTTGGAACTCAGTTTTAATAGTTACTGTACAGAAATTAATCTATATGCACTGTAAACATTTCAATGTCAGCCCAAGAATTTCAAACAACATTTATTGCTGTCAAATTTACCAAATAATAATTACCTGAGAATTCTGAAGTACCATAACTCAAAAGCTTCTCAAGCCAATGCTAAATGCTTGATTCCTGTCCTTTGAAAATGAAACCTGTTGCTATAAAATTCATTGGCTAAAGGAAACACCTTTTCCAGTTACCTTGTGATTTTTTCCCCCCATTTCAGTGAAATATTTTTACAGTTTAATGTCATGTAAGAATTACTGGAGCAGTTGTTCTGCCAGCCACTGATGCTTCTAAAGGACATAACCATATTTTGCCAATACCAACAAACAGTGCCTACTTAAGCTAGCTGGTACTGCCCTCGCTCACCTCTACAGAGTCTAAGGAGGAGACTCCAATTTAATTACATTTCTATAAGAAGTTAATGTTGGTTCATGTCATTTTAAATGTTTGATAATGTCAAGATTTGCTAGCTGGAATTTGAATTTCTGCACTTGAACAAGCTTGAACTTCCTTGCATTTATGGTGCTGAATACCTTCAATCTGCAGTTTTCTCATAACTATTTTTGCGAATTCCTCATCTATTTGACAATCAACCTCAGCCAATAGCAACAATTTTTGTAACCTTCTGATTTGGAACCTTGGGAATGCTAATTCTTTTCTTTCTACCTCGAACATCTTCTCCACCAGGCAATTATTATTGATTTCTATCGATCATTATTTGTTCAGTTCTTTGATTTAAAGCCAGCAATGTCATCACTGCTGATCATCCAGTTCAATACTGTACTTCTACTCCCCCCCCCCCCCACAAACACAAAACTCGGATACATTTTGTCTCCAGAAATCTTAAACATATTCAGTGTTTTGGCCTCCACAGTTATGTGGAAGACAATTCCATAGGATCAACACCCCCTGAATGAAAAAAAATCTATTTATTTTGACACTGATCCCTGGTTCTAGAATCTCTAGCCAGGGAAAGCATTTTCCATCTGGCCCTTCAGTCTCAATTTGATTGAAATCTACTAAATTCTATTACATTTTAGTGAATGTAGTCAACAATTCCTCTCAGATAACAGTACTGCCCTCCCCGTAGGGTAAAGTTCTGTTGAATTCCTATCTGTTCTTTCATAGGTAAGAATATGATCTAAAGCTGCATCTAAAACAGTAGCCCTTATTCAAAGTGATAACAAAGAGTCTGTTTAATCCAAATTTAATAAGCATTAGTAAGAGATCAATGGAACCAGAGGAGCCACGCTACAGATCTACTCATCATTTCTATTATAATCATTCTCCTCTTAAATCTAACATCTACAATTGTAAGATGGACCTGCACCCACTTTGCCTGTAACTGTAACACTTTCTTCTGCACTTTCATTCATTTCCCTTGTACTGCCTCAATGCACTTGATTTTTCATTCTAACTTGGTACATGTGACAATAATAAATCAATTTACCAATACTTACTGAAATCTGCCCAGAGTACCCCAGCTGTGGTCTTATTGACTCTATTTGATGCCCTATCCTATGAAGGAAAGCACACCAAATACCTTCTACACTACCCTATCCACCTTTGTTGCTCATTTCAGGAGTAATGGGCTTTTACCTCCAAGGTCCCTCTACACATCAAAGGACTGATTGATCCAAAGATACTGCCATGTACAGTATGTACGATCAGAATGACTTCCTAAAGGTGTATTACTTCACTCTTTCCTAGATTAAACTCCATCACTGCTCCACCTAACTTTCCAGCTGATCCATGTCCCATACTCTTAGACAACTTTCTTCACTACCTACAACTCTATAATGTTATTGTTATCTGCAATTTTACTAATAGGTTATCTTTAGCAGTGTTTCTATGCCTGTTCACCATCCCCCTAAGAAAAATAGCAACTTCAATAAAACAAAGGACAGATAAACCCATCATGGGTCTTATGACATAGGATATACATTGGAAACTACATAGTCCCACTTGAGTTAAACCACACTTCTGAAACACTTTTGGAAAAACCTGATCTAAATAGTATAGATAAAAATCAGAGATAATAAAAATGTGGATAATCCTACCTTATAAGTAACTTTACACCACACTAGCAGATATTCTGCTCCTTCTGAAGCACGGACAGCAATTTATTCAACAGAAACATTTTCTGCTATCTACTGGGTTTAGTACTGCATTATATTTCACCTTACCCCATATGAAGCTGCATTATGTAAAGGTATCAATCCTCCTTTGTCTTGAGCATTCACATCAGCACCATGTTGCAGCAGATATTCTGCAACTTCCAGATTGTTATAACCAGCTGTTAAGACAAGTCACAATGAAAAGATATATTCATCACAATAAAATTACATTACCCATTTGATATCTGCAAGTTAGGTTGAACAGCTTCAAATAAAAATCAGAAAATCCAGATATTCTGCAGCAGCTTTGATTGGCACAATTGATCTGTGACTAAACATAGGATTGATTTTTCTAAAATTTGCAACATTTGTATCTTCTGGGAGTAAAAATTTCACACTAGCATTTACATTCATTTGAATATGGAAGTAAACTAAATATATCATTAGCCTTGCTAAGAAAACAATACATTTGCTAGAAGCCAAATTTAGAAATAGCAGCATTTCAATCCAAGTTTAATTGCCAAATGAAAGAGTGTTACTCCGGGCCAAAGTGCAAAACACAGCACCAACAGCCATCAAAGAACAAGGCACATGTAGAACCATAGAACATTACAGCACAGAAACAGGCCTTTTGGCCCTTCTTGGCTGTGCTGAACCATTTTTCTGCCTAGTCCCACTGACCTGCACCTGGACCATATCCCTCCATACACCTGTCATCCATGTACCTGTCCAAGTTTTTCTTAAATGTTAAAAGTGAGCCCGCATTTACACATTTATAGTGCATACAAGACAGCTAGATCACACGGTATCAGGTATCAGTAAAATCCAGTCACAAACAAAAAAAAGTCCCAAGATCCCGAATCCATGAACATTGTAGCAGTCTGCAGTTGAACACAATACACTCTTCTGCCGAGCAAACATTGAACTCCAGCCTGGACGCTGTAGCACACCAGCCCGGCACTTAACAAATGCCCGATACTACAAATAAAGCTTAGAATTTTGAACGTGCACTCTAATTCATTAGGAATGTACTGCTGTTGGGCTTGGAACTACCTGAAAATTCTTATAGGAATAGCAACCTCTATCTACATGGCTTTGTTTTTATTTGACAATAATTCTACGTCAGGAAACAAGAGGGTGGACAGCGAAAGCTTGGCCAAAAATTCGGCTCCAAGGAACATCTTAAAGGTACGAGATGTAGAAAGGTTTCGAGCATGATTCCTTGCAGTTACAACCTTAGCAACTAAAGATATTGCTAGCAATTGCAGGTTAATTAAATTGTCAAAGATAAATATCACATTGAAATTCTGAAAGACAAAAATCTTGCATTGTAGTGGCTTGTATCTCAAAAAAAGATAAATCGGGGAAGGAGACAGAGCGCAGTGGTATGGTAACATGACAACCTTTCTTTGAATATCAGCAAAATAAAAGAGCGGGAGTGCACATAATCATGTTTACATCAATGGTGCTGAGGTCAAGAGGGTGTTTCAAGTTCCTAGGAGTGAATATTGCCATCCTGGTCTCAATAGACTTTATAAGACACTAGTCAGCCCACACTTGGAGCACTGTCAACAGTTGTGGGCCCCATATCTCAGAAAGGAATTTTTGCTGTTATTGGAGAGAGTTCAGAAGAGGTTCATGAGGATCATTCTGGGAATGAAGGGGTTAACATATGAGGAGTGTTTGGCAGCTTTGCCTGTACTCACTGGAATTTAGAAAAATGCGGGGGGGGGGGGGGGAGGGGGGGGGAGAGATCTCATTGAAGCCTACCAAATGTTGAAAGGGCTAGATAGTGGAGAGGATATGGTGAAGGTATCCAGAACTAGAGGGCACAACCTCAAAATTGAGGGGAGACCTTTCTGGAACAGAGGTAAGGAAGAATTTTTTTTTAAGCCAGTGAATCTGTGGAACACTTTGCCACAGACTGCGGTGGAAGCCAAGTCTGTGCGAATATTTAAGGCGCAAGTTGATCGGTTCGTGATTGGTCAGGACATCAAAGGATATGGCGAGAAGGTTGGTGTGTGAGGTTGAGTGGGATCCTGGATCAGCCATGATGGAATGGCAGAGCAGACCTGATGGGCTGAATGGCCTAATTCTGACCTTATGTCTTATGACAGAAGCAATCACTCACAGTATTATGGGAAACCCTACCCTCATAATCCAATTCCAAATGAAACATTTTAATTATTCACCAATAACATGCAAAAAGAACTCAGAAAATGCTGAAGGAACTCAGCAGGTTAGACAGCATCTATGGAAATGAATAAACAGTCGATGTTTTGGGCCAAGGCCCTTCTTCAGGACCAATCCTGAAGTAGGGTCTCCACCTGGGTCAACTGTTTATTCATTTCCATAGATGCTGCCTGATCCGCTCAAGTTCCTTCGGCATTTTGTAGGAGTTGCCGTGGCTTTCCAGCATCTGCAAAATTTCTCGTGTTTATGATTTGCAAGAAGAAATTAAGTCTTCATTTTCAAAACTTTTGTCTGAAGTTGTTCTAAAACACCTCAAAGGTCAATAAAAAGTTATGAGAAATGTGGTATGAGAAAAAAATTTAACAAACTCTAGAAAAGTTTAATGAGTTAATCCTTCTCCAAATTTAAACAAGATGCTCAGAAACTTAAATTTTAAAGTTACTGACACCTCATGTAAAAAAGGTATGAAATTTCAACGTCTAATCACTCAACTTACACAGCAGTTCTGTAATATTTAATATGCACACAGAACAAATTTAACAAAAGCAGACCTGCTAAATGCAAAGGTGTCGAATGTCTGCCTTGAGTATCTCTGCAGTTAACATTCTCTATTATGCACAACTTCTTCACTCTGGCCATGCAACCCTTTTTTGCAGCATCAAGCAAAGCAGCATCGCCACTCAAGAGATCTTGAATGTCTGTGTCTCCATCCTTAATTAAATCCAAAGCTGTATTTCCATCTCTGTTCTTCTTGGTTGGATCAGCACCATGCTAGAATTTAATGAGGATATACAATGAACACAAAGAAGAAAGTTTTATTCCCCCTCCCCTCGCCCCACTCTCACTGATTTTCTTTGTACATCACACCATGGTATTGAAATCCTGCTGGACTAAGGTTCTGGAGGTGCAAGCAGTTTTTCCTAGCATCTTGGCAAAGTAACTCTTTTTGGAGATGCTAACTGGCTATTTAGTTCCGAGGGAAACATCACAATAAAACACAATCTTGTAATATTAATGTGTATAGAATCTGGGCTGGCATTATCAATCTGGATCCTGGTACCAGACCCTGGTTTGCTTAGTAAGGTGAGTGATAAAACATCTGGTAACTTCACTGCAGTTCAGGCATTGAACCTGGGTGTTAGTTCAGTCCAGAACACTGTTCCAACACAGAAAATTCAATCCAGATTACAGTGAATGGGTGATATATTGGTTGAGATGGAACTTTTTGGATGAGTTGTTAAAATATTTTGCTTGCACAAATGCAAGAAACAACTTTGATTATGGCAGAGTTGCATGCTATCAATACCAGCTTATTTCATTAAGGGTACTTTAAAGTGTGTAGATTATTCTGCACTGTCTACAAAAGCCACCATCAACCAATTTGCTTGGAACTGCAATATTCAATGGAAGAGGTATAGATTTAAGATGAGGCTAAAGAGCTTTGGAGATTTGAAGGGAAATTTTTCTTTAGTACAAATAGTTGGTACTCACATAATGGTGGATTCAGATAAAAATCACTATATTTAAGGAACATTTATCCAGGCTGTTAAGTTGGCAAGGTAATACAGATATGATCTATTTTGGGCAAAAACCATTAGTGCAGATGGGCAAAAGGTTGACTTGAACATAGTGACCAAAATAGTCCATTTCTGGGCCATACAACTCTGTGACACTAAAAATTAATTGAAGTTTAAATGTTTTGCTTCTGATATGGTTATATTTTAAGTTTATACACAGCACCACAGATCATCATGCCTTCAATGTGTACAAACCAGAACTTCCTGCCAGCAGCTAGCATTTGTCCCTCTTGTACTCAAACACAAGCTTAATTTTTATCACCCTTAGACGCCAACTTGCAATCAAACCTTCACCACATATGGCAGGTGTAGTCCTGATTCTAAGTGATGAGACTCTGAGTTAGCACGATGTTATTACCGCTTGGGGGCTGTGGAGTGCAATTCTGGCACTGTAAGGAATTTGCATGTTTTCCCTGTGACTGTGTGGGTTTTTTTTTGGGTGCTCTGGTTTCCTCCCACAGTCCAAAGACGTACAGGTTAGTGGGTTAATTGGTCATTGCAAATTGTGGTTAGGGCAGGGTTGAATTGGTGGGTTGCTGAGCTGCGCTGCTCACTGGGCTGGAAGGACCTGTTCTGCACTATCTGTAAACAAGAAAATAAATATGATGGGCAAGAACAAATCCCACCACAAAATGACTCCGATTTAAACTGATAGCTGGCAAAGCCATATTCCAGATTTGGTTGATTTTCATGGATTTGATGCTGCTAAAATGTCTGACACAGAAACATTAAAAACAATTAAAACCAAATTTTAGTAATAAAAAACTTACAAGTTTTTGAACAGAAATTTATACTTTTAAGATCTGAAATAGTGCAGTACCCACAAAAAGGGTGCTGGAACCTGTGTGTGTAGCACAAGCAACTGAATATATTTACTGAAAGCACAATTTAAACAGTAAATGTTACTCAAACCATCTATGAAAAGATAAAGTAGATGTGAAGTACAATACACCCCAAAATCTCCAATATTCATTAAAACCTAAATGATTAAGACCCTGCATTTATCATTTAAAATAGTTTGAGTTCAAAAGGGAAATCTTACTTATTTCTCAATTTAGTGACTATATGACTGCAAGTACTTTAATCACTTAACTGAATCTCCAATTTCAGCAAGATATTGCTGTAGCCCATTAGCTGGAAGAGCAAGTGTTATCAGGCTGTAATTTCCTGTGCATGTAGAATTGGCAAAAGTTGTCAGACTTTATAACAAGATCTCAAGTGATATATCAGGCCACTTACAATTAATAAAAGTTTACAAATTTCATATTTTCCTTTTGCAGCAGCTTCATGTAAAGGAGTAAACTTCCACAGATCAGCAACATTAACCACTGCGCCATGTTTAACAAGCAGCTCTGCCACTTCATAATGTCCATAGGAACACGCATTATGCAATGGAACCAAACCACTGAAAGAAATAAAAAAACAAAACAGTGATGAGAAAAATAGTATCTGAATTTATAAAGAATTAGTATCACTCTCAGAGAAGTTAATACACCTTGAGCAACTTCAAACTAGCTGCAAACATTATGAATTCACAATATAGCTACTGTAGTGGTTCCTTCTTTAATTAAATTAACAGAAATTTAAAATGATTCTGAATAGAGGGGCATAATATCACTTCACAATTACACTTTAATATCTTACACGAAAATCATCCCCTTTGTCAATGATTACACATTTTCAAGTCCAACTAACCATCAAGACAGATTAATGAACAGTGCACAATTGTTAAGAGGAACCATTTGTTTTATAGGTATTAGAGCAAATCCCAAAAGCAATTACAATCATTACTGCTCATTTCAATTAATAATTAAAATTCCTTTCAACCTAAATGGCAAGCAATTTAATTAGAGTTCAGTGCTGATTACTTGGGAAACAATTTAGAACATAAAATAGAGCAGCACAGGGACATAATGTCTGTGTTAACCATATGTCAGCTGAAGCTGCACATAAGTATATAACTTGTCACATAAATCTAGAGAAAACTATCAAGAGTTTGTCCACTTCTAAAACAGAAAAGCCTTAGAAATATTACCCTTTGTCCTTGGCATGAACATCGGCACCATTTTCCAACAAATATTCCACCACAGACACTCTGTTGTAACCAGCTGCAAAGTGAAGTGGGGTAGACTGGCGGCCTTCTACATCTCTGCAGTTTACATTCTGAAGAGTGCAGAGCTTCTGTAATGAGAAGTTTCATTTATTTTTTCAGGGTTTTGGTTCCCCAATAATAGTGTGCAAAGGCAAGAAAACTCAAATGGCACTCTACAAATGCTAGAAGCCTATAATGTGGAGGGGACACTAATTGGAAGAGCACATTTGCATGCATTTATGGCTGTGAAACTTGTGCGATGGCAACTCAAGTCAATCCCAGTCTATCATCTTTCTACAAAATTGTAAAAAACTGCCTGAAAAATGGATGAAGTGATTTTACTATTGATGGTCTTTCCTCTTAAGCTTTCTGATTATTAACAGCAGTCAGAAAACATTCCAACACAGTACAGGCCCTTGGGCCCATGATGTTGTGGGTAATGATGATGCTGCAATATTGATAAAACAATAGGCCCTGCTATCTTAAATATTTCACAATTTACTTGATGGTGAGCAACTTTGTGAATGTGCTTCATAATTTTTTTTTAAAATCAGCTGCCTTATTTGGAAAAAAACTCCACATTCTCTGTAAACCTTTTAGTGATTAACACTTTTCTCTAGATGGCCAGCATTTCTGAACTACCACATTACATCAATGAATTTTAAACATTTCTCATATTCCTTACAATTTGCTTTCAGCGATGACAATGAAGGATTCAGTTTTGACCTTTGTACGTTTATAAACAGTAACCTCCAAATCTTTCTCTATGAATAAATTGAATCATTATCCAAAATAGAACATATTCATCTTTGTACTTCCTTTCTTTATTACATTTAATAAATTCATATTGAGAGGCATCTGCCACCAAGACTCCGGTCTTTTACTGCAGTAGCAATAAAGGGATTCGATTTTTTGAAATAATATTTGTTACCTTGACTACATCCAAGTCTCCAGTTTTAGCTGCTTCTAACAGCTGCCGGTCAGTATCACAATTTCCAACCACAGCACCTATTTACAATTGATTTGGAAAAACATGCAGAGAAAAGAATGGTGTAACAAAGCACTGAACAAAATACTGCCAATTGTTAATAGCCTTCTTCCCCCACCAGGCTATTAATTCATAGTGATAAATACGTGGAACATAGAATACTACAGCACAGTACAGGCCATTTGGACTATGATGCTATGCAACATTTTAATCCACTCCAAGATCAATATGACTCTCGCCCTCCCACTTAACCCACCATTTTTCTTTTATCAATGTGTGTATTACTAGTACCAATGATGGAGCTGGGCTGGGGTAAGGGAATGAAGTGTACAGTAGACTAGGGTTGATAATCCAGATTGTTGTACTAAGATATTTATGAAATCTAATATAAAGCAGGAGAAACCATTCACTTCTTGCTATCACCACCTCACCATCATCCCAGCATACATTAAAAAAGCTAATTGCACACTTAAAGATAACATTGTCTACATTAGAGTTAGATTGAACACGGAGCAACTACAAAAGGAATCCCCTTTCTGAAATCTGGGCATAAATTAAATGACAGATGAGAAAATCTGCAGATACTAAAAATTCAAGCAACACACACAAAATGCTGAAGGAATTCAGCTGGCTGGGCAGCATCTATGGCAATGAATAAGCAGTCGACATTTTGGGCCGAGACACTTAATTGTGACTGGAGAAAAAAAGATGAGAAGTCACTGTAAGAAGTTGTGGGGGAAGATGGAAGAAATACAAGGTAGTAGTGATAGGTGAAACCAGGAGGGGGTGGGGGAGGGGTGAAGTAAAGAACTAGGAAGTCGATGGTGAAAGAGATAAAGGGCTGGAGAAAGGGAAATCTGATAGGAGAGGGCAAAAGGCCTTGCAAGAAAGAAGGGGAAGAGCATCAGATGGAGGTGATGGGCAGGTAACAAGATAAAGTGAGAGAAGAAAATGGAAATGGAAAATGGTGAAAAAGGAGGAGGGGGCCACTACCGGAAGTTTAAAAAATCAATGCTCATGCCATCAGGTTGGAGGCTACCCATACATAATACAAGGTGTTGCTCCTCCAACCAGAGTATGGCCTCATCGTGGCACAGAGGGAATGACATGTCTGAATGGGAATGGGAATGGGAATTAGATTTAAAATGGGTGGCCACTGAGAGATCCCACTCTTTCTGCTGGATGGAGTGGTCCCCCAATCTACTTCAGGCCTCACTGAAGTACAGGAGGCCACATTCGGAACAATGGATACAGTAGATGACTCCAACAGAGTCTCTGGCGAAATGTCACCTCACCTGAAAGGATTGTTTGGGGTCTTGAATGGGAGTGAGGGAAGAGATATAGGGGCAGGTGTAGCACTTGCTCCACTTGCAAGGATAAGTGCCAGGAGGGAGATCAGTGGGGAGCGATGCATGGACAAGGGAGTCTGGTAGGGAGTGATCCCTGTGGAAAGCAAAAAGTGGGGGTGGGGGAGGGAAAGATGTGCTTGGTGGTGGGATCTTGTTGGAGATGACGGAAGTTAGAGAGAATTACGTGCTGTACATGGAGGCTGGTGGCGTAGTGGGTGAGGACAAGAGGAACTCTACCCTAGTTGGGTGGCGAGAGGATGCGGTGAGGGCAGGCATGTGAGAAATGAAAGAGATGTGGGTGAGGGCTGCATTGATGGTGGAGGAAGGCAAGCCCCTTTCTTCATAGGAAGCCATCTTATTAGATCTAGAATGAAAAGTCTCACCCTGAGAGCAGATGCAGCGTAGATGAGAGAAGGGAATACCATTTTTATTTTTACAAGTCACAGGGTAGGAAGAGGTATAACTTAGGTAGCTGTGAGAATCAGTGGGTTTATAAAAGATTTCAGTAGATAAGCTGTCTCCAGAGATAGAGACAGAGAGAGACTGAGAAAGGGAAGGGAGGCCCATACCAGGTAAATTTGAAGGCAGGGCGGAAGTTAGAGGCAAAGTTGATGAAGTCAATGAGCTCAGCATGGATGTAGGCAGCAGCACCAATGCAGTCATCAATGTAGCATAGGAAAAGTTGGGGAGCAATACTGGTGTAGGCTTGGAACATAGACAGTTCCACAATGCCAACAAATAGGTAGGCATAGCTGGGACCCGTGTGAGTGCCCATGGCTACACCTTTTGTTTGAAGGAGGTGGGAGGAGCCAAAGGAGAAACTATTGAGAGTGAGAACCAGCTCTGCCAGACGGTGGGGTGTGGTGGTGGAGGGGAGTCTGCTATCCAGAAAGCAGTGGAGAGCTTTGAGGCCTTTCTCATGTGGGATGGAGGTGTACATGGACAGGACATCCATAGTGAAAATATGATTGGGGCCAGGGAACTTGAAATCATTGAAAAGATCAAAAGTGTGTGAAGTATCACAGATGTAGGTTGAAAGAGAGAGGATAAAACTGAGTCGAGGTATGCAGATAAGTTTGGTAGGGCAGGGACAAGCAGGAACAATGGGTGAACGTGGACACGAAGGTTTGTAGACCTTAATAAATTAAACTGTATTTGACAAAACAGATAAACAAATCAATTAGGATATGGAACTGAGCCAATTAACTAAATCTGCATACCTTGTAGAACCTGCTGCACACTTTCATTGCCCATCTCTGATGCAGTGAAACCCTGAAGAGATACTATAGATGAATCAGTTCCGGAAGCCAGCAAAAGGCGACACGTGTGATGATGACCAGAACGTGCAGCCCTGTGTAAAGGTGTCTGACCAAGACTGTCCAAGGCATTCACCTATCAATCATAATGTGTTATAAGGTAATTCTGAACAATTTCTGACATTGTCTGCTTAGACTAAGTGGCAAATCATGTTATACTAAATACTGTTGGAGTAGGAGAAAGGACATACCTTTGCATCATTTTTTACAAGTACTTCAATCATATCATTATGGGCCTTTTCTGATGCCACATGCAGGGGTGTTAAGAGGCTAAATGATAAAAGGTCAGAAATAGGTTGAAGAACATCTAAATAAATAATCTTACAACATGTAAAATGTATCAAAATGACTATTTACAAATCATCTTACTCTTTTGTCTTTTCATCAACATTAGCTCCTTTTCTTAATAAAAGCTCAGCTACCTGTTTTCGTTTTGGATATGGAGAAGCAGCAGCAAAATGCTGTAAAATTAGAAGATTTTAGATGTTTTATTATATAGAATTGTGTATATTCTAAACAGGCAAAGTACAGAGCAGTACGTGAAGTTTTACTTGTAGATTTGACAAATATGGAGTACAAATTAATCAGCTACAATATGATTTACAAATAACTTTAATAATTAAATGCAGACATCATACCAAATAGTGAAAGTAAAAGAATTTAAAGATCAAACACCATGCAATAAGTAGCAATTAACATTTTTTCTCACTATAAATACTATTAAAATTCAAACAGAGTAGAGTTTGCAAATTTTTAATGGGCTCTAAGGTTTTGATTAAAAAAAAATGACACAAGCTTGTATTTGTATAGAAGTTTCAGGGGATTCAATTGCTCCAAACCTACAAGTTGAATACATATTAATTGAATTAAACAGTTGCTTCAAAGCAGGTTTAATTCTGCTAACCAGAAAAAACAGTATTCTTGAACATAAAGCTGCTTGGCTTACTTTTATGGTTTCATGGTTTTGTTGCGATCTCAGATTTGTTCATTAATTCGAAAGAAAGCAGCTTTAAGATATTGATGCTTTAAATAAAGCTTACAGATTAGCTTCCCAGTACACTTGTAGTAACCACTATTTCCTGGTTGCTACAAAAACACGTCTGAATCTTTATACTATGAAATTAGTTGAAAAGCTTTTAGTGATTTCATTTAAAACTAAAGAAAAATTAGGGCAGAGGAAGCCAACAATGAATTAGTACACAGCTTTCTTTTCTTACCAGAGCAGTTTCATGAGTTTGAAGATGTTTGAAATTCACATTCTCTAAAGAAAGATGTTTTTTCACACCAGCAACATCAGCTTCTTTAGCAGCTTGTAACAACGAATGTCCTTTGAACTCATCTAGAATAGTGGCAAATGGCAACTTGCTATGCTTAAGTTTTTAAACAGCGAAACACATGCATTTTAACTAAATTTAATTTCCCATGTTTCAAAGCAGTATTTGTAAAAGCATCACGTAAAAGGGAACAATCAAAGACCAGTTGGTTCAACATAAATTGCTGGCTGAAATACAGGATGTAATATGGAATATAGTAACAGGGCATTTAGTAATTCTTCAGCATGTTTGTACAGAATTAAATCACATTGATGAAAGACATTTTCCAGTTTGACTTTAATTCTGTTTTTCCTCACCATAACTGTTTGGCCGGCAAAGCATTTCCAGCGTTCTCTATTTTTAATTAGAGGGCCAATTCTGTTTCACAAATCAGAGTATCTAGAGTTCATACGACGGTAGGCATATTTTCTCCAAGTTTTACATCTTGCTTCCAATGTGTGCATAATCTGATTTCTTTTGATAGAGGCCTTTGTTGCTTTTCAACTGACTTACAGGTCCTGACTTCTTCTGGATCAGGGTGTGCCACAAAGTTCGAGACGTAAAACAAAAAGCATAGAAAAACCTATCAAGCAGCTCAAGGGGAAAATCAGACGACCAAATAAACACTGCCATTTGGTTGCAGAGATGCAAAAAAATAAAGTCTTCAGCAATTAGGAAGTGCAAAGCTGATCAAAAGAAATCAGATATGCACACCTTGGAAGCAAGATGTAAAACTTGGAGAAAATATGCTGGTCATAAACTCTGCACTGGACCAAAACTCCCAAACATTTCAAATTACTTTTAAGTTGATAATACAAATGAGAAAATGACTTACAAGCCAAGCGTTCTTTTAGCTGGGGTGTAGGGGCCAAATCAATAGCACTCTTGTAATGACAGTTCAGTAATGTTGGATCAGCACCATAGCTTAGCAAAAGGGAGCATACTTCTACTCTGTTCTTGGAGGCAGCTTCGTGCAAAGGAGTAAACTGCCAGAGGTCCATAGCATTCACACAGGCACCATGCTGCAAATAGTTATAACATTCAAAAATAAGGTAAAATATAAGAAATGATTTCATTATCATATTCATTGTCCAGTTAGCAACAAAAAGAGTCAAATTCAAATTCTAAAAGAATACCATCTAGAAATGAAGGAATGTCAATTTAAATATTTGCATTGGGTAACTTGCACTTGGACTCTGGGTTTAAGTTTCATGGCAGAGGAAGAAAAGCAAAAATAAGGTATTACATTTTAAAACAATTTGACAATTTTGAAGTATTCAAATGCTTATCAAATTATATACTTTTAAATACAAACCTTTTCATCTGCAGCTGACAAGGCTTATGGTTAAAAGCTAAACTGAGAGTTGTGTTTGAAGTTGAATCTGAACTCTCAGCTTCAGCTACTTCCGGAGCTTCAGTCCTTCACAATTTCCTACATAACAAAAGTGCGTATACAGTACTGAAATTCAGAGCGTCAATGATTAAGTATCAACTTTAATTAAATACTAACCTTAATTAAAAGCTCCGTTACTTCATAATGACCATAGGAACAGGCATTGTGAAGAGGTACTAAATCTCTAAAAATAAAAAAGGTAGCATTTATTGGAGTAATATACACAGTAATTCCAAACCCAACTTTAGTAAGACCTGCCAATGACTTGTTTGTAAACGTAATTCTTCATGAGATCTAATGCAGCACATTTGGTCTAAGCCAGTGGCCTAGCAGAGCAATCCCATTTACACTCATTTTATTCTATAGCTTTGCAACTTATTCTCTCATGTGCCCACAAACTTGCTCTTTTGATTCCTTTGACATCTTATACTGAGGGACAATTTTAAAGAAGCTCTGAGAGCTGATGGGATTGTTAGAGCCAGCACAGAGTCAACCACCAGGTTGAAATAGATTCTGCCTATACTACAGTACAAGGAAAGAGGGGGAAAAAACCAAAGCTCATGCTGTATTTTACTGTATAAATAGCTGAAAACATTCATATTTTGACGTAGCTTTCTACCACTTGCACTTAGCTTCTTTACATTTTACTGACACACTGTATGCACACAACTTCCTCCTGTTTTGTAGGAGCCAGAACATTAAAATGCTAATATTGATGACATATTTCCAAAATTCTTTTTTTCTTCATTTGCAGCTCATGGTATCATGTGATATGATTTATGGCTCATTCTAGCTATTGCAACCCTTGTATACGCTTCAGTAGGTAGTAGGAGTACCCACAAATCAAAGCTCAAGGACAGAGAGTATTCTAAAAATGAAACTAGGCATACTTAGAGAAACAAGATCTGGTTTCTAAAGAACAAACTTTTTCAAAATACATCGATATTGTATTTTAGCATTCAGTAAATTTAGTAATTTTCCTTTAATGTCCTTACAAGTGTTTGAGACGATTCATTTAAAAGATCATATTATGGCAGCTGGGAAGCAATGAAAGTAATTGGGCACGTGATCATTGCTTTGTTGCATTTTAGTAAATACAGAATTATGAATTAACAATTTCTTTTGTTTCAATAGCAAGTTTCCCTTATTCTGAACAAGATGATGTTGAATATCAGGAAGTGTTTCTCACTATATTCCGATTTCTGATCCCGTTTCTAATGCACTGAATGCTCTCGATCCAACAGCGACATTTAGATGGCAAATCTGCAGAATCACTTGCTACGTTATTCGCAGCAAAACAGAGGACACATTTTACAAGGACCAGTGTGCATGATATTATGTACTATTTAAAAACTAAGGTGCACAGAAATTACTATAATTTTGCTAAGGGTAGGTTATGCTGAACAAATCTAATGTAGGTGAAGTATACACACTTTACAAGGGATTTAATAAACACTCTTACAAAGAAGGGAGTTTACCAAATGCCCTGTAAAGTCTACACTTCACCTCCATTATAAGGAAGTTCACACTCATGGAATAGAAATAACTTAATGACCTGACTCAAAGGACAAGCTACAGAGGAGAGTGAGCAGGGATGTTGAAAGAGTTTAGCAGGATTTGCAGCAATTCAAGACTACAGAGGATAGGAGAGCTCTTTCCCGTCATGTCAAAGTTTACTCAAAGTAGGCAGCACAAGGCTGCATAGGTAGAAGAAATAAATTACAAAGATAATAATAAATTAAGCAAAGAACTGTGATGCAGATGAATGTGTACCTATTCACCTTTAACCCAAAAGGAAGACCAGAGTGGTTTGCTGCTGAAAAACCAAAGACTTTGTTTACAGGGCAGGGGAGAAGGGTTAACAGGTGTTGAAAATGATGTACGTTAGACCTGATCAACAGAATATAATCAAACTGGCTAATGAAATGTTGGCCAGTTTTATATCCAAAAGACTCAGTCTTCGCAAAGATATCAGAGATATGTAAACCCCGTAAAATCCACGTGGAATACCCAAGAGCACTTTTGCTCAACACGTCTTAGCCTTTGAAAGAATCCAACATGTACATAACAGGATGATACTGGAACTTCAAGGATTGCAGCGTTAGGAGAGATCCGAGAAATGGGAATCAGTTTCCCTGAAATTTAAAAGGTAGTGAGGTGATATTTCAAGATACTAAGAGAACTGGTATGATAAAATTGTTCCTGCTGGTGTTGGAATTTAAAGCTCTGGTTCAGCCAGGTCTTTGTGATGCTAGGAAATATTTCTGCATTAAAGGCAAGAAATCTGAAATTCCTCCAAAAATTATAATTGTGGGCATACTGTTACTTAACAAAAAATAATAATTATATATTTACTTATTTGTTAACCAAAGGAACACAGAAATAGATATGAAGTTAGGGATTGATTAATTACAATCTCATTGAACAAACAAGCTAAGGGCCCAACAATGGCCCCTTACTTCACATCCTTTTTTACCATGTGCTTCCATTAAATATCAGAATACACTAGTAATTAAGGCTAGGCATAAGCACAATGTCAAGCTGCCAGTATCTGGCTAGCATTATGCTGACCAATATATTTCACTCTATTGTCCCTCCCATCATGTCCAATCCTCCCCATCTCATGCTGTTTGTACTGTGTACACCAAAATAGTTACCCTTTATCCTTAGCATGAACATCTGCACCATGTTGCAATAATAGCTGTACGATATTAACACGGTTATATCCTGCTGCTAAATGCAATGGTGTGGACTGTGAAGAGAAAAAAAAGTTTTATTACATCCAAAAAGTGATAGTTTGATTCAAGACTATTACAATACTGCTCCAAATCATATTTCTATAGAGCAATGAAATACACTACTGACATTGTTCATTATTTGCTAAAATACAGTTTTAAAGTGTTAACATACCCTTTCCAACTAGTTTGGCTTGATCCAGCCTATTCCCTGCACTTTTCCCCATACGCACACATTTCTTTTGTAACTTCAGGTGATTAATCCATCTGGAGGCACAGCAAGCTTCAAGCAAAGGCAAGTCTACTCCACCACATCCTGATGCTCTAACCACCAAATTCTCTGCTGGCTTTTCGACAGCTCACCCAGTCAAAGTACTTGGTAGGTTATAAATGCCTTTTATTGTTAGAGATACTTAAAGAAAGTTAAACCGATTTAAAAATATTAAAAGTCTTAAAATTACCATAAACTAAAGAAATGTAGGAAAAATAAACTACCAATCTAAATTCATTATCTTAATGAAGAGCAGGGCTTGCATTAAGAAGCCAGATGTGAAGAGAGCATCTGGCCCTTAAAAGCAAGAAATTAATGGCATTGGTATTCAGTACCAACATGGGAAACCATAGCTGCATTTGACTTCCAGCTCATCCCGATTTCTATATTTCACTGGTAATGAGTGAAATGAGTAATGAGCAGCTTCTTTAACATTCTCTACAGAACTGGCTGAAGATCTGCATATCCATCATAGTTAGAAAAATTGCTGTAATACCAGCACGATTTGACTAATAAAAAAAGCACCTTCGTAACAACATCAGCAGGTTTGATGGTGCACGCAGAATTAGTGCGATAGTAGATATCCAAGGAAGAATGTGCTGCCATTGGAGAAGGTCCAGAGGTTTACAAGAATGATCCCAGCAATGAAAGATTTTATTTTTTTTTCATAATGAAGTGGAAGTATGCACATTTGGTGAAGAATAATGCAATCCTTACCTTTCTACCATCACTAGCATGGCAGTTTACATTCAATGGTGTAAGTAGGGACATCAGCTTTTCTTCATTTCCATTCCTATAAACAAAGACAAATTACACAATTCTCTATGCTAGTTAAGTGAATATATTTTAGTAAACACACAAGTTCAAAAATTACTGATTGGCTATTAATTATATTTGCAAAATTATAGCTATTTTTCTTCCGTTTAACTGGCTCACACACTGAAATTTATAAATCAGGGCTAAATTTTTTAGTCTGCTTGTAGAGACAACATGTAGAATGCTCAAGTCCAAATTGTAAATAAAGACCTCCAGAAAAGTATGCAACTTAAAATATTCGCTGTTCCTTCATATTATTGTGATCTGATGACACCATGTGGTGAAGTACCACATAACATTATTTTTAGGCAGAGATGTTTTTCACTTTAACAGAACTGGGTATTAAGCTAAAAGTGCGATGAAATTGCCACATTTATACAGA
Organism: Hypanus sabinus; assembly: GCF_030144855.1. Taxonomy (NCBI): domain Eukaryota; kingdom Metazoa; phylum Chordata; class Chondrichthyes; order Myliobatiformes; family Dasyatidae; genus Hypanus; species Hypanus sabinus. The sequence goes on along the minus strand of NC_082727.1, from coordinate 38,842,520 downwards.
GGAAAATTATCTTCTTTTGGAATACTTTTATCAGTTTAACCCTCATAAAGAATGAGAAATGGATTAAAACATATGGAGCCTCCTAAGCAGAGGTGCTGGTGAGATTTCTTGGCCATGGCATCATTCATGTTATTGTGGGTGGACCAGGAAGGTTATTGGTGATGTTCACTCCGAGGAACTTGAAGTTGTCAACCCTCTCAGACTCACTGTTGATATAAACAAGAATGCATGCATCTCCCTCACTTCCTGAAGTCAATGACCAAGCTCCTTTGTTTTGCTGACATTGAGGAACAAGTTGTCTTCACACCACATCACTAGGCTCCCTATCGCCTTTCTGAATTCATATTCCACATTATTGGAGGTACAGCTCACTATGGTTGTATCACCTGCAAACTCTTAGATGCATTTAGAGCACAATCTGGCCACAAATTCAAGACTGTATAGGGAGCAGGGGCTGAGGGCATAGCCTGATGGGCACCTATTTTGAGAATAATTGCGGCAGAGATGTTGCTGCCTACATTACCTATTGCAGATCTGTTGGTCAGGCAGCCAAGGATACAGCTGCAAAGGGGGGTGTTCAGTTTGATCCAAGAGTTTGGCGATGAGTTTGCATAGAATTATTGTGCTAAGGCGAAGCAATAATCAACTAACAATAGTCTAATGTAAGTGTCCTTATTGTCCAGATGCTCCAAGAGATGAGCAGCAGGGAGATGGTGTCTCCCACAGACCTGTTTTGGTGGTAGGTGCATCACAATGGGTTGAGCTTGTCTGGGATACTGGAGTTAATCTGTGCCACGTCCAGTGTCTTGAAGCACTTCATGAGGGTGGATGACAGAGCCATGCCAGTGGGTAGCAGTCATTCAGGAATGTTACCAGGTTTCTCTTTAGGTACCACCATTACAGATTCAAGCAGGGAGAGAAAAAATACATAGAAACACAGGAAACCTACAGCACAATACAGGCCCTTTGGCCTACAAAGATGTACAAACATGTCCCTAGCTTAGAAATTACTAGTTACCCATGGCCCTCTATTTTTATAACCTCCATGTACCTATCCAAAAGTCTCTTAAAAGACCCTATCATATCTGCCTCCACCACCGTTGCCAGCAGCCCATTCCACGCACTCACCACTGAGTAAAAAACACCCCTGACATCTCCTCTGTACCTACTCCCACGCATCTTAAACCTGTACCCTTTTATGGCAACCGTTTCAGCCCTGGGAAAAAGCCTCTGACTATTCATACTATCAATGCCTCTCATCATCTCATACACCTCTATCAGGTCACCTCTCATCTTCCATTGCTCCCAGGAGAAAAGGCCAAGTTCACTCAACCTATTCTCCCCAATCCAGGCAACATTCTTGTAAATCTCCTCAGCACCCTATCTATGGCTTGCACATCCTTCCTGCAGTGAGGCAACCAGAACTGAGCACAGTACCTCAAGTGGGGTCTGACCAGGGTCCTAGATAGCTGCAACATCACCTCTCAGCGCCTAAATTGAATTCCATGATTGATGAAGGCCAATACCTTCATAATACCTTAAGAAGGCCATGCCTTCTTAACCACTGAGTCAACCTGCGCAGCTGCTTTGAGCGTCCTATGGACTTGGACCCCAAGATCCCTCTGATCCTCCACGCTGCCAAGAGTCTTACAATTAATACTATGTTCTGCCATCATATTTGACCAACCAAAATGAACCACTTCACACATTTGGGTTGAACTCCATCTGCCACTTCTCAGCCCAGTTTTGCATCCTATCAATGTCCCGCTGTAACCTCTAACAGCCCTCCACACTATCCACAACACACCCAACCTTTGTGTCATCAGCAAATTTACTAACCCATCCCTCCACTTCCTCATCCAGGTCATTTATAAAAATCACGAAGAGTAGGGATCCCAGAACAGATCTCTGAGGCACTCCACTGGTGACCGACCTCCATGCAGAATATGACCTGTCTACAACCACTCTTTGCCTTCTGTGGGCAAACCAGTTCTGGATCCACAAAGCAATGTCCCCTCGGATCCTATGCCTCCTTACTTTCTCAGTAAGCCTCGCATGGGGTACCTTATCAAATGGTTAAAAAAATGTCTGTAAAAACTCCCACCAGCTGATCTGTGCAGGATCCAAGGACACGGCCAGCAACACCATCTCAGCCAAATGCTTTTTGTGGATTCACTCTCTGAAAGACTGATCTTATACCTGCAACAGTGTTTGTGGGTTTAGATGTATTGGAGGCTGTTGTTGGGGGCAGGTGGTGACATTTCAATCACCTTCTGTTCAAAGCATGCACAGAATGTGTTATGCTCATTGGTAAGTCTTCCTGACTTCCTTTTGTAGCTCGTTGTGGTGAACTACATATACCTGTCTGGACATGCCCCCCCCCCCCCCCCCGCTGACTGCTCCTGTGGCTCCTCCCACAGACCCCGGTATAAAGGCGATTGGGGCCTGAGCCCTGCCTCTCAGTCTCCAGGATGTAGCATGGTGGTCAATTGCTGCTTGTTCTTTCTTCCAGTCAATAAAAGCTGATATCTCCCCTCACGTCTCAGAGAGATATTGATGGTGCATCACCCGTATACGCATGCAAAACCCTGCCACAATTGCCAGCTGGTCTGGGACTAGATTTTGGATGGGTATGATCTCTTAATATTTCTGATTACTTTACAGATTTGTATCTCAATTTCTTGTAAAGGTCAGGATTACTTGTTTTGAATGCCATAGAGCTAGACCTCAGTAGGGATTGCATCATATGGTTTTCGGTTTGGAAACATGTGGATCACCCTCTCTGGTGCACTATACTCACACTTGTTGATAAAGTCTGTGATGGTGATGACATACTCATTTAGTCCAGCTGACTTATCTTTGAACATGGACCAATTGACTGACTCAAAGCATTTGCATAGAAGCTTATCCATGCCTCACCTCCAGAGACATTTTCTGATCCAATTACTTTCTTGATCAACTTCTTAATTCAATTACAATTTGCACTGACCCATATTCACAAGAAATATAGTTGTGCTCGTAACTTATGCTGAAACCCAACTATCTTAAAACACAGTTAAGCATATTAGTATCTATATAAATTTCCATAATTTTCACCTATACATTTTCAATGTGTCTTTGTTGTTCAAGAAGGTTACATAATTCACTGATTAAATGCTGCACTCCTTCAATCTGTCACTACCAATTTAATCATTAATTATGGTTGCATGTATGATGTCAATGCTTTGTGATGCCAAATGCAACAATGACAGTTTAAACAGATGAATATTCTAGAAGGCTTCCGCAAAGAATGTAGCAGTCCCTTTCAATCGATGGAAGGTCACTAATTTAAATGTCATATTTTTAAAGTAATTATATTAATTTTATGATGTCCTTTTACATCTATTCAATACTCAGCTGTTCCAACATGGTCTAGATTTAAGCACATACTCCAAGTCTGATTTAATCAAAATTGAACATAAATTTAATTATTTCTGAGAACACAGGAGCAAATGAAACAAAATAGAACAAAAGCTGATCAATTGTCCACTGATTGAATGGGAAAGCACTATGCCCATACCTTGCAGTTTCTAGGAGCTCATCTTTTTTGTATTCACCTGTAAAAATTTAAGCAGTTAAACGTTTAACGAAGTTCACATCATGAGAATTCATCATTTCTAGTGCTTTACCAGTTCCTCCCCACCCTCCCCCCACCCATTTATAAATCTGGTAGTATCCCCTTTATTTCAAGTTGCACTGTAAACTGTTTTGCTATTTTCATTTATTTTCCATTTCAATCTATTATTATACAGCTTGGACTAAGTGAAGATGGCGGCGCGTGCAGTCACTCCAGGAATGAATATCTGTTATTTGTTAAGTAGGAGGCCGTGCACAATCCTGATTTGATGGGGACAGACGTGAGAAGCACGGAGGAACATCTGGTGAAACTTCTGACGTGCCTGTTTTGCGGCCGCTGCTACTGTGCGATCGAGAAATCTCCGGAGAGGAAGGGCCCGAATCCTCGGCTTTGCCTATTGCCTGGCGGTCGGGGCCGGGGTCAAAGCGCTTGGCAAAGATGGTGCTCGGTGTCGGAGGGCTGGTCGGAGGCTTGAAGTTTTCAGACGGACTCAGAGTTGGCTGTGGCCGGATGCTTCCAGAGGCTGCATTGGAAAGTTTTGTGGCGCTGGAGGTTCATGGCAGGAAGAGTTGTTCTTCCTTTTACCATCTGCGTGAGATGATGGGCCGTCGGGGACTTTGAGATTTTTTATTACCGTGTCCATGGTCTGCCCTTTTCAAATTACGGCAATGATTTGCACTGTTGTAACTATATGTTATAATTATGTGGTTTTTGTCATTTAGTCTTGGTCTGTCTTATGTTTTTGTGATATCATTCCAGAGGAACATTGTATCATTTCTTAATGCATGCATTACTAAATGACAATAAACGAGGACTGAGTGTCCTCATAATCTAATGCATTCCTTCTACTTTGGTGCCCATTACACCTCAGCTACAGCTTGTCTTCAGAAGTTCACCAGGAGTCATGCCAGAGCCAATTAGCAAAGTGTTTACCTCATGCATACAATTTCACTCAGGGTACTGAAATACCCCATCTCCTCCCCACCCCCCCACTTCAGTTCTATAGCTGCAGCAAATCCATTAGGGAGACCTAAAATTAACTCACCTGTCAAGAGCATTTTAGCAGATGGGTCTGCTAGGTCTAATGCTGTTCTTCCATCTGTATTACGAATGTGAAGGTCAGCTCCATGTTGGAGTAAAACTACAATCAAATTGATCGAGGCAAAAATGAGATGCACATGAAGTGGAAAACTGTCCTTCTGGTAATAACCTACTCCACTAAAAAAGGATCAAATACTGCATTTCAAAATTCAATGATTATGCCCAGAATAACAAAGACATATAGACATTATTTTGATGGGAAATTTTCAATATTAATCCTTGAAATGATATTGCAGACAGCAGCAATGCTCCAGAAATAAACATGTACTAGAATAGCACAGACAGATATCTCACATGTTGGCAAAATTAATTTTCTCTTCAAATTTCAAATAATGAACTTGCATCCCAACTCCACTATTCCAATTTCTGGAAAGTACAATTTTTCTATTGTTCTTACAATTACTCCATGATTTCAGCTAGGATATTTTTGTTTAGAAGATAAAGCTACTTATATTGACAGACCAAGCTTATAAATATTATTTTCATGATAAAACAATATTGGCTGCTTTAAGTAGCTCATTTATTGAAATCCTCCAAAGTACTTATTAATACATCAGCAATACTGCTTTCCAAAACACTTGATAATTATTGATTCTAACATAGAATCTAATGTGTATCACTAACCTCAGCACAACAATGCTTGAACTTTTAAAGCTCTTTCTTACTCACTATTCCCAAAACAAAATTACTTTAGGTGATCTTTAGTTGCAATTTTCAACATCAAGTTCATAATCTACAGTTCTAGCTAGGAAGACCAGTTGCTGATTTACACAAGCACCTCCCTGGCTTCAGGACGCAATAGTATAGCTGTGGCACTGAGACAATATATGTCAGAGTACCCTTAATGATGGGTGGTGTCATGGCCTGTTTACTGAAGCATAACAGATGCTGAAAGTTTTCCAGATCTCTAATGACATTACTGGTAAATGCACAGTACAAGACAACCACAAACATTATCAAAAGCAAATGAGAGAGATCTGAGCTGAGCTGATATAAGTAGATAGAATGCAGCTCCTCTCAAAATATTAATGTTTTACACAACATTTCACACTGCCACAAGGATTACATCAGATTAAAATAGCAATAAAATTTTCATCCAGATTTTAAATCATTCTGTATTGTTGAAATATTCATTTATTCCTCACCCATGGTTATTCTTTAAAAAGACAGTTATAACTGAATGATTTCCAGAATGAGAACATTAAAACAAACTGGTGTTGAACTGGAGCTAAGAAATGCAGATTACCTTCCTTAAAGAATATTAGTGAACCAATGTTTACACAAATTCAATAGTCTCATGACCACTACTACTTATCTGGAAATCTTCACAAGACTAGAAAAAGAAATTCAAATATCTGAATGCCATTGTAAAATGTGGATTTGTTAGACAATGTCTCTGGATTACCTGTCAAGTTAAAGCCATGACCCAACTGTATACTTCTTAAACTAACAGATGCTTTCAAACTTCCATCAGTATTAACACATGGAATATATGGGTAACAAAAATGTACTTCTGATAGATAAATATGAGAAAATAAACACTGGAGGAGGATAACCTTAATATAAGTGCTGTCATAGATGAGGTGAAGTGTCTTGGTGTTGCAAAAATGTAATTGGAAGGTTTCTTCCATGAAAAGCAGCAACTGCAGCTGTGTCAGGAATGAAATCTTGTTACTGTCAATCACAGACTCATTCCAATCCAGAGCACTATAACGCAAATCAAAAAAAAAAAATACTATTTTCAAAACTTATCCCCTTGCCAACAAAAAAAACTGATGAGAGATCTTTTCTGATAGCAGGCTAAGTTGGCAGAACCAGTGAGACAAAACGTGCTGATAATAAGGAATTTAATAATAGTTTGGGCAGGCTAGTAAATGTCCATGTAGAACAGAAAAACGATTTAGAGGAATACAAAAGAATAATAAAATACATTAATAACCTAAAAGCACTGTAATCGGGTTTAAAATAAGTAAACTTTATGCATAAATCATGTTTCCAAATTTTCTCAGGTTAGCTTAAAAATATTGTGTGAATTGATAAAATCCATCCATAGTATTAGAGCTTTTAGTAATTGTATTTGTTTACAGGCATTCAAAGAGGCTTTAGATATTGAGCTGGTTCCTAGCGATAAGATTCCTATAGGTATTGAGAGAAATGATTCTTAAGGAGTCCATTTAGAATGTGCTGACACAGAAAGAACGTGCAAAGCAACTTGCAGGGCAACGTATAAACCAATTTGCAAAATCAGGATGAAACAATAGCTTGCTGATTAAAGAAGCGATACGGGTAACGGGAAGACATGCTTAACGGTTGAACAATAACGGTGTTAATGCGCTGAGGCTGATAAGTGGGCCAAAGGGTTATCACATTTGTAATTTTGTAATGAGATTAAGGAAGAATGTCTGCACCTCACATGGGTGCAACTCACAAAGTCGTAAACAAGTAGGTATAAAAAACTGTGCAAAGTGTAATTCGGCACTCAATCTAGCAGGAGCTGGTTGGGTCCGACTCTGCAGACTCGAAAAATAAAGTTTACCGTTCTGCAAATTGCTGAGACTCAGTGTGTTTCTGACAACGTGGGGGCTCGTCCAGGATCCACACTCCGGCCGCGGTGGACACGAGGAAGGACATCGGAGACGGTGCACCCCGCCGAGTTTGGCGGTCCCTGACTCCTTGCTTGTCGCTCCAACGCGGCTTGAGCGAGTGATATCCGGACAGCGCAGAGCGGTAAACGGGGAGAAGGGGACAGTACCTGGTACTGGAAGTCCCCAGGACGCACCGGGTAAGTGCCTACTATTATAGTAGAAGGGTGCGGGAATAAGTAAGGACGGAGAAGACCGGGATCGCTACCCGGGGGTCCTCCTGATAAAAGTCCTTGGGACGCACCGGGTAAAGTGCCTACTGTTGCAGTAGAAGGGTGCGGGATTAAGTAAGAGCGGAATAAGATGGGAGGGGGTGGCTCTAAAAAGAAAGAGGAAACGGAAAGACCGGGACCATACCCGGGGGTTCCTCCTGATAGCCCCCTCGGTAGAATGTTTGAGAATTGGGGATGTGGAAGACTAAAAGGGAAACAAAAGAAAAAAAATGATACAGTACTGTTTAATTTGGTCGAAACAGCCAATAGAAAAACCTGCGGTCTGGTGGCCGCGGCTTGGGTCTGAGGAGGATTGGGTACGACAAGCCTTAAACATTTACGTTAATTCAAAACCAAATGTAAAACCGGAAGAAATTGCTTATGCTTTTTGTTGGGCTCCCTGGCCAGGAGTAACAACAAAGAGTTTTAAATTGGGCATTAAAGGGGAGCGGAAGTGGGACCCACTCGATCATTTACCCCCTCCCTATGTCCAGCCTTCTGCGCCCCTTGCGGGAGCAGAGGGAGGACGTGAAGAAAGTGAAAAAACAGAAGAAATAGACCCGGAGAGGGAAGAGAGGGATGTTAGGGAAAAAGCAAAAGCAAGGATCGAAACAAGGAGTGTGACAGGAGCAGATAAGAAAAAGAAAGACGAATTAAAAAAGGAAGAGGTACAGCTGTGTCCCCTTCGAGAGGTTCCAATGGGAGGAGAACGGGGAGGAACAGGATTTGTAAACGTCCCTCTGACAAGTACCGAAGTACGAGGATTTAAGAAAGATATGAAAACTTTATTAGAAGATCCAATGGGACTGGCAGAACAGTTGGATCAATTCTTAGGACCTAATGTTTACACTTGGGAAGAAATGCATGCGATTATGGGAACGCTATTTTCTGCACAAGAGAGGCAAATGATACGACAAGCTGCAATATCAATTTGGGGAAGGGAACAGCCAAATGAGTTACCGGGGGACCAGAAATTTCCAGCAAACGACCCACAGTGGGACAAACAAGCAGAAGAGAGGAGACGGCAATATCCAATGCCATGGAAGGGAGGAGGGGATTACAACCTGTAATTGAGACATTAGTATCAGATGGACTCCTGGAAGAATGTATGTCACCCTTTAATACCCCCATCCTACCGGTCCGAAAGCCCGACGGCACGTATCGAATGGTTCAAGATCTGAGAGGCTTAAATGCGGTAGTCCAAACACGATACCCGGTAGTGCCTAACCCCTATACATTAATGAGCAAAATACCTCCTGAACATGAATGGTTCAGTGTGATAGATCTAAAAGATGCCTTTTGGAGTTGCCCGTTGGAGGAAGGTAGCCGAGATATGTTCGCATTTGAATGGGAAAATCCCTTCACTGGGCGGAAGAAGCAACTCCGGTGGACCGTCTTGCCCCAAGGGTTCACGGAGTCCCCAAACCTATTCGAACAGGTACTGGAGCAAGTATTGGCTGGATTCCATTGTACCGAAAAGAACCAACTATTACAGTATGTCGATGACCTACTACTATCGGGACCAGCAGAGGAGGTAGTGCGAGACGATACTATAAGACTCCTGAATTACCTAGTAGAAAAAGGATTGCGGGTGTCCAAGAAGAAACTGCAATTTGTCGAGAAGGAAATAACATATCTCGGACACAGAGTCAGTAAAGGGCACCGCCAAATAACCCCAGAAAGAATAGCGGGAATAACTAAAAATACCGCTTCCCAGGACAAAGAAGGAAATAAGACAATTTCTGGGCTTAGTGGGCTATTGCCGGATTTGGATAGAGAATTATACCCCCCTGGTGAAGTTTATGTACGACAAATTGGCAAAGGAAGACCGGGGAATAATCAGCTGGACCGAAGAAGAAGAACAGAAGTTCAGGAAAATAAAAGGGCAACTAATTCGGGCCCCGGTATTAACACTGCCAGCACTGGAAAAGCCCTTTCAGCTGTATGCAACAAACAATGAAGGAACTGCGTTAGGAGTACTAACCCAAGAAAAAGGAGGAAAGCGGCAACCTGTGGCCTTTTTATCAAAAATGTTAGACCCGGTATCCCGGGGATGGCCGACGTGCATACAAGCCGTAGCGGCAGCAGCCGTACTAGTAGAAGAAGCACGGAAATTAACCTTTGGGGGAAGAATGACGGTGTATACCCAGCACTCCGTTAGCACCCTCTTAGCCCAAAAAGCTCAGCGGTGGTTGACGGACTCTCGCATACTGAAATACGAAACCATTCTGATGGTCGGGGATGATGTAAGCTTTGAAAGGAACAATAGTTGTAACCCGGCACAGTTCTTATACGGGGAATCAACAGGGGAGCCCGACAAACATCAGAAGGCGAGTGGAAGACCCCCGACGGACGGCAAGTACTGAATAAGGAAGTAACTCGTCATATACTGCAACAACTACACCAACAAAGCCATTGGGGAGTGCAAGCTATGTGCGACACTATCCTAAGGGACTATGTTTGTAAAGGGATATTCACACTAGCTCAACAGGAGGTGTGGGGCTGTTACCTGCCAAAAGGTAAACAAGAAAATGATGCGTGCCACCCATAAGGGGGGACAAACACTAGCCGTCCGACCGTTCCATCGGATCCAAATAGACTTTACGGAACTACCACAAGTTCAGAGATGGAAGTACCTGTTAGTAATTGTGGATCACTTCACTCGGTGGGTGGAAGCATTCCCAACCACTAAAGCGGACGCCCCTACAGTGGCACGGATCCTGTTAGAAAATATAGTCCCGAGATATGGAATAATGGGGTCTATTGATTCAGATAGGGGAACACACTTTGCCTCAAAAACACACCAGCTAATCTATGACGCCTTAGGAATCCAGTGGAAGCTGCACACCCCCTGGCACCCTCAGAGCTCAGGAAGAGTTGAGAGGATGAACAGTACTTTGAAGACGCAATTGACAAAACTAATGATGGAAACCAAGCTACCCTGGACCAAGTGTCTACCCCTGGCCCTACTAAGAATCCGCACGGCTCCTCGAAAAGATATAGGAGTATCCCCTTATGAAATGTTGTTTGGCCTTCCATATTGGAACAAGGTGGAGGGCTATCCTTCCCTGCAAGGGAGAGATGTCTTTGTAAGGGACTATTTACAGGCACTGTCTCGTTCTTTTGCAGAATTGCGCAGGAAGGGGTTACTCGCACAAACCCCACCTCTGGACTTCGCACTCCACCGAACTCAGCCCGGTGACTGGGTCCTGATTAAGACTTGGAAGCCAGAGAAGTTACAGCCGCAGTGGGAAGGCCCATTCCAGGTGCTACTGACCACCGAAGCCGCAGTAAGGACAAAAGAAAAAGGGTGGACCCACGCCGCGAGAATCAAGGGACCCGTAAAGCCCGAAGAAGGTGCAGAATGGACTTGCGTCCAGGGAGAAGACCCGATGGTGCTAAAGCTCAAAAGACGGACAGAATGAACTTTGGGACTGTAATGTATATACTGCTATTGTTGAGAAGCGCTGAAGAGGGATGTGATAAGTGCAGGACGATGGTAAGGGTGGGCATGACGGTTTTTTTCCAGGGTCCTTTGTGTCACACTCGCATGTAAATGAGAAATGTTATGACTACAACAAAAAGGAGGAGTATGTGGAAAGTTTAATCTAACCAACTGCTGCTTAAAGATAGATGACAACGGAAAGGTGGTTCAAAAAAAATATCAGATAAAATAAGGAAACTGGCCCACGTGCCGGTACAGACCTGGAAGCCGCTGGGGTATTGGGACTGGCTGGACGGATGGTTGAAAGGAGGCTGGTGGCGAACCGCTTTAGGGGTTATAGGAGGGGGATTGATGGTCCTCCTTCTGCTACCATGTCTGATCCCCTGCTTGCGGGAGCTAGTAGCTCGGGTGGCAAGACAAGTCATGCAACCAGGGGCCCCAGCTGATCCTGTTCAGGTACTCCTACAAAGGGAAATAGAGCTAGAGTAAGAAGCCTATGTAAACCCGTGGCAAAAGCCCAACTGATAGCACATTCTAAAAAGAAAAAGGGTGGATTGAGAGAAATGATTCTTAAGGAGTCCATTTAGAATGTGCTGACACAGAAAGAACGTGCAAAGCAACTTGCAGGGCAACGTATAAACCAATTTGCAAAATCAGGATGAAACAATAGCTTGCTGATTAAAGAAGCGATACGGGTAACGGGAAGACATGCTTAACGGTTGAACAATAACGGTGTTAATGCGCTGAGGCTGATAAGTGGGCCAAAGGGTTATCACATTTGTAATTTTGTAATGAGATTAAGGAAGAATGTCTGCACCTCACATGGGTGCAACTCACAAAGTCGTAAACAAGTAGGGTATAAAAAACTGTGCAAAGTGTAATTCGGCACTCAATCTAGCAGGAGCTGGTTGGGTCCGACTCTGCAGACTCGAAAAATAAAGTTTACCGTTCTGCAAATTGCTGAGACTCAGTGTGTTTCTGACAGGTATCTTTTAAAAGTTGTTAAGATTTTTTTTGAATTCACTTAAACTGGACTTAGGTTTCGTAACTAGTAAGTGGTTCCATTTACTTCTTGAAACCAAGTTTAAAAAAGTGGGTACATAATCCCACACTCTGCAAAAAGCCATTTAGTTCACCTCACACAGCAGCTCAACTCTCCACTAATTTTCCCTGTGATCTATTCTCCCCACTGTTCCATTCTATTAGGGGCAATTTACAATGATCAGTTAATCTACCAACCTTTGTGTTTAGCATGAGAATGAAAACCACAGCACACAATGGAATCAGAGGTGGTCAAAAGAAGAATATGCAAGTTCTACTTAACAGCATCAGAAGCTGGGTTGCTGGTGCTGCAAGGCAGCAGCTTCACCGGCTGCACCAATGTACTGACTGAAAATATTCTTCTGGCCTTTCCAGAATTGGCACTGGCAGCTTATCTTCCCTGCTTCCCTGACCACAGCACTCACATTACTGTCTCAGACAGTCTGGAGCCAAGTTCAAAGCTTTAAATGACAGCATGGCTTTAATGGACTTAACTGAAAAGACCAGAAAAGCCCAACCTACAAAACACACTGGGAACCCTCTGACAGCCAGCAAAGCCCCAGGACCTGTTTTGCCAGCTGACAAGCCTTTTCCTATGTAGTTATCACTGACAATAAAATTATGCAAAACACTTCAGACAACTTAAAGAAATATAACTTACCTCATGATTACTTTTCTTTCCTGAATCCCTAAAGCCCAGTCAAATGAAACCCCATTAGTGTAATAAACCCATTTTTAGCCATATTCATTTAAACTACACTTTGTTAACGTACCAAAATGCTTTAAAGCACAATTTCTTTAAAATTTTGCACATTACTTTGAACAAGAAAAAAGAAAAATAATGTTGCATGCCATTTGTGCTCCTCACCCAAACCTGGAAATGTCTGAAGCACATTAAATCTTTAACAAAAATTGAGCTGAACCACCAACCCAAGGACATTTGTACTTGTAATTGCATTCTCCTTCAAAGCTTTTAAATCACTGACTGGGGGGGGGGGGGTAGCAGGGGTAAGAATTTCTTCTTTACTAAAATGCACCATAAAATAGTTAAATAGTTTAGAGTCACTAATATATTACTATAGGTATAACTGGCATAAATTATGAAAATTAAACTGGAATGAATCAAGTATCTTACTTTCAGGGAAAACTAGCTAACATAACAATCACATTTTTTCCCTTTTGTTTTTACACACAGACACAGCATCATTGGTGTAATGAAAGCCAAAAAAAAAGCACAAGTTTTTTGTACAAAGCTAGCCTAATTGCAACTTTCTACAACTGTATATGCAGTTAAATGGGAAATCTGTTGTCCATGACAACTCTATTCTTTGCTGCTGCATATACAGAAGCAATCAACACTGAATCAGTGATTATACAGAATTTTCACACTATTCCTAGTGGAAAGATTGCTGAAAACATTAAAGCTTGCAGAATGAGATGGAAGCAAGCCTTTAAAGTCTATCATAATTATGACTAAACCACTTAATTGGGCTGACTGTGGACTGCCATTCCTTCTACACTACACTAATAACAATATTCAGTTTCAATTTCTTTTTAAACTGTTTGCTTATATTTTATCTTGTACCTTAATCCCACGTGAATGTCCCAATCTTTATTTCGCTTTCTGTAAGAGAGTAAAAAATTAATTAACAACCTGTGGGTTTTATTTCTTGGCTTGCCAATTGTGAAGATTTATCATTGTGATTGGCTGTTGAAACTTATCGAATATTGAAAGACCTAGATAGAGTGGATGTGGAAAGGATGTTTCCTATGGTAGGGGGAAGAGTCATTCTGAAGAGTGAATTCTAGAATTTAGCCCAGCAACTATGAAGAATGGCAATATAATGCCACATCAGGAAAGTCTGGTAGAAAGAAGGGAAACGAGAGGTGCTGATTTTTCTATTCAACAAAACTTTTGTTCTCTGGGTGGGAAAATGGATTAGTGAGGTGCTGTCAGAACAAGTCCAGTGCTTTTTGCATATGGAACATATCACATCAGTTAAAGAGAATGAACTTGTGGTGGAAGATGGAAGAAAAACAAATCAAGTGGACAATCAAATTTCAAGTGCAACTAGAGCTGCATTAATTCTAGTTAATGGACATATTGCATCAACTTATGACTTAGTGGAAGGCAGCATTGCAGCCAATGTATTTGTGTAATTAGTCTAACTACAGCTTCCAAGGATATAGGAGGAGATGTTAGGTTTGATCCTCATTAACTGTTCAACAAATATGTGCACTAATGTTACTTGTTGCTCATCAGTACATGACTAGGCCTTGTTGCATGTAGATGCAAACTATTTTATTTTCTGACTCATGATATACTGTTGTACTGTGCAATTATTTTTCACACTGGCTCACTCTACAGCTTCCAAAGTGCAAATCCAGTAGAATCTTTACACGACCAAACTGCTTGGTGACTGACGGACACTGAAATCCCTCATCCAGTGATATCCTGTGTCCTTGTGCTTCTTCCAAGCATTGTTCAACATAAGCCAGGTAATGAGAAAAGGTCCTTGCCTACAGTTGCCCAGATACCATGAGATCATGCGATGTAGAGTCTTGCCGGGGACCTGCCTGCCTGTACACTGGCAGCCATCTCTGATGGGCTGTCCTGTCAATGAACAGAGCAGGAAGGACTCTGGCATATTGCCCGATGACTCTCTGACCTTAACCATAATTGAAAAACCCCAGAGATGAATTCAATTCAGTGGGAGCTTTCCTATCCAAATCTGGTGCCCAAGTTAATGCCAAATGGACTATTTGTTTTTTTTTCAGTACTTCAAAGTAATGCTTGATAATCTGAGTAAACCAGAACTGTTAGTGAAGTGTTTTCCAGGACAATGTTTCAATAGCCCCCCACCCCCCCCCCCCCACCACTGAGTTGCAGATTATTAACTGGATACAAAAATGCATAGCTTCTATTGTTGGATTTGAACTCAGGTGGCTGAATTACTGATATGATAATGTAATTATTGCTTCACCACTGCACTCATATGTGGCTTTTGTGCCTCAGTGGCCCGGAGAGCTATGCCGGCTGCAATCAGGGCTTTATAGTAGGGTCATCTAGGCCAAACACAAAGAGTAGAGGCCAGATTAAGAGTGGTCTATCGGTCCTGCAGGTTCGGGGTTCAGCTCAGGGCTAACAACCCTGACTGGCCAAACAAAACTGCCTTGGAAACAGTAATGAAAATGCTGTCCTAGACATCAGCAGGCGTAACAGGCAGTAAGTACTGCACTTGCAAGTCATCACATTTGATGTGCAAGGCAGGAAAACATATTGCCCAGAGTTTTTCAGATGATTTCTTACTACAGACATAATCTTATAGGACAGCCCCGCTCCAAATACTCTTTGTAACTCATTTCTGTACTACTTCAAATTACCAAAATGTTTTAATTCTGAGCAATTGCTTCCCCAAAAATACAAGCTGTGCAAAGCATTGGAGGAAATATCACATACAGAACCTCGTGCTTTAAACATTAAATAAGCCACCCGTGTTGTGGCAAGGAGCCCCATATCAAATGCTTCAATGACCAATCTTTTGATTTAAAAGCATTCAGAAAGCAGACTCTTAAGATCACCCAAAACATTGGGAACCTCTTCTTTGACCTTCACACATCAGAAGTTATAACTCAACAGGTACAATGGTGGTGGTACAGGAGGCAAATTACCAGGCTGTAATCCAGAACTTCCCTGCACCTGCCAACGTCTCTGAATTTGCATCCCACCCTGACAATCAACATTCAGTTAATAATCGACATATTTTGCAAGCAACCTATAGGCACAAATGTTTTGTGCACGAGTACAATGCACGACAATGGTCCATCACAAAGCAGCTCATGGAACTGCACTGCAAGTTGAAGGATTTGAGTCTTATGCAGTACATTTGCTTCGGTTCTTAAACACATTGTGTGTGGTGTGGAGTGTACCTGTAGTCAAGCAGATACATGAAATCATCAACTGGGCTAATTTAATGGTGTCTTTCACATCTCAAAGACTGGGGTACAATGGAATAAAAGCTACTGCTACAAAACCATGGCAAAACCTCTTCTGAAGTGTTAAGAACTGTTTGAGCACTAAACCCTTTGAAGAATATTTGGCCTTGGAGGGGAGAAGTACTGTTGCCAGAATGACACTAAAAAACTTTGAGTTAAATTGCAAGGTGAAAGAATCAGATTAATACAGCACAGAAACAGGCCCTGAACACAACTGGTCCATGTGGACTGCAGCATCTACTATTTGAATCCCAGTTTCCCGTGTTCAGCCTACAACCTTCTAAGCCCCTCCCTTCCAAATGCCCATATTAAATGTTGCAATCATATCCACCTTGACCATTTCCTCTGGCAGCTGATTCCAGGTATTCACTACCCCGTGCAGAGAAATTAACTCTCGGATCTCTTAAATCTCTCCATCTTGTATTTGTGCCCTCTATATCTGGATCCCCCAACTCTGGGAAAAGACTATGACTGTATTTTTCAAGATTTTATAAAATTCCATGAGATCCCCTCCCATTCCGCTATGTTTCAAGGAATAACAATCCAGTGTGGCCAACCTCTCCCTATAATTTAGGCCCTGTAGTCCAAGCAGCATCTTTGTAAATCTCTTCTGCTCCCTCTCCAGTTGACTATGTCTCCTATAACAAAGTGAGCAAAACTATACATAATACTCCAACTGCGGTCTCACCAATGAGTTAAGTAACTGCGCATAACATCCCTACTCAACTTGATGCACTAATGAAGCCCAGCAGGTTAAATTCCTACTTCACCATCCTGCTAACTTACACATCCATTTTCAATGAACTATACATCTATTCTCCTGAGTCCCTCTCAGTGCCCTGCCATTCACTATATAGGTCCCAAACTGGTTTGAATGTCTAAAATACCTCACACTTACCCACATTTTCAAATAGGTTACAGAAGGAAAAAAAATTGTCAACCCTTCCCCCCCAAACATATCCCTATAGAAAAAAAGAGAAGAAAAAAAAGAAAGAAAGAATGCCTGGATATCAGAAGATCCCCAAATATGGAATTCATAATAGCTTTAATATGTATATTTAATTCTTTCCCCAGATAACCAATAATTTTATCTTTGGAGCTCCTATATATTTAATCCTATCTTTTGTAAATAAGGGTGCCAAATTTTCAGAAATATTTCATATTTATCTCTTAAATTATAAGTAATTTTTTTCAAGTGGAATGCAGCTAAAAATTTCATTCTTCCAACAATCCGAAATCTTAAGTATGAATCCGATTTCCAAGTAACTGCAATAACCTTTTTGACTACTGCCAATGCAATTTTTATGAATTCTTTGATATTTATTCAATTTGGATTTCGTTTTTATCCCTTCAATATTGCCTAGTAAAAATAATGTTGGATTATGTGGAAGTTGTACTCCAATAATTTGTTCCAGTAAAACTCTTAAATTTGTCCAAAAAGGTTGAATTTTAAAACAAGACCAAGTAGAGTGTAAAAAAGTACCAATTTCTTGATTACATCGAAAACATTGATCAGATAAATTTGACTTTAATCTATTTTTTGTGGTGTAATATATATTTGATGTAAAAAGTTATATTGTACTAATCTTAGTCAAACATTTATTGTATTTGTCATACTGTCAAGACATAACCTTGACAAACTTGTTTCATCAATTTTAATATTCAAATCAGTTTCCCATTTTTGTTTTGACTTATGAATTCCTTGTTTAATTGCCTGTTTTTGAATCAAATTATACATACCAGAAATAAATTTTAAATTTTTCCTTTATGAATTAAAGTTTCTATTTCATTAGGTTTCGGCAATAACATTGTTTGACCCAGTTTATCTCTTAAATCAGCCCTCAACTGGAAATAACAGAAGAGAGTGTTAATTGATATTTTATATTTATTCTTTAATTGGTCAAATGACATTAATATACCTCTTTCAAAACAGTCTCCAGTATATCTAATCCCTTTGTGAAACCAGTTATATAAAAGTTGATTATCCATTGTAAAAGGGTTAAGTTTATTTTGAATTAAAGGTCTCTTTGCTAATAAAGATTTCTTTATCTCATCATCAACATTCATCTTATTCCATAAGAGAGACACTGGGGCTTGTCAGTCATTGAACACTTATCCACATTGAAAAACATTTGACATTCCTCAGCCCATCCTTTTAATCATGATCTCTTTGTAATTCGTTGCAACCTACTGCATTCCCAACAGTAATTTAGAATCAGCAGTAAACTTGCTGATCATTTCACACAAATCATTTACGTCAATATTGAGCAGCAGCGGTCCTAATATTGACCCCTGGGGCACCCTTCTAGTCAAAGGCCTCTAGTCAGAGAATTGAACTTCAACCAGCACCATCTATTTCCTATCAAGTCCATTCGGTTTCCTTCTCGCTAGCCTCCCCACCCCCACCAAACTCCATGCAATCTAACCTTCCAGAATAGCCAGCCATGCTGTATTTTGGCAAAGGACTTGCTAAAGTTGATATAGCTTGACCTTCAACAATCCTATTTGCTTTTCTCTTTAGAAAACTTCCAAAATATATTAGACGTGACCTCCCATCAAAAAAAACCCATACCGACTATCTGAGTAGACCTTGTCATTAAGAATTCCCTCCAGCAATTCAACTACAACTGAAGTCAGGCTCACCAGCCTGCAATTCCATGGCCTGTTTTGTTACTCTTCTTGAACAATGGAACAACATTAGCCACTCTCCCGTTTTCTGCAACTTCACCAGTGGCTAACGGTGAAGCAAGTACCTCTAAAAGGGTCTCCACAATTTCTTCCCTGAGGTCCAGGGGTGTACTTGACAGGCCCTGGGGATTTACCCACCTTAATGTGCTTCAAGGCTGCAAATATGTCCTTCCTGGTGATAGCCACACACTCTAAGACCTTATTATATATTAATACAGACTCTGCTCCCCAATTCCTGTTCAGTATTGGGTGGTCTATAACATTGCCCTCTGAAAGTGACAATCCTCTTATTTCTAAGATCTACTAGAATGGCCTTGTTAAATGATCCCTCAAGAATAACATCAAGTAGCACAGCGTGCAGCTAATAGTGCCACTGTCTCACAGCATCAGAGACCTGGCTGCAATTCAGTGTTTGAGTGCTGCCTATATGCAGCTTACATATTCTTCCTATGACCATGTCGGTTGCTCCTAGTGGGGATAGAGTCAGAGGGAAGTACAGCACAGAAATAGGCCCTTTGGCCCATCTAGTCTATGCCAAAGCCATATCAGCTGCTTACTCCCATCAACCTGCACTGAGACCATAACCTGTTGAAATTGAGCTCGCATTCAGCACTTGTGCTGGCAGCTCTCATGAAATATGCTTTATACTCAGATGATTTAGAATTCCCTCTCCCACCAACACTCCCACATAAACTGGTTTAATTTTATTTATCATGTTTCCTTTTTGATTAAAGGCGCTATGCTTCAACTTATTAGACAGCAAAAAAAAATTAAACTGTATTACACAGCTTAATGACAGCTACACCTGCCTTTTCGTTAGCTATGTGAGACAGTCCTTGTTCCAAACCTACACTGTTGACGCTCCACAACTCTATGTTGTATTAATGACTGCATTGGTTCTGCTTCCTACACCCATGCTGAGCATATCGATTTCATTAACTTCCACCCTGCCCTCAAATTTACTTGGACTGTTGATATTCTCCCTTGCTCCATCTTTGAAAAAGACCATCCTCATTTATCTTTTATAAACCAACTGACTCTCACAGCTATCTGGACTATACCTTTTCTTGGCTCCTCTGTCTTTGCCACATATATTCTCAGGATGAGGCTTTCCACTACAGAACATCAGAGCTGTACTCGTTCTTCAAAGGATGAATTTCCATTCCACTACCAATGCTGGCCTCACTTGTGTTTCCTGCACATCGACCCTCACCCATCCTCCCACCTCCATAACATGGATGTCTTTATCTACCATCTCATGAGTCTCCACAAATTTTATAATTTTTCCACAAGTTCCATTATCTACAATGGGATCCCACTACAAAGTACATCTTTCCCTCATCTCTCCCACTCTGCTTTCAGCAAGGGTTGCTCTCTACGTGACTCCCTTGTCCACTCGTCTCTCCCCACTGACCTCCCTCTCTCACCGCCTCTGAGTGAGACTGTCTGGGTCATCTATTATATCCAGTGCTCCCAGAGCTGTCTCCTCTACATTGGAGAGACCCGAGATTGATTAGTGGACTGCTTCATCAGGCAGCTTCATTCCATCCACCAGCAGTCACCCATTTCAATTCGACTTCACATTCCCATTCTGGCACGTCGATTATGGCCTCCTATATTACCACAAGGCCACATTCAGGTTGGAGCAGCAACACTTCATATTCCATCTGGGTAGCCTCCTACCTGATGGCATTAACACTCCTTTCTCTAACTTCCAGAAATGTTCCCCTCCTCCTCTTCCCTCCCACCCCATTCTGTCCCCTCCTTAAACCCCTTCTCCTCATTTAGCCCCCCCCCCCATGGTCCACTCTCCTCTCCCATCAGATTACTTCTTCAGCTTTTTATTTCTTCCACCTATCATCTTCCAGCTTCTTACTTCATTCCTCCTGTTCTGCACACCCACTTTACCCTCACCTGGTTTCACCTATCATCTACCAGCTTTTAGTCCTCTCTCTCTTCCCCTACTTTATTCTGACTCTTTCCCCCTTCCTTGCCTGTCCTGTTGAAGGGTCTCAGCCTGAAATATTGACTGTTTATTCCTCACCATAGTTGCTGCCTGGCCTGCTGAGTCCTCCAGCATTTTTGTGCGCGTTGCTCTTTCAAGTGGTCTTTGTAGTCCAGCATTCAACAACTTAAATTTAATGCTTTAATCAGTTTATAAAAAATACCTCTTCAAGCACGCTTTTAAAAAAAGCCTGTACATGCAAAAAGGTGTTTCCTCAACATCAAATAATAATTTAAAAGTGAAGAATACTTCAAATTTAAATTTCTGACATTAATAGAGACAACTACTCAGCAAAAAAAATACATGGTATTAACTTAATGCTAATAACCAAAAATCCAAGTTTTAAAAAATATATTTTGTTGAGGTTGCAAATTATAATTATCACTTAACAGAGAATTAACATTGCTAAAGATTGTGTTAAGATTAACTACAACTGTCCTATATTGCTGATAATGAATATTATTATACTTTCAAATTTACGAAGGGGAAAAAGCAATACAGATAGTCTCATTTAACCAAATCACAGAAAAGCCTACCTATGCATACGTCAATTTTGCCTTTGATGGCAGCTTCATGGAGAGGCGTGTAGTTCCAGTTATCACGAGCATTAGAATCAGCACCATGACACAGCAGCAGATTAACAACTTCTGCATGACCAAATGAACAGGCATTATGAAGAGGAATAAGGCCTCCATCGTCTCTTGCATGGACATTAGCACCACTCTGAAGCAAAAATTCAACTACATCCTTCCGTCCAAAGCCTAGAGGGATTGATGTAGAACCGTAAGTTATCGCAGAAATCATACATCATCTCCAAATAACCATCTTCAGTCATGTTGAAGTTTTTCGTTTAAGTAATACCCATTTATCCTTCTGCTTATCTTACATTCCAAAATAAATTTCTCACCATATTGTGCAAGTAATTTCAGAAACTAAAACATTTGCCAAAATTCACACATTCACAAATGTAATAATAAATGGTAGTGAATTGGGTTTCTTGCAATATTTTTAACTTCAAATTGCTATCAAAGTAAAATTAAATACCAAAATTGCAGGCATGATAAACTTGGTTAAAGGAAGCAGGAAAGCTTACAGACTACTCTCAGAAGCAGGACACTTTTCTTGTTCATTAGTGGAACCTGGGCATCATTATCTCAGCAAGCACCCAAGCAGTTATTCACTATCGCCATACTTTCAAAGTAAATTTCATATCGCAGTACATATTCTTCACCATATACTACCTCAAGATTCATTTTCTTGCAGGCATTCAGAATAGAAGAAATACAGTGAATTCTAGTTAATTGGGGCACACTGGAACCAGTACATTTTGGCCCAATTGAGCGGTTGTCCCAATTAGTTAAAGTGTCATGGAAATAGATAAAAGGTATATTAAAAAAAAGGACAAAATTGGGATGATTCACCATCAGGACATTGTATGAGGTACACAAATTGACATTTTCATCTAGGTCTATTGATTTCATTGTTAACCCATGTTCTCAAATGTTGCTATAGCTCAGGAGCAGTACAATGTTGTATTAAGGTCTTGCTGCAAAAATATATCAGTGGTCAAATTACTGGTAAGGGAATGCTGGATGATAACAATGATAATAATTACACTAGATTGATAAGAGTGGTAAATGGCCTGAGTGCATGTATTGTGTAAATAGGACATCCTGTATATATATAGGCAATTTCTCATGTTATTGGATATATATCAGGGTTGTGACTGGATCAGCATGACTAGCTAATCTATAATCCATCAGCCATTACTGCCTGGTTTAGTGCAGCACCCTCTCACAAGAAACCAACTACAGCAAACTGTCAGCTCAGGAGAAAAGGTCACTGGCCACAGTCTACTATCACTGCAGGACTTGTATGTGTCCAGGACAAAAAAGCAGGTAGGAAAAATTATTGCAGACACTAACCCTACAAAATGCCTTT
Organism: Hypanus sabinus; assembly: GCF_030144855.1. Classification (NCBI taxonomy): domain Eukaryota; kingdom Metazoa; phylum Chordata; class Chondrichthyes; order Myliobatiformes; family Dasyatidae; genus Hypanus; species Hypanus sabinus. The sequence goes on along the minus strand of NC_082727.1, from coordinate 38,819,833 downwards.
TCCAAAAGCTTCCTTCTGGTATTCTCGTTAGCTACCTCTATTATCCCCATCACAGCTCTATAAATACGTTAAACCTTTATTTTTATAATGCTGTTTACATTGTAAATACATGCCGGCATTTGTGTATTTATGCACATTTTAAATCACAACCACACTTTTAACTTCTAACTTTATTTTTATATAATTCTTTCTAATTGCTGTGTTTTATACTTACATGAGCCCTGACCAACACATCACAGCAAATTCCTAATATATGGCAAAGCATAAGGCAAATAAAGCCGATCTTTGATCCTAGAGGCAAGTACACATTTTCAGTATTGCAGCTGGGATGAAGTGAATCAAATTCACGTTGACTGATACAATCTCTGGTGGAGACCTCAGTTGGAAAATAATCAAGAATGGTTGGGTAAAAAAAAAGAAAGAAAGAAAGAATGAATGAATGGATGGTTGGGTAGTACAAATATTGATGAAGCCGAAGGACTAATTGAATCAGCACAAACAATATCTTTTCTTGACTTCATGTTTTCCCATCCATCTGTTGCACATGATCCATTCTAGTAACTACCACTTGGAGCGTTAACAACCCTTGCAGGGACAAAGCCCCATCTTAACAACGAAGATACATAACAGTCTCTCAAGCTCGTTCCTATCATAAGGTCAGTGTATTTGGACCTCAAGTCCACTTTCCTGCCTCAGTTCTGGGTTTCCCCACAACCAGAATCATCCTCGGAGCCTTTATTCATTTCATTTTTTTTTAAACTTCAATGACTGTTAAGCCCAAACCTCTCAACCTTCCTTCATTTCGAGAGACAACTCAGAACTGCCTCCGATGCAAGAATGGCCTCTCGTAAGGAGATCAAAATGGTGCAGTGTTCCATTAACACTTGGCTTCTCTACTTTTATACTCCAGTTGCAAAGACCAACATCTCATTTGCTTTCCCAATTTCTCACCACACCTGCTTACTAATTTTGTATTTCATGTAGCGACACCTTCAACTGAACACCAACATTTATTGATCATTATACAGTACATTTCAACAATTCACTTTCTATTCTTCCTACTAAAAGGTAGGAAATCTCATTTCCTCACATTATACTCCACCTGTCAAATTTCTGTCCACTCCTGCAACCCATCTATGTCGATTCACAAAGCATGTAGGCCATAGGTCCAGGGGACTGCCAACCTTGAGCTGAATCAGTTTACCTAGGAATTCTTCCTCTTGATAATGACTGTTCTCTATTTTTACTTTCAGTCTTTCATAATGTGAAACCATACTCAAATCTCTGCAATTTACATACCTATTAGCCAGTTTTATCCTCTAGAGACCAACATTAACTTTCAATACTTGCTTTCCTTTCTGTAAAAACTTTTAAAAGTCCTTGATATTTGTGCTTCTAGTTCCCATTAGCTTAATTCCAAACTATTTTACTCTTGAAAGTCACCCTTGGCTAGATTCTGAAGCTTTCTGTAATCCTGTTCTGCAATTAAGCATAAAAATACAAAATACTTCAATTTGAAACAATCCTTAATGTCCTTAGTTATAGATGTCCCATCCTCCTTCTCAATCCTTTACTATTTTTCAATGGAATACACATTTTCTACTGGCATGGTAGCGAAACACATTACAGTGCCAGTGACTGAAAGATCAAGATTCAATTCCCACCATTGTCTGCAAGGACCTCCTCCCCATGACCTCATGATTGTTCTCACTTTCCAAAGACATACAAATAAGTTGTAGGCATGCTACACTGGTGCTAGAAACATGGTGACACTTGCAGGCTGCCCTCAAACTGTGTTGGTCCTTGGTGCATTTCACTGTGCGCTTCAGTGGACACATGACAAATTAAGATAATTTTTATTTTGACAAGAATTATGAAATGGCTTTTAAAATGTCTGTGACTGCTGATGTACGGCCTCTTATCTAGTTTCCTAGACAACTCTAAGCCAACCAGGCTCAAGCTGCAGGCTTGCCTGCTGCTACATTGTAGGAGAGGAGCCAGAGAAGCGAGGCACCCATGCTCGGTTGGAGGTTGCATCTCCTGTTGGTGCTGCTCTCCAGCGTTCGAGCGGTGAAATAACAGACTGGAGTGCAGTGGCTGCCCACTGCCGAGAACTGAGCCATCAATCTGCAGGACATGTCGCTCAGGGACTTGGGCAATGTGTTTTTTGCGTGACTTTTTTGCTTGCTATTTTGATCATGTGCTGTGTATGTTTTGCACCTTGGCCCCAGAGGAATGCTGTTTCGTTTGGCTGTATTCATGTACAGTTGAATAATTAAACTGGAATTTGATTTGATTCTTTTGTAATTGTCTTTAATTAAATTGAAGTCACTAGTTTCAGGCAAGCTATGTACTGACAGCATACTAAATTATACAGATCCATATTAGAATTCACAAACTACCATTCACAGGACAGTACTGAGCTATCAGCAAAACTGATGCACAAGCACACAGACCTAGCCAAATGCACTGTGCAACAACAATACAGCCATCTGGTAAACAATCTGAAATACTTCCAATGTGCAAATTGTGCAAAGTGCAGGACAATTCAATGTGAGACATGACTGGGCGATAATTAGCCAGTCAACCTGATCACAGTGCCAGTACTGTAACACTTCTCCACTAATAACCTATTCCTTAATGTTCAATTTTACACCATCATAGTGTACTGGTAGAGTTGCTGCCTGACATAACGAGGTTCCTGCTTGACCTCCAGTTCTGTGTGTGGAGTTTTCTGGCATGTGCTACTTTTCTGCCCCTTGCTAAGGTTAAATGGCTGGTCACTATAAAATGCCCCAAGAATTCAAGGAGGAAAGCTGATGGAATGTGGGGAAAACAGGTTACATGGAAATTACCATGAGCCACCTTGGACTCAAGGAACAAAATGGCTCTCTATGTCAAATGGAAACATATGGAAAATTGTGACTAATCAGAACCACTGGACTCAGACCATTTTAGAACCATGGACAAAATAGCCTAACTTCAGATAAGAGATTCGACTTCTGAGAACTAAAGTAGCATTTGACTAAATGTGACATGGAGGCCTAATAAAATTAAGGTCAGTGGGGCTGGAGTCATATCTATGACAAAGAGTATTGTTAATTGGACTCCAATGCTAGCCCAAGATATCAATGTACAAACTCAAGAAATTTCTGGAACTGTTTCCAACTCCATGACATGATCTTTTCTTTATAATACCAGAAATAGGGATGGCAATTACTGATTGAATAGTTTATTCAATTTGCAATTCAAAATAGTGAAGGAGACTGATTGAATAGACACCAATTACTTCCTCCAAGATTATAACCACATTTTCGTTATGTACAATGACTGCCACTACAGTAGAAACATTCTGGAGATCCCTTTTTAAGGAAGAAATAGTAAGACATCTGGATAGAAGTGGTCCCATCAGACAAAGCATGGACTCATGAAGGGAAGGTCCTGCTTGACAATCTTACCGGAGTTCTTCAAGGATATTAGTGGATGTTGTAAACTTGGATTTCCAGAAGGTATTCAATAAGGTGCAGCATTAAAGACTTATCCATAAGGATACATGGATTTGGGGGTAATATATTAGAATGGATAGAGAATTGGTTTTTCAAGAAGGCTGAGAGCTGGAGAAAAAAAATGTTTCTCTGGTTGGCAGTCAGTAGTGAGCAGAGTGCTGTCGGAGTCTGTGCCCACAACTATTCATGTTATATATAATGATTTGGAAGAACAGAACCATAGTGTATCTGTTTGCTGATGAGACTAAGTTGGGTGGAAAAGCAAATCGTTTAGGGAATGCAGGGAATTCGTAGAAAGGTATAGATAGGTTAAGCGAGTGGGCAAGGGTTTGGCAGAGTGTTGGTAATTGATGTCATCCACTTTGGAAGGAAAAAAATTAAAGATCATACTATTATTTAAATGCTGAAAGATTGCAGCATGCTGTTGCCTCACAGGAACCAGGAAGTCTTTATACATGAATCGCAAAAGGTTGGTTTGCTGGTGCAACTCGTTATCATGAAGGCAAATGGAATGTTGGCGTTCATTGCTCAAGGAACTGAACTTCAGAACAGGGAAGTTATAGTGGTATTGGGTGCTGCTGAAGCCACACCTGGAATTCCATGTGCCCTTCCAGTCCCCTTGCTCATGGAAAAATATACTGGCTTTAGAGGTGGTGCAGAAGAGGTTCACCAGGTTGATGAAGTTGTAGCCTGTAAGAAGAGATTGAGTTGGCTTAGACTATCTCGCTGGAATTCAGAAGAACGGGAGGGGATTTTATAGAAACTGATAAAATTATCGTTAAGACAGAGGCAGGGAAGTTGTTTTCCCCAGTGCCAAGTGAGAGTTGAACTAAGGAATGTAGCCTCAAGATTTGGGGGAATATACTTGCATGGAGAGGAGGATAAACTGCTTTTCCCAGATAGCAGCGAATGTGTGGGAAGAAAAGTTACTTCATTAAATAGACTTAACACTGTTAGATAGATTTTTGCGTAGCAGGGGAATTAAGGACTATGGAGAAATGCAGGTAGGTAGAGCTGAGTCTGTGGGCAGGTCAGCCATGATTGTAATAAATGGTGGAGCAGGTTCGACGGGCCACATGGACTACTGCTCCTATTTCTTACGTTAATCAGAAATAGCCGAGTCAACATATAATGGCCAAATTGAACCAATCCAAGCCTACACCTTGCAGTCATCACCCACACAATCCTGACAGTTAGATTAAGTATTTTGACAAGAGCACCTCTCACAATGCACTGACAGTGTCGTTACTGCACTCATTCCTCACAAGTCACAAAAAAGTGACACTTGGGATCTTGACAGCTCATTCTTACAAGGCTATTTCAGTTTCCAAATATCATGGTAGCAGATCAGTTACTGTTCTTCCTCTCCGAGTCTTCTGTCCATTGCCGTTTCCTTAGCACTCTTTTTTTTAAAGAAAAGGCCGAGTTGCTAGCTCCACACTCAACTCAGCACAGATGGAAAGCATACAAGGATTCAAACCTGGGCAAGGAGCTGGCTGGAGTAAACCCCAGGACCATTCGCCTCAAAGTCCAGTGTGTATGCCACTACACCGCTGACTGGCAGTGGATCGTTAGCATAATGCTATTACAATGCCAGTGACTTGGCATTAATTCCACTGTCTGTAAGGAGTGTGCATGTTCTCTCCATTACCACGTGGGCTTCCTCTGGGTGCTCCAGTTATCTCGCATATTCCCAAGACATAAAAGTTAGTGGGTTAATTGGTTACATGGGTATAATTGGCAGTGGGTGGTGCAGGCTTGTTGGACCAGAAGAGTGGGTTCCCATGCTAAATCTCTAGATAAATCATCAGAATCAGTATATGATTAAAAATCTTGACACTTAGGTGAACATACAGAAAATTAGTAACTCGGGTGGCCAGGAGTTCAAGGAAATTCTAGTGAAGATTTTTTTTGAACAAGTGAGAATAAACTGTCCTTGGCAAAGGTTAGATGATCAATCAGTACAATATCAAAGTAAAGAACTAGAACAATTGTGTGGCAAGCTATTTACTTAGAAATATAGGCAATTTTCAACAATATTGGAAAGCTGAGGTTTGCAGGAAAGAACAGATATTTAATAACAAATAATGTGAATATGACCTGCTCAACATCTGTTTTTATAACATCTGTTCTGAGTAGCTTCCAACCTGATAGCATGAACATCAATTTCTCCTTCCTGTAATGCCCCCCTCATTTTCCATTCTGGCCTCTCTTCTTTTACTCACTTGCCTATCACCTTGCCCTGGAGCTCCTCCTCCTTCCCTTTCTCCCATAGTCCACTCTCCTATCAAGATTCCTTCTTCTCCAGTCCCTTGCCTTTTCTACCTATCAACTTCTATCCAAGTACTTCAAACCCACCCCTACTCAGCTGCCTCCACTTACCACCTTCTAGCTTGTTCTCCTTCCCCCACCCACCCCACCCCCTTCCCCCAAAACCTTTTCATTCTGGCATTTTCCTCCTTCCTTTCCAAACTTGATGAAGGGTCAGTCCAAAACATCAGCAGTTTATTCATTTTCATAGACCCTGCCTGACCTGCTGTGTGTATTGCTCCTGCACTTTCAGTGTAGGTTTCATAGAAAACAGACACCAGACTGCTATTTTTGCATTTCTCACTATTTTTGCTTCTTTTCAATCCTGTTGTTCCAATATCATTTACTGTTTTTCAAGACCCTACAACTTCCACAGCCATCCTAAACTTAGAACCAACTCGGTGATCTACTTCATATTCCCTGCAATTTGTCATTCATATAATCCCTCTTCCCTTTTATTGACATCCAACCAAGTTGCAAACTGATAACCAACAAACCCTGCCCTGGATCTGCAGCTCTCCTGCCTTTCCACTTCCAGACAAGTTTAAACCAAATTGAGAAAATAACACTGCCCCTTTGACATACAAAATTATATTTGTTGCTCAAGTGCTCTCCACAACAAAAACTAATTTTAAATCATGACTTTTATGATTAAAAGTTTTTCAATTTTCATTCAGGAATTAATCTACTTCATATGATCTATTTAAGCATGAAGGCTAATTGGGTTGGTGATCCTTTAAACATTATTACACAAATGATTCAAAAGATATACCCGGTACTACATAGGAGCTGATATTTGCAATCTGGTATTAGAGACTACTATCCATTTAAATAACAACATCTACAGACTTAATCTATAAGTAATTTGCAGAATGGTAGTCTTTTGCTATTGAAGAATGCTGAGGGTAGCAAATCTAACTGTGATTGAATCGGGTAAATCTGCCAGTACGAAATTTTCTCTAGCTAGCAAGTTTCAATTAATCAACATCGATTTAAAAGGACTATTTCATTAAAATGTCATGCAAACTAATCACGGTGAATAGCTATCCATAACTTTTGAGTTCCAGGAGGGAAGAGACTTTGACAGTGGCAGAGGTTCAACTGCAAATGTGCAAAACTCTATTGTTAATACAACAAGCTTTCGGCAACTTTTACTGACTGCTATAGGACTGGCTTAGAGTCAGTTCATTATAGTCAACTGCCTTCTCTCTCTTCAATTTCTAGACATACAGCTACCATCCAAATACAAAAGGCTGAAAATAAATCAGACACACTTTAATCAACTTTTCCTTGTTAATAACAGCTCTGGTTTCACCCATTTAGAGGTAACCGTCTGGGGGCTTAATCTCAATGACCTCTTGAATGCTTACTCAGCAAATCACATTTTTTTGCTGAATAAAATGATTGACTGTTCATTAGTGGATTGTTATGTCTATTATGTTGGCCTTCACTAAAATGTTTGTACTAAAATAATTGGTTCATATTGTAAAATGCTGATCCTATTCTGTGCAGACTGTAATTCTGAAGCATATTCTTTGTAAATAATGTAAATGCCAAGTTCAATACTATTCATTTATGACCAAACAGTACATTCACATGATAAATAGAGGCTCAAGGACAAGAAATTTAAACATTGTTTCAAGAAATGCCCTTTTCTTCATCCCTTCAGTTTTTCCACTGGCTCGACTTGGCGTATGAGTTAATTGTTAATCTTTTCTGTTTTTTAGTATCTCATTAAGGTCTTATACCATTTAAAAATAAACTAGTAAAATATACCCTTTCTATACTGGTTCCCTCATCAACTACAGAAGTGTTCAGTAACTCTTGTTAATTATAGGCTACAAGTTCCAGAAGACACTCCATTCCCCTTTCCTGATCTATTATTCCCTAGGGTTTTTTTTCCTCCTATAGTAGAATGACCTGCACAGCCTTTTCAATTTAAAGTTCTTCAATCAAGAGATTTGGCAGATTAACAAGTCAGGTCAAGTGCATTTTTTAAACCCTATATATGAAACCAAATGGCTCCAGAGATTTGCCACTATTCCATTCCATTAGTTCCCATATTTCCTTATGGCTCATTTCCTCTAGGACACTGGCTGGTGTAACTGTCCTACAATTTCAGGGGCCCAAACTTGATCTCAATTCTGGGCCGGGGAGGGGTACGGAGGAAACTGAAGGCAAGAGAGGAAAATGAGACTGCTGGTAATCTGAGAGTCATTATAGGCTCAATTAATTGAATGGTCCATGCGCTGTTGTGAGCAAATATACAAGTCTGAGTCATTTCAGCATGCTCCCATTCCCAGTTTCTTAGTAACCTGTCCTAGAATATCGCCCATTATCACCTACACTTGGGTGGTGGTGGTGGGGGGGGGGGGGGGGGGGAGAGAATGGAATGATAATATACAGTAACCAACCCTCAACAATCTGCAGGACTTTTAGAAGAGGAAGATTACTTCCATTTGAGATTAAACTTCTCAAGAACATTTCATTATAGATTTCATACACAATGAAGGTATTGGTATAACATTTATAAAGAAACAATAGCACCCAAACCTCCCAGAGGACCACATCCTTGTAATGGTTTGAGGCTCGTGACCCTCAACAACCCAGAGAGGGTGACTGGAATCAGGGCTTTATGCTTTGGGTTTTGGTAGTCACCCATGTCAAACAGGTCAAATGGTAAAGGTCAGACTAAAACTGTTCCATCGGTTCTCTATGTTGGAGAGTTCAGCCCAGGAATAACAATCCTGACTGGTGAAAACAAAACTGCTTTATAAACACCAAAAAAGAACTTCTGCATCTGTGTGTGAGGGTATTCCCGAGTCTCCACCCGGAACCTGCAGGGCCAACAGCAGTGAAAAACGAGCTCCTGATACAATGAAGGAAGCCCTGAACACCACAGTGATGCCCTAAATGTCAGTGGTGTACTGGACAGCAGTAGCAGTAATAGCACCCAGAGGAGTTGATCTTAAATTTCTTCCAAAATCTGAAAGCAGTCATATGTGGAATATGTTGTCAGAAATTTTAAGAGCAAATCTTAAATTCAGAACCTGAACCAAAAAGTATATTTTATGTCAAAGATGTCACACTGATCTGCACTTTGAATTGTCATTGACCAGAATCCAGCACAGAAGCTTTGTTTGGAATGCTGATCAAGGCCCTGAGCACAAATAGCTTGTCGTCCATTAAAATGAACGCTAATAGCTGTTTTTGTTTTCCTTTACACGTTTTTTTTAAAAAAAGTTCACTTCAAGTTTAGTTGCCTTTAAAGTATTTCTGAATGTCAACAAACAAATTAAAACCAAAGCTTCAGAAAATGAAACCCCACCCTTCTTTCAGAGACCGTCAGTACATTCTGGGGAAATTCCTTCTGTAGTGAATGTCTCGTGTTCAAAAGCATTACAAATTAAACAATTTTAAGTGCTCAAAAGTAACAGCGAAACCCATTAAAATGAACAAAAAATTTGATCTTTTAAATGGCCATTCTCCTTTCGCCTACATGCAAATAAATGGAACCGATAGTTGAGTGCCCGGTACATGCGCAATAGGCACATTTCCCAGCGTAACTACGAGTTTACATGAAGTCAGGACTCCGCGCAGTGAACCCGTCAGCAGCTCTGAGAAAAGTCGAAACATTCACGTTTGTCTCGCTCGTACGACATCCATTAAAGTTCATAGAGATAATTGTTAACACTAACTCTAGAAACCACCTGTTTTATAAATGGAAGATTCAGGTAACAAGTTACAGAAACATCGACACCTTATGCACATTGCCCTTTTAAGCTCCCGCCTACCCGAAGCATTTCCCAGGCAACATGGAAAAGACTGCAACTGGTGCAGTGAGCTCACTAGATCATGTCGACATAGAATCAGCCGCATAGACTGACAACCTATTTAAACAAATCATACTGGTTTTTTTTTCCAAACTCAAAGTTACAGTATTCTTGTTGCATTGGCAAGGCACAGCAGGTGCATTCCTTCCTTCCAAAACACCCTGCCCTTTCTTACATTGCACATCGCAGCCTTCGTGACTTAAGATCTAAATCCACGAATCTTTGCCAAAGCACTCCGCAACATGCCTCTTCTCTCGAAAAACTCCAAGCAAAAAGAGCCTATCTCTGTAGCAATAAATGCCAACCCGCATATATTAAAGCGAAATAAAAAGCGCTCCCTTTTAGCAGCTGTAACGAGAAGGCACAGGGACGGTGCAATTCTTGCTGGGCGTGCCCAGCAGGAAGAATTCAATTTGCGAAGGAAATCAGCGCGGTAGGGAAGGGGAAGCGGACAGTGTCTGGGAACGGCGGCGGCCGCGTTTGTTTTCCTCTTACCTGCGGCGAAGTGCAACGGGGTGGATTTGCGACCCGCCGTGTCTCTAGCGTTGACGTTGTCCGCCTTCAGCAGCTTCTTCACCCGGGCCACGTCCCCGTTGCGGCAGCCCTCGAAGAGCTCCCTGGCCGGGTCTGGGTGCGCAGGCGGGGGGACTGGCGAGTGCTCGCCCGCACTCGAGCCTGCCGCCCCGGGACACCGCCGAGACGCCATCGGCCCCCCTCGGATACCCCGTCGCGCGGCGCGGCGCGGCGAGACGGGTCGAGCTCGTGCACGCGCCCCACGCCCCAGCCGCCGAACAAAGCCAGCCAGCCCCGGGCGCCACGTGACCCGGGCGCGTGGGCGCGCCTGCGCCGGACCTGCTGCTGTCCAACTTGCCTCGGCGCGGGGCAGCCCAGACCCCGGCGTGTTTCCGCTCGGGGGCACCACTTACTGTGCGCACGTAGACTATTTGGGGATGTTTTATTAAAATAGAGCAAATGTGCATTACTGTCAACACCAAGCAAATCATTACGTAGTGCATCTAGATAGTACAAGGTAACAAAAAAAAACAGCAACAAAGTGCCGTGCACGCAGACAATGGGGTGCAAGGTCATACGAAGTAGATTATGAGGTCGAGTTCATCTTACCCACCAGGGAACCATTCGATAGTGTTACAGCAATGGGTTACAAGCTGTCCTTGACTTGTGCCTGATGGAAGAGAGGAGATGAGAGAATGTCTAGAATAGGTGGGCACTTGGATTATGCTGGTAACTTTACTGAGGCTGCGAGAAGAGTAGACAGTCCACGGAGTGAAGTCTGGATTCCATGGTGTCCACAACTCTGCAGTTTTTTGCAGTCATATGCAGAGCAGCTTGCCATGCTAAGCTGTGATAGATCCGGATAAAATGCTTTTCATAGTAAAAATTGGTAAGGGTCGACAGGCACATGCCAAATGTCTTCCGCCTTCTGAGGAATTAGAGGTGTTGTTTAACTTTCTTGGCTGGGGTGTCAGCCTGGTTGGACCTGAACAAGCAACTGGTGATGTTCATTCCTAGGAACTTGAAACTCTCAACCCTCTGAAGTCAATGGCCAACTCTTGTTTTGCTGATATTGAGGGAAATATTGTGGTCATAACATCATGTTTAGCAATTTTGCCATCTCCTTTGTATACTCTGACTCATCATCATTTGAGTTACAGCACATTATGGTGAAAATATCTTCTTTTGTGAAGTAGAATGAGCATTAAATGCAAACCATACTGCATCCAAAGACTCAACACGAGGCATAAATCAATAATATTTTAAGAGCCTCAAGTTATTTAGAGATATATTAAGTTGCTACCAATACATACTGTACATAAAAGCTACGGATGTCAGAACAGCTGCATGCCTGGATAGTGACAGGAAGGAAGGTGTAAAATGAATTAAAGTTTTAAATGGATGACTGTCCATTGATTAACATGAAAGGTTAGCTGTTTCTTGTCTTGGCAAATACTCTCTGGCTAGTAATAATTTTGAAAATTTTCTGTTTTACTATAGATTTCCTGATGCAGTGTTTTGCGTTTTGAAGCAAAAGGATTATTAAACAAAATTGGGGCACATGGTGTGGATGTAATATACTAGAATTATTAATGAACAGAAATAGAGAGTAGGGATAAACAGATTATTTTCAGGATGCCAGCTAATGGGAGCTGCCAGTATGGATGGTGGAGCCCCAAACATCCACAATTTATACGAATATTTCAAACATGGAACAGTACAACACAGGAACATGTCCTTCAGACCATAATGCTGTGCTGAGCTAATTAACCCAGTAACACCCAACTAAACTAGTCCCTTCTGTCTGCACATGGTCCATATCCCTCCATTGTCCGCATGCTCATTAGATGGGGGAAATTAGTTGCAACATATTCAGTTTTGCTAATGTTACAATGTTAAGTGGCCGACAAGAATAAATGATTATGGCTCAAGTGCAGAGAGAGATACTGAAGCAGATCAACAGTCCACTTAACTTTTAATGTGAACTGTACAGAAATAAAGGAAAAACAGCAAACAGTAGGCCAACAGGGCCATTAATTAGAACTTTCAAACTAAACCTAGCATTGATACAGCAGCAGTAGTTTAATACGAAACAAATATAGTACTGCTCCTGAACAGCATTAGTCTGAATGGTAGTCTTCTTCCCCTGGAACCAAGACGAGGGAGTGTTGATATTGGTGTGCTTTTGGTCAAGTCTTGACAAGACTGGAGCAAGGAGCTAAATACCACCACAGTGAAACACTAAGTGGGTGGAACATGCATACTCATGAGTGTGATTTCTAAAGCTTGCCTGCGAGGGAGCGCAGACCCCAGGGTCTGTGGTTTTGACAGTAGCCATGTAGGAGGTGAATCGAGTGCAGAGTGGGTTCAGAGACACAAGTTAGTAAATGGAATACATTTTGGAAAAATGGTAAGATCATCCTCTTAGATGGGAAAAATATGAGGATGTATAGTGTATTTTATATAGTGAGATTTGAAAATAATGTGCAAGTCTTGTGTTCTGCAGGGGCGGTGTTAGGACTGCTTCTTTTAATGTTGCATGACAATGATATGGATGATGGATTTGCTGGCTTTATGGCCACATTTGTGGACATAATGATGATAGATGGAGGAAAAGGTAGTCTTGAGGAAGCATAGGGGCTACAGAAGGTCTGGACATAATGATGATAGATGGAGGAGAAGGTAGTCTTGAGGAAGCATAGGGGCTACAGAAGGTCTGGACATAATGATGATAGATGGAGGAGAAGGTAGTCTTGAAGAAGCATAGGGGCTACAGAAGGTCTGGACATAATGATGATAGATGGAGGAGAAGGTAGTCTTGAAGAAGCATAGGGGCTACAGAAGGTCTGGACATGATAGATGGAGGAGAAGGTAGTCTTGAGGAAGCATAGGGGCTACAGAAGGTCTGGACATAATGATGATAAATGGAGGAGAAGGTAGTCTTGAGGAAGCATAGGGGCTACAGGTCTGGACATAATGATGATAAATGGAGGAGAAGGCAGTCTTGAGGAAGCATAGGGGCTACAGAAGGTCTTAGACAGATTTGGAGAATGGGCAAAGAAGTGGCAGATGGAATACAGTATTGGGAAGTGAATGTTCATGCACTTTGGTAGAAGGAATGAAAGCAAAGACTATTTTCTAAATGGGGAGAAAATTCAAAAATCAAAGGTGCAGAGGGACTTAAGAGTTCTCATGCAGGTTTCCCTAAAGGTTAACTTGCAGGTTGAATAGGCATTGAGGTAGGCAAATGCAGTGTTAGCATTCACTTTGAGAGGACTAGAATATAAAAACTAGGATATAATACTGAGGCTTTATAAGGAACTGATGAGGCCTCACCTGGAGTATTGTCAGCAGTTTTGGGCTCCATATCTAAGAAAATATGTGCTGACATTGGAGAGGGCTCAAAGGATGTTCACAAAAATGATTCTGGGTATGATAGGCTTGTCATATGAGGAGCATTTGATGGCTCTGGGCCTGTATTCACTGAATTTAGAATAATGAGTGGGGATCTCATTGAAACCTATCGAATATCGAAAGGCCTAGGTAGAGTGGATGCAGAGAGGATGCTTTCTACACTGGGTGAATCTAAGACCAGAGGCACAACCTCAGAATAGAGGGGCATCCATTTGGAATGGAGATGAGGAGAAATTTCATTAGCTAGAGGGTGGTGAATCCATGGAATTCTTTGCCACAGGTGGGTGTGGAGGTCAGGTCTTTGGGTGTATTTAAGGAGGAGGTTGATAGATTTTTGAAAACTCAGGACGTGAAAGGTTATGGGAAGACAGCCTGAGGCAGGTTGAGAGGGAAGTGGATTAGCCATGATCAGATAGCAGAGCAGAACTCGATGGGCCGAATTGCCTAATTCTTCTCCTGTGTTTTATGATCTAACCTGGGTGACATTGTATGTCGTTGGCTGAACATTTACATACAGTTGTAAAAAGCTTTTTGGAAGCCAAATTTTGGCATTTGTTGAAAGAGGATTTTAGCAAAAATAGCAGAGGATGAACTCTGGGCTCTGTTGAGACTGGAATATTGTTTTTGAATCTGGTTACCATACTTAATGAAGAATACACTTGTAATAGACAAAGTGTGATGAAGATAAACTATGCTGATCTTCGGGTTTTTGAGTTTTATATTGTTTGAGGAGAAAAATAACATCACAGAAACAGGCCCTACATCCCACTGCTTCAGGACTGACCATCAGCCACCAGTTTACAATAATTCAGCATTAATCCCAATTTGTTTTATTCTCCCCAAATTCCCTCCCAGACTCTAACACTCGCCTACACACAAGTGGCAATTTACAGGGGGCAATTAATCTACCAGTTCACGTGTCTTTGGGATGTGGGAGGAAATTGGAGCACTTAGAGGAAACCCATGTAATCCAGGGACAATATGCACATTCTGCCTAGATGCACCCAGAGCTCAGGATTGTACTTGGGCATTGTGAGGCAGTGGTTCACCAAACTGCTCCACAATGCTGCCCCGGATTAATCATAACTCGCTACACTTTAAAAGAATGAGGGATATTCTCACTGAAGCATAAACACGCAATATAACTAGTATTACAGACTTGTGCTCCTGAATACCCAAGCCTCCAGTCAAGATCTTTCAAGACTGGCTCAATACACCTGACAACGTGGTAAGATGGTCAACTATGTACTGTCTATAAAAAGCAGATCTAAGTCATCAGCACAAATACCACCCCCTCCCCAATTTACTTAATCAGAATCACCAGCATTGTGATGATGGATTTAATTGACTGTGCATTCGAGAGTCATCTTCCCATCAAAAACCTGCAAGCAAAAGCCCCATTGTAGGTTTTGCCAGGACCTCATAGTTCCAGACCTCTTTGCAGCCTGGGTATAAAAATGGACCAAAAAAACTGAAATCTGGAGAAAAAGAAAGTGATATCAAGAATTTGAATGTGTCAAGAAGTGAAGTTAATGGCGGGAAACACTTCTGAAGTTACAAATGGATTTGACATATGCTACGGATTAAGGATTTATGCAGATTCCCTGAATGTGTAGAATCTCTTACCTACGCATGAGCTGTACTTCAAGGATGAGATAGCGTACAGTGATATGGAGCTATAGGTTCTAAATGAGCTAAAACATGTCTTGGTTGCAGTCAATCTTTCCTAGATCATTCAAGCTTTAATGACCTGGCTCATAGAAAAGTTATCAAATTTTTCCTTTGAATTTGACCAATTCTGTAAAGCATCTGTCAACAGGATCTTTAGATATGTCCATCTTTCATTCCTCCCTTAGGGATCCCCTATATAGCAGTACTGCCTCTGACCCACTATCCTGTAGCTCCAGCTCGTGCAGCATGCCCAGGAGAACCACTTGTGAGATACTTTGACCTGTATCAAATAACTATTAGGTGTAGTTTGTAGTCTTCTGCTACCGTAGCCCATCCACTCCAAGATTTGACATGCTGTGCTTTCAGAGATGCTCTTCTACACACCATCATTGTAATGTGTGGTTATTTGAGTTGGTGTTGTCTTCCTGTTAGCTTGTATCATTCTCCTCTGACCTCCCTCATTAACAATGTGGGCAGAGCTAAAATGGTGCCCGAGGGTGACTTCTCCCAGCTTATCAGCAAACCAGTTAAATTCTTCCTATTCTAATGTCTCTATTTTCATTTTCAGGGTGGCTGGGATCCTATTGGGATTTTTGATCTATAGCAACACTGAAAAATAGCGATTCTGCATAACGGTGTGTTCTTGTGCTTGGAGCTTGCCGATCAGCTGCGATTTGACATGTCCAGGTTTGGCCTGAGCCTGCGTGGCCCTGTGGACACAAATTCTTGCCGGGGTCATGTACTGAAGCACAGTGGGAGCCGGAACATCAAAGACAGCAAGGGTGGCTGTCCGAGTGCTCTGCATTCGGAAATCGATTTGCTGATTCTCGAGTTGGGGAATTCAAAATAAAAAATCAATGCTTCAGACTGACTGTAACATTGAAATAACAACTGTAGAAGGAGCGATATTTGACAATCCCTTGTGTGTGTCAGAGAGAGAGAGAGAGAGAGAGAGAGAGTGAGACTGGGGTGTTGAAATATTGGAGTGAACAGTTAGTTTATGATGGACTGTAGACTATGGTCTCTCTTTGGGGGCTTTGCTGTAGCTTGCATGGTGGGTGGAGGGAATGATGATGCTTTATGATTGAATAATTTTGGGGAGGGGAGGGGGATACTGCTTGTGCGTGAGAGGGGCAGGGTGCTTTGGGGTTCTTATGTCTTTTTTCAGTTTCGAGGATGACTGTGGAGAGTGAGAATTTCAGGTTGCATATTGTATACATTCTCTGATATTAAATGGAACTATTGAACCGAGCAGTTTCTCTCACAGAACTGCCGCGCACTTGATACTTTTGTTTTTTTCATCATCATTCTCTGTCAGCCCTATAGGCTGTTGTGCATGAAAATCCCAGGAGATCAGCACTTTCTGAGACACTCAGACCACCAACAATCATTTCACCGTCCACAGAGATACACTCTGTGGCCACTTTATTAGGTACCTCCAATCTCAGTCAAGACCAATGTCAAATAAGGCTTCTTCATTTCTTCAGTTTCCTTGTTTTTCTTGCCATATTGTTTCACATCACTTCCAACAAGTTTCCCATAAATTAGAGCTAATTTTCAAACTTGATGAGAAACTGTTCATTCTGTAAAAAGTACATTCCTAAACCGTAGTCAAACTGGAGTATTCAGCCAACCCTTGCATTTGCTCACATTCAGAAGTCATTCCCAGACATTGTTAATGTATTTATCTAAGCACATGAGAGGATGTATCTCACGCTGAGCATCCACAACATCAAAGTGCTTCAACAAACTGTCTCTGCTGCACCACACTGGTCTTCAGCAACAAAGGTTCACAATGAGGTTTTGAAGATCATGACCTATTGCCCAAAGAGAGTTTCAGAGCACAGAAACAAGTCCTTTTCCCAATGTATCCATGCCAAACAAGATGCCAACTAGGCTAGTCCTGTTTGCCCATATTTGTCCTATATCCCTCTTCATTCATCTTTATCAATCATTTTATTAATTAAAGAAGTGCATATATATAAACAAGAGGACAATTATCTCAAATATCTATATCCATAACAATTCATATAAAAGGTAAAATAAACAAGATCATACATAGTATTAATCTAATAGTATATAATAAAAAATAAGATAATCTTATCATTCCATGAAATGAAGAAAAAAGATAAAGAAACTTTTACAATTTTTAATATACATTTAAAAAAAACCCACTAAACAAAAAAAAAACACAAAAAAGTGACTGGGCAGCCCATACTGAGAGTAAAAGCAAAAAAAAGAGAAACTTTCTGATCAAATCCAAAGTTTCGAGAAAGTAACTGGAAGAGCAATAAACCATTTCAGCATATGTGGCTGAATTGAAGAAGTTGTCCGAGCATTATCAGTTTAGTAACGGGCTTAATGATACATTGAAATATCATTTAGTTTGTGAAATCTTAAAAAGAAAGTATTCAAAAATGGCTCCTAATTGTAGCATAGCTTACATTTAAAAGATTGGTGGAAATCGCTGTTTCAATGGAAACTGCAGAGACGCATCTGAGTTACAGTCAGGAATGAAAGTGAGTATGAATGAAATTGCAGCGGCTAATCAGAAACCAGTCTGGCAAAACAAATTGTGTTATCCTTGTGGCAGGGGCTCACATATGCCAAATAAAAGCAGATTTAAGGGCAAAACTTGCAGAAAGTGCACCAAAGTAGGACACATACAAAGAACATGTCGGCAGATGAAAATAAGTGGCCTGCACAGGGAGGAGAAAACACTAAAAAGTCAAGTTGCAGTTTCAAAAAGAGCACTAATATGCATGCTGTTGATGAAAAGTCTGATAATGATGAGAGTTTCCCAGGAGTGGGTAGCCTTGAGACTTACAACGTAAACACTAAAAGGGGACAAGCAGTATGGCCTACACAAGAAGAAAAATTACAAATTAATTAAACTGGAATTGGGCAGTGGTTCGGCTGTTTTAGTCATTCCACAAAATGAGTTTGAATGGCATTTCAAAGATACGAAACTGAAAACTGCAAATATTCAACTAAGAACTTACACTGGAGAAAAGTTAACTTCTGTGAGAAGGACATTCATAACAGTGAAATACACAGCCACCAAGCCACATTGAGCTTATATGTGGTAAAAACAGAAGGAACAGCACTACGTGGGTGTGATTGACTGAAACAGCTGCAACTTTGATTAGAGATTCATCCACTATTTGCATACCACATCCTCTACAATAAAGTCAACTGAAAGCGAAGTAAGAAAGGTTCTGGATGATGCCATAACCGTCTCCATGCCAAACACTATGAATTGCTGCCCAACAGCCATTGATGCCAACCTCTGTGCCTCTGGTTGGAAAGCATATTGGACCAAAGAAAGACCATGCTGCTCAGAGAAATTGTGAAAGTAATGAAAGCAGTGGTCTGCCTACAACAGCTTTTGTGGGTGACATATCTGAGAAAGCTTCTAATATGTTAATCAGGCAGCTGCTTTCACAATGTGGCTTGATGTTAAGCTGGAAGAGAATTTAAGGAGCTTAAGGAAAGTTGCATGCATTCGGCTTTTGGAAGTATAAAGAACCAAAATCTATTCTGTATGCATTAAGCTTATTGCATACATATTGCATATATTCAAGCGGGAGACCACAAGCTGCTTGTAAAAGTAGATGCAAAGGCCCAAGCCCAGCTTGATGAATGGAAGGCCAAAAAGAAAGGAGTCAATGGAGACACGCAAAAAGAGGATTCGTCAGAAGATGTTCTGATAAGGAAACCAAGAGGAGAGATCAGATCATAAAGGGAGCAACAGAAGAATTAATAAGAAAATACTCCAATGAACTAAATGCACCTTCCAAACATCAAGAAGCACAAACTAGAAGAAGGAAAAGGAAGAAAGTGACCACTGCTATCAGAACCACTTCCTGCAGTCTCAGGTTCAACTTCTGCAATCAGGACCTGAGATTGTTTTCACAACCACACGTTTCATCTGCCAAGCAGAGTGATCCCTCTTGTCAGGAAAGATGTTATCCCGTAACAGAAAGAAACTCTCAACAGTGATTAAGTCTTTAATCCTGAATGGGATAATTTAAAATTGACTGTGCTGTGGATGTTTGTATATAGTGGTAGCATTATATAATATACTGTGTATACAGTTATATGCATTCTCTTTTCAGTTGGAGTTTATAGCTAAGCATGGAGGAGTTCTGTATTTCATAGTTTAGTAATATTTGAGTAATCTTGTACATGTATTGTTTAATTAAGCATTCTTATTTATTTAAATAATTAATTCTGGGTTATATGTAAAATATGTTAATTGTTGTGTCATCACACTACTCATGAATAGTATATGCCTCTCTTAAAGCAAATTCAAAATACAGACCCACATTTCGGACTCCCAGTGTTTTTCTTTGAATTACTTTAATGTTTTGAAGTTACAAAACATAACAGTAAATATCAATGAAGGTCACCATTGCTGTTATGCCCTAGCAGAGCCTTTGGTCCATTGAGGAAAAGGGTATTTCAAAATTAACACCCTGGATCCAACACAAAACTCATGGCTAACCTGGCCGTGGTGATCCCTCCCTTCTTGTATGTTTTAGAGACCCGCATTACCTGCATTAGACACCTCAAGACACTGGAAGTACATCACCAAAACTCTCTCTGCCAAATCTTGTAAATTCTCTGGAACCAGTGGGACTTTCCTTAAAAAACCTGAGCTATTTATCTGCCAAAACTTCAGCTGAGATTGGTGCAATAAATAATGTCCTTGCAGTGCACATCTTACATACTAAAATCATGTAAAATTTTGCAAACTGCACAATTTGTAAATAATAACAGTGTTTCTGCGGTTTATGCATAAAATATTGAAATTCAGTCAGGCAGCTCACAAACGCATTGCCAGCAATTCAATTTCTGGGGATTTTTATTGCTACACTAACTGCTTCCAATGGAGGAAGTCCTTGTGTTATGAATTGTGCTCTATAAACAAATATAGAAACAGTAGAAGTTGATGTTACATCGACATTTCCCAAAAGAGAGCAAGGGGGCAGCAGTAGGTATAGAAGCTGTATTCTGTGTATGTGCTCCCAAGCAAGAGTTTCATTTGCTGAAAACTCATTAAAATTTTGTACATCATATGATTTTTCTGATCACTTAATATTCTGGATTGTGTTTGCTGATTGTTCATTGTTGCTTTTTAAACATATGAACTTTGTTTTAGAAAAAGTCAAAGTTGAACATAATTTTAACACCCACTCTGATAGTGTTAAAAATCCAGTCTCGAGCCCTGACAAAATACAGTATATGACAGAAAAGAGTTTATTACATCTGACCCCATTTCCTCATGCCTGTTTCCTCTTTTCACCAGGGAGGACCAGACTTGCCTGTCATCCAGTAAGCTTGTGAATCTTGGCTGATTATTGGATGGGAAATCTGTTGAGATACTTTAGCATAGCTTCTCTAAGTAAGGGTTCCAGGACTCAGATCTCCCGTCTACAAATCCAGTCCAGATGAAAGGTCTTGACCTGAAACATCAGCCTGTCCATTTCCTTCAATGGACACCTCCTGACCTGTGAGTTCCTCTAGCTTTTTGCTGCAATCTACAAATCCACATAATGACTTTCCACTCAGCTCCAAGTTATTTGGCATTTTTATTAGGTTGTTACATAGTGGATGTCACACTTCAGCATTTTTGATTGGTTCTACTTTTAGGAAAATTTGCATTAAGTGTACTTTTGTTTAATTAAGAAGCAAAATGATTTTTAAACTTTAATCACCTTAACGATGTCTTTCAAATTTTCTTCTGGAATAACTTGTAATTTTCTCATTGACCACTTGGGTGCAGTTTTGTACTGGACATTTGTGTTTCTGGAATCAAAACTGACTACAGCCAGTGTTAACTTGCATAAGTGATCTCTATCATTATCAGCTGAAATATTATTTCTTCCAAAAGACATTTTCTTTGCATTCTGGGTTTGCTTCAACTGTCTTACCTTTGTGTTAAGCTCTTTTAGAGAGGTTTGTCTTATTTTAAGCTAATTTGGAGAAGTCAAACTAACCAAGCAAGCAGCTTTTTAGGCGTAATTCCGTATGATATTTCAATTACTAAAATAAACAAAGAGAAAATTATTTTCTGTACTAATTTCCAATATGCACTTAAGGTGTGCAAAACTCCCACCAAAAGCAAGAATTTGGAAGAAACTCTTGTGATGGCAGACAAGGTAGACTTTAAAAACTGCAGGCAATCAGCATAAAATGTTCAATAATACTCTGTTCAAACAATACAAAATGGTAGAGGTTACAAATAATGGACATTTTTCCTGATGTTCAGACTTGGTTTCTTGCACAAAGCTCCTAGTCTGCGAGTTCCAAATACCAAGGAATTCAACTGTATAGTAACCTTTGTACAGATTGTGATGCAAACATTATATGATATTTACCAAGCTGAATTGAGGAGTAATTCAATCTTTGTGCAAAATTGACTTTTCCTTGCTCTACAAATTTAGATCATCATTTGGAGTCAACATAATACATGATTTTGCATAAAAACCCCAGTCTGAACAGAAAGAAGAATCTCCATCATTTACACTATTTAAGGTGGTTCTTAAATGGTTACAGGGTAAAAAATGAAGAAGAAATCTTCTATTGAATGGGGCAAAACATTATTAATGGACACCTTAGAGCAACTAAGATGGAAGTTCCCTTTTGTTATTTGAAATATAGGAGTCTTAACAGTGCTGAATCTCCTCCGTAGCAAGAAGGAAGAGAAAGGACAAAATCAAGGTCTCCATGCCCAAGGGGACAAAAAGGCAGAGGCATGGGTGGTGTTGTTATGATCTGGTGAATGACCTTTGAGTTCTAAAATACAAACTTCAATTCAAGGATAAATTCACAAAACTCTCTCTGGACAAAGAACCCAGAACAGTTACCAAGCCCGTTTCTTCAGGAGACCTTCTCTCCAAGCGTTCCAGCCTTGTTGCCTCCCAACCCCACTGAACTCTTCACTCTCCTGCCCAAGATGCACAAACAGGGCTAAGCTGACAGACTCATTGTTTCAACCTGATCTTGTCCCACCAAAATTACTTCTTCTAACCTCGTCTCTATCCTTTCTTCCCTGATTCAACCTTTCTCACTTACAGCCATGACAGCTCAGATGCCCTCCACCACTTTGGCAGTTTCCAATTCCCTGGTGCCACCTACGGATGTACAATCCCTCTACCCCATCATCTCACCAGGATAGACTGAGAAAAGCTATCTGCTTTTCTTTAAACAGAGGGCCAACTCCATCGACATACTCATTCTCTTGTTCTCATATGAAGCAACTTTGTAAATTCCACTCGCATTTTCCAGATGAAATACTGTATGTAGTCATGACTAGTTCCATAGTCTCAAGCTACACATCTGCCTTTTTTCTGACATGTGGCACAGACTTTATTCTAGTCGTACTCCGAAACCTTCCTTAAAATCGTTTTTCCAGTTGGTGTTGCTTTCTCTGCTCATACAGTTTCCACCGTGTTCTCAACTTCACATTGGTAATCGCTGACTCCTTCCTTCCTTTTCTGGGTCTCTCTGCCTCTATCTCAGGAGACAGGATAAATACAAAGATCAACTACAGACTCCCACAGCTATTTCAACGATGTTTTATCTTACCACGTCTTCCGTTAGGACTCCATTCCATTTTCTCACCTTTTACTTCTTCTCTTCCCACCATCCAGGCACCCAAAGAGTCCTTCCAGATAAAGTAGCTATTAACTCACACTTCTTTTACTTCATCATACTCCATTTAGTGTTCATGTAGTCTGCAAATTGAAGAAACCAAACCCAGATTGGATGACTGATTTGTGGAGCATCTACATTCAGTCTGTAGGTATGACGTAGAGCTCCAATGGAACAAAAAGTACCTGAGGAGCAACCACTCATCATCCAGCTGGGCAGATTGTAGCCTTTTTGACTCAGTAAGGGATTTTATAACTTTAAATAACATGCTTTCTCTGTTTGTAGCATCCTGGCCATTTCTCCTATCAATTATCCTTCTGTGATATTGACTCATCTTGTTAGCACTATTTGTCTGTAGGACATATGCAACTTATGTTTTATTGTTTTTGAAAAATTTCTGACTGTCCTCATCGCATTACTTTGGTTCATATTCTCTAGTTCCCTCTCTCACTGTCTCTATTAGCTCATCGATGGCATAACTTTTACAACTTGTTTCCAAGGCTCATCCAATCAATTTACATTCCCTTGGCACTTTCCATTCTCCTCCACTTTCTTTATAAATTAAAACTAAGTTATTTTCTCCCTTTTCCTCATCCGAAGGATGGTTTTTGAGTTAAAACATTAACCTTATTTCCCTTACCTTGGAAGCTGCCTGACCTATTATTTTCATTATCAGAATCAGAAACAGGTTTATGATCACTAATGTATATCATGAAATTTGTTGTTCTGCAGTGCAACGCATAAAATGTACTATAAACATGTTTTCATTTATCTTATATGATATGAAAAAAAGGTGCTCTCTCTAGCTGTGTGTTACATCTAAATGACTTCCAAGAGCAGGGCTTCTATCTATCTCTCTATGTGGAGGAATATATTTGGAAGCTAATACTTTCACAAGAAGTGGCCACTGCAAGTTGAGTTCCATTGATGACCCTGGATATGGACCACTGTTTAGTTACAGATACAGCAGGCCAAAAGTATTTAATACCTTGATTTTTATATTTGGTGGTATTTAATATTTACCATGTTCTGTGCTTCACAGCTGTATTTGTCACATCACAATGGCTCTCTGCTCAAGAATTCCTCACTGTCTGCTTGAGTGGAGAGCACCATACCCATTGATTTGCTCAGATATGAACGTGCAAAAGACTCAGCTATTGATAGATGACACATTCTCTCTGAGCATGCAAATAGAATGCAAAATTCTTCTTAGTGTTAATGTTATGCACTGTGGAGCTTGTATATTCATTTTGTAAAGCTCATTCATGAACCCACCGTATCCAATCCATTATGCAAAATCAATGGATAACTGTTCTTGGACCTTCTGAAACTATGGCTCATCAATGTGCTGTAAGCTCTGAATGTGCCATCAAGTTTTCTGAAAACGAGAGGCATGAGATCATCATGGAAGTAGTATTCTGGGTCCTCAAACAGGGATTTAGATGGCTTGGGGTGTCCTGCAGTTTATTCTGGAGCATTCTTTTTATTTTCTTAGGATGTGTGTCTTATCAAAACCAATATTTGCTCAAAGCAGGATGGTATTTCTGAGCCACAGCGACGTGTTGTGGGCTGTTTACAAAACTTATAAATATTCCTCTTCTGCAGACTGCAGCCCATAATTTCCCTTTAAGCAATCTACTGATTTCATGATCTTCTGAAGGACTCGGCAAACTTGGCTCTCAAGTATGCAGGTACAACACCTTTAAGTGGATGGAGGTACTTTGCCATAGCCAGAAGAGAGGGAGGAAGGGAGGACTCCAAGACAGGCTGAGATGCAGAGGAAGAACAGTCCCTCTACCCAACATCTTGATAGCAAATGTACAGTCGCCGGAGAACAGGACTGAGAACTTAAGGGCAAGGTAGCTGCATTGGAGGGAAATGAGGAATTGCAGTGTTTTGTGTTGCATGGAGACATGGCTTACTCCAGACTCACCATATATATTGGTAGGACCCAAAGGCTTCTCGGTACACAGAACTGCTGATTTGGAGAAGTCAAGACGTGGGGATTTCTGTTTCATAAGAAGTTTCTTGTGATGCTGGGACATAGTGGTTTTGTCATACTGATGTTCCCCTGACCTGGAACATCTAATGATTAAAGTGCTGACCATTCTACTTACCAACAAAGTGATCCTGACTGTAGTTTACATACCACCAAAAACCAACATTAATCAGGCACTTGACATATTGAATGCTGCCATTTTTAAACAAGAAACAGCCCACATTGATGCATCTCATAGTTGAGGACTTCAGTTAGGCTTGTTTGAAGAAATCTCTGCCCAATTATCATCAGCATATAATCTGCAGCACCAAGAGTCCCAAGTCACTGGACCACTGCTATACTATGAAAAGTAATGTCTACTGTTCCATGTCTGGATCACATTTCAGGAAATATGATCACTCGGCTGTCCTTCTCCTACCTGCATATAGGTAGAGGCTAAAGAGAAGGGCTCCAAAGATAAAGGCAACAAAGACATGGTCATGGGAGCTGAGGAGTAGCTACAAGATTGCTTCAAGTCGGTGACCTGGGCTGCATTCAAGGACTCACCAGAGGATCTCCTCACGATAGTATAAAACTATTGAGAGGCGTTGATCGTGTGGATAGTCAGAGGCTTTTTCCCAGGGCTGAAATGGTTGCCACAAGAGGATGCAGGTTTAAGATGCTGGGGAGTAGATACAGAAGAGATGTCAGGGAAAACTTTTTTACTCAGAAAATGGAGAGTGCGTAGAATGGGTTACTGGCAAAGATGGTGGAGGCGGATACGATAAGGTCTTTTAAGAGACTTTTAGATAGGTACATGGAGCTTAGTAAAATAAGAGGCCTATAGGTAAGCCTAGTAATTTCTAAGGTAGGGACATGTTCGGCACAGCCTTGTGGGTCAAAGGGCCTGTATTGTGCTGTAGGTTTTCTAAAACCGTTGTAGATTAGAGTGTCCCCACAAAATCATTCAGAGTCTTCCCCAATCATATTCCCTTGATGAACCATAAGATCTGCAGTCTGTTGTGGGACAGATCAATGCAGCATTGAGGTTTGAGCAAGACCTCTGGAATGCCATTTCACTTGCAAAATGGTATTTCTGAACCAAACCTGAATCACTGAAGGATACTCAACAGCTGTGTTAGGGCTTGAATGCTATTACTTCTTACAAAGTGAAGCTAAGCAACACAGGTAGCAACAAGGCTTAGCTCCCAGATGAGCTCAATATGCTCACTTTGTCCACCTAATCAACAAGGATCCTTCAGGAACTCTTACAGCCCCAATGACCATGTGGTTTCAGTCTCTGAAGCCGACTTGAGAACATCTCTCAAAAGGGTGAACCCAGGGAAAGCGTCCACTGAGATGAATTGCTTTGAGAGGTCGATGATGAAACACATCAACTCCTGTCTGAGAAGCTCCAGTTTGACTGCCAGCACAACAGGTCCACAGTAGATGCCATCTCATTGCCTCCTCACTTACCCCTGAAACATCTGGACAGCAAAGGTGTATACACCAGAATGCCCTTACCAACTGCAGCTCAGCATTCAATACCATCATCCCCTAAAAGTAATCAAAAAGCTTCAAAATTGTGACACAATACCTTCTTGTGCAATTGGATCCTGATTTCTTCATTTACAGAGCCCATCATTTTGGATTGACAACAACATTTCCTCCACAGTCTCCATCAGCTTGTTTCCAGGGCTCACCCCATCAATTTACGTTCCCTTGGCAGTATGGAAACACAAATGCTCTTGAACGGAAAATCCTACAAAAATTAGTCCATCACTGGTAAAGCCTTCCCCATCATTGAGCAAATTTGCATGGAGTGCTGTTGCAAGAAAGCAACATCCATTATCAAGGACCTCCAGAACTCAGGCCATGCTCTCTTCTCGCTGCTGCCATAAGGAGGAAAGTACAGAGGCACACCACCAGGTTCAGGAACATTTATTACCCTCAGGCTCTTGAAACAGAGGGGATAACCTTACTCAGCTTCATTTGCCACATTGCTGAACTGTTCTTAAAACTTATGGACTCACTTTCAAGGACACTTTCAACTCTTGCTCTCAATATTTATTGCTTATTTATTTAATAATCATTAAAAGATTATTAAATAAATTTATTATTAAAAGTCTCAAAAAAAAGATTTTCCCCCTTTCCTGCCTCAGAGAATACAATTCCAACCACATTGAAAATAATTTCCTGTTTGATAAACACAAAATTACATTGAATAAACTTTGATGCAACCTGATTGGCCACAATGTTCCCTAAAGAAACAATAAGCACTTCATTTTAAGACGCAGGTCCTGCCCAGATTATTACAGAGTTCCATTCCTGTGAATGATTTGTAACTTGAGCAGTTTGCAAATCGTTATCAGGGCTATGGACCGAGTTTCCACATGGCAGAAGCAGCCTGTAGCTTCATAGCGGATGGCAAATCCATTCTGTCAGTCTCCCAAATGTTCATTTGTATGCGTGGGTTCATTTGTAGGTACACTGGGGAGTGGGTGTGTGTGTGTGTGTGTGTGTGTGTGTGTGTGTGTGTGTGTGTGTGTGTGTGTGTATTTCTATTCCAAATAATTTTATAATTTCTTACAGCATTATTTTGCAAGAATCAGTGTAAAAAAAATTTTATGCCTTGTAAATTAAACTGCATGGGATTTTGAATTACACCAGTTTAAACAGTTTACACCAGTTAGATACATAATCTTTGCATTTGGTAAACTGGTTTATTATTGCCACACATCCTGCTGTACCATAAACTGCTTTGCATGCCATTCATACAGTTAATTTCATCACATCAGTATGTAGAAGAAAAGTAATAATGAATATAGAATCAAGTGTTATGCTTACAGGGAAAGTGCAGTGCTGTCAGACAAGGCCATGGCATTGCACATTGTGAGGTCAAGAGTCGATCTTATCTTAAAAGCGAAAAGACCATTCAATAGCCTTATATTATCAAGTTAGAAGCTGTTCCTGAGACTGGTAGTATGTCTTTTCAGGCTTTTGTATCTTCTGTCTGATGAGAGTGGGGGGGTAGATGAGAAAATTTCCATAAATCCAGAAGGCTGTTTCTTACAGTGATTGTCACAACCACGGACTACTCCACGGAGTCGGGGCACCTTCAGAGGCGGGCAGCTGAAGGGAGTAGGCAATCACACTTGTGAGAATGCACATTCCAGCCAATTAGGGATTCTTTGTGGTTGTTGTTAACTCCTTTCCTTTTGTTTCAGTCTTCCGAGTCTTGTCCAAAGCACAACAAAGACAACACTCCCTGCTTACCTTAGTCCATGTTCCAGGAAAGAAGACTGTGTAGGAGTGTTGACAAAAATTGACTCGAGTTTAATTACTTCTAATGTACACTTTATTGAACCCGCCAACAAATGGTGATATTGTGCATATAAAAGAAAAAAACCCACCCCAAAATGTAACAAAGTAACATCCATAGGTGAACTTAACCCATAACAAACTGGGTGAATTAAGGAGTCCCTACACATGCCCCTCAGATTTCACCATGGCAGACAAAGTCAAATGAGCAAGGGCCCTCAAAACTCGGTCGAACCTATTCCTGCTTTCATGGGCAGGTGCCGGGGAGAAAGAACAGTCAATGTCAGAAGGTCTGGAAGTGGGAGGCTGGTCCCTCCACGGGGACTATGCCACTTCCACTGGAGAGTCTAGGTCCAAATGGGCAGGCTTGAGATGATCCATAGAAACACTGTCCGGGATACCTCCAAAGTCCAGCGTAAAAAAATGTCCCCCGCTTCCAACACGCAGAACGGGCCGTCACAAGGACCCCGACATCCATCATGACACACGAACACATACTTCGTCTCAGGCAGACCCGACAGCAGGTGCGACCGTGGCAGGCCAAGCTGTGTAGTGGAAGTTTTGGCGCTGTCCATAAAGGCCAACCACTGCTGTGAAGCTGACCATGGGATTGTGGATGCTGGGGGAAGCTCACCAGTCACCTGCAACGATTGCCTGAAGGTCCGCCTTAGGGCCTGTCTTCAGGCCCAACATGACTCACAGCAGTCTGTCCGCCCACCAACCTTCACTGAGGTATGCATGGAGAGCGGCTCTCATTGAATAGTGGAACCACTCACACAGACCAAAGGCCTGAGGGTGATAAGCTGTGGTCCAATGCTGTTTAACCCCCAGATCATGGGCAACCACACACCAAAGCTTGGGTGTAAACTGTGTTCCTCAGTATGAAAGGTTATCCGACAGGATGCTGAACCAAGCGATTCATGAGTCAACAAATGCTCGCAGCATCTCCAAGGCTGAAATGGACGACAGCGACACTGCTTCTGGCCAACGTGTGGTCCCATCAACGATGGTGAGGAGGTGAGTAAGTCCGTGGGACAGGGCAACGGGCCGACCAAATCCTCATTCATGTGGTCCAAATGCAGCTCAGGGACTGCAAAAAGAGCCAAAAGAGCGTGTTGATGCACCTTCACGCATTGATATGCCAAACAAGCTCTAGCCTGGTCCCTGATGTCCTTCTTAAGCCCGTGCCACACAAACTTTTCTGTCACCAGTTTCTGCAATGCCCTCAGGCCCGGGTGAGAAAGCCCGTGGACCACATTGAAAACGTGCCTCCACCAGCTCGCTGGCATAACTGGCCCTGGGTCGTCCGTTGACACATCACACAGAAGTGAAACGCTGCTGTCATCGAAAGCAAGGCCACCAATTTCAGCCCTGTGTCTGCCGAACACAGTGCCTGCATGCTTGGGTCTGGAACCTGGCCTGCCGCCAACTAAGTGTAGGACACACCCAAATGGACAGCACCACTGAAGGGCCAGGAATAGCAGCCAGCCATGAGGTTACACTTCTCCTGCGATATGCTGTATGTTCGGAGTGATCTCTGAAATAAAAGAAAGATGGTGCTGCTGTCGAGCAGACCAATGTTCAGAAACCTTAGCCACAGTGAATGTTAGCGGCTTATGATCAATACAAGCCGTAAGTGGACAGACCTCCAGGAGAAAATGAAAATGCTGCACTGCCAAGTACAGGCCGAGAAGCTCACAGTCGAGTGTGCTGTACTTACGTTCACAGGGGAAGCTGACAGCTAACAAAGGTGAAAGGCTGCCAAACACCGTTGACCAACTGCTCATGCTGTGCAATCTGACGCATCCATGGTGAGAGCAATCGGCACATCTGCAAGGGGGTGCGCCAGCAGCATTGCATTATACAATGGCTTCTTAGTGTCCGAGAGTGTCTTGGGCATTTCCTCTGTCCAGTCCACAATGTGCTTGGCCGCTTTGCCCTGAAGGGCCGCGTAGAAGGGGTGCATGAACTGAGCTGCTTTCAGGACAAAACGGTGATAAAAGTTGACCATGCCCAAAAACTCTTGAAGGGCCTTAACGGTGAATGGCCAAGGGAAACTCTTAATGGCCTCAACTTTAGCTGGCAGGGGAACTGCGCCCGCTGTATTGATGCAGTGTCCGAGGAAATTGACCACGGACAGTCCAAACTGGCACTTCGCCGGGTTGACGATAAGACTGTGCTGACTAAGGTGTTAAAAAAAAGTTTCTCAAGTGTAAGAGATGTTCGTCCCTAGAAGTGCTGGCTACCAAAATGTCATCTAGGTAAACAAACAGGAATGGCTTGAGAATGCGAAAAGGGCTGGGCCATGTTCTTTAGCCCCAATGGCTTTCAAAGGAACTCAACCAAACCAAAGTTGTAATAACAGCGATTTTAGGAATGTCACTTGGGTTGACAGGGACCTGATGATAACCGCAAATGAAGTCCACCTTTGAGAAAATAATTTTCTGCCAAGCTGTCAGACAGATCTTGGATGTGTGGGATCAGGTATCCGTCAGGGTTTGTGGTGTCATTGAGAGGGTGGTAATCGCCACATGGACCCCACCCGCCCTCTTGGTTTTCGCACGATGTGGAGAAGGGAAGTCCATGGACTGCTGGACGGCCTGACAATGCCCTGGTGCTCCAAACATCAAACAGCCTTGGCAACGGCTAGCTTCTCCGGGTCGAGGCGCTCAGTGTGACCGGTGGTGCGGATGTGGTGTTTCACCTCATCTTTAGCAGTGGAGGAGGAGAAGGTGGGCTCGGTCTGGGCCTGAAACTCAATGAGGAGGCAGGCGAAGTCGTCGGAGGCGGATAGGGTGCTGGACAACTTTGAAGTGCCGGAGAGGGAGGTGTTGATGAGCCACCCGTTCTGGACATTAACGAGAAGGCTACTGGCACAGAGGAAGTTGGCTCTCAGCCGGGGTGCAGACGCCGTCGCCAACACAAAATTCCAGTAGAGCTGCTGCCTGCTGAAGCACAATGCCATCTCACGTTTACCAAAAGTCCGGATGGCACTGCCATTCGCTGCCTCAAGAGACGGTCCACATTCCCCAGTTTGTACGCTCACCTGAGTGCCCATGTCACAGGGGAAATGACGCCGGGAAGCAGAGTCTGCAATGAATAACAAACCGCCTGAGCTGCAGATAGTGGGCGCCGGCAGTTCTGTTTCCCGACTTCTTGAACCCACAGGGTAGGTGGCACTTCTTAGCTCTTTACCCAGACCTCGCGTGATAGAAACACAGGGTAGGAGACTGCCATTGAGCCCCGGCGATTGTCTCATGTTCAGGTGGCGGCAAGGCAGCGAAGATGTCCAGCCGCGTGGTCACACGGGCCCTCTTGGTGATGGAAAACACCTTTCAGGGGAGAGCCAGCCAGAACTGATAGCGCCCCGTCTGGTAGTTATTGCAGAAAAAGCTCACTGAAGATGAAGCACAGCTGATGTCACCAAGGAGGGACAACGTGTGGCCCATCAACTCCGGCGGCTTGGAGTCGCCTAAGCCGGGCAGTGAGAGGAGCCGACAGGCGCGCTTAGATTTGGAAAGCTCAAAAATCACTAGAATGAGTTGCTTAAGAGTCCCGTACCTGCCGACTTCTGGGGGATGCTGTACGATGCTCATCACGCTGGCTGTCTAACGCTGTGACAACGAGGTAATATTTCGTGTCGGCTTGTGAGATTCCCTGCACTGTGAACTGAGCCTCTGCTTCAGCGAACCAAATGGCGGAATGTTCCTGCCAGAATCCAGGGAGCTTGGGAGCAACGGCATTTGTAGTCATGATCGTAGAACAAGTGAAATCACTCCGGAATCATTCGGAGAAGGTCAGGATAACCAGTATAGGAGTGTCGACAAAAGTCAGCACGAGTGTAATTACTTCTAACATACACTTTATTGAGCCCGCCAACAAATGACGATGTCGTATATATGTAAGAGGAAAAACCTGCCCCCAAAACATAATAGTGTACAATGTAACACATAACATACACAGAGAAGTTAGCCCTTAACAGCTGGGTGAATTCTGCCTAATGAAATTAAGGAGTCCCGCCAACTACAATTTACATTGACACCGGAAAGGTGCAGTTTTAATTTAGTATTAAGTTACTGCTTCTGAGCTGCAGTGTTGGCTTTATATTTTTCACTGTTGGTCTAGAGTTGAGTATTTTCCTTTTGCTCTGTGCAGTTCTTATTAAAATTCAGTGAGCTGTTCATTCTGCTTCAGTGTCTCTCCCCCTGCACTTGGGCCATCACCACCCACCGTGTCAGTCTCAGGCCATAGCAGATAGTGGTGCATCCAGATAGGGTACTTTTCTGTACCGCATCTATAAAAATTGGTGAGAGTCAAAGGGACGTGTAGAATTTCTTTAGCTTCTGGAGGTGTTGGCCATAGTATGCTTATGTGGTTGGACCAAGGCAGGTTGCTGGTGATGTTCACACCTAGGAATTTGAAGCTCTCAACACTATCGACCTCAACACCGCTGATGCAAAAGGACCAAGTTTTCCGTCCCCCTCCTGAAGTGAATGAACAGTTCTTTTATTTTGCTGACATTGAGGGGAATGTTGTTGTTATGACATCAGACTACAGTACTCGGCTCTCTATCTCTTTCCTGGACTGCAAATCATTACGTAAGATACAGTACTACAGTGGTGTCATCTGCAAACTAGTGGTTGGAGTAGAATCCGGCCTCACAGTCATGAGTGTACAGGGAGTAGAGTAGGGAACCAATGGTACTGCCTTGAGGGACCCCAGTGTTGAAGAAAGACCTGGTGTAGGTGTTGCTTCCTCTCCTTACCGATTGCAATCTATTGGGAGGAAGTCAAAGACCTGGTTGTAAGGAGAGGTGTTGAGTCCCGGCTTTAAGAGTTTGGGACGGAATTTGCTTGGAATTATAGTATTGAAGGCATAGCTGTTGTCAATAAACAATGGTCTAACATGGGTGTCTTTACTGTTCAGATGCTCCAGACATTAATGTAGGTCCAGGGAGAATTTGTCCACCGTAGATTTGTTTTGGCCAAGTTTGTCTGGGAGGCTGGAGTTAATCTGAGCCATGACTGGCCTCTCGAAGCATTTCAAGATGGGGGATGTTAGACCCACTAGGTTATTAAGGCATGTTAACTTATTTCAGTGGCCTTCTTAAAACAGATGTGAAGAGGTTAAAAATATCAGCAAATATCCTGCCAGCTGATCTTCACAGGATCTAAGGACACAGCATTTTTGTAACTAGCTCAGAATTCCTAATTCACTTTTGTAAACTATGTTATAAAAGAAATTTCAGCCATTTTAGTAACTATGGAAATAATGCTTTCTTAAAATTAGATCTTTAGAAGTACTGAGAAACCATTGCAGCCCCTTACACAGCTGTCACACAGTAAAATGAAGCAAAATGGCAAAATATAATTGAATTGCAAAGACAAAATCAAAAAATGAAAAATCATTTTATAGCTAAATATTATTATGTAGTAGAGGAAAACAAGGCTGTTGACAACCAAAGATTTGACTAAAAAAAAATCACAAAAAAACTGAATTACGTAAAAAATAGGGGCTCAACAAAAATTCATTGAATTGCAAAAGTAATTGAAAGTAAAAAAGTTTGTATGAATTATTTCGCACTCATCTGATGCAGAAACAGCTTTGGCATCTTAAATAGAACCAACCCTTCACAGTGGCCTATGAACAACAATTGTGAATATTGAGATAGAGTGGACATGTAGAGAATATTCCCTATACTGGGAGATTATAGCACCAGAGGGCAAATCCTGACTGCAGAAGGACATGCTTTTAGAACAGAGATGAGAAGGAATTTCTTAAGCCAGAGGGTGGTGAATCTATGGAATTTATTGCCACAGGTGGCTGTGAAGGCCAAATCAATGGGTATATTTAAAGCAGAGGTTGATAGGTTCTTTGTTAGTAAGGACATCAAAGGTTATGGGCAGAAACAGGAGAGTGAGATTGAAAGGGATAATAAATCAGCCAAGATGACATGGCAGAGCAGGCTTGATGAACTGAATGGCCTAATTCTGCTCTATGTCTTTTGGTCTTATGGGAATGGTAAAAGACAGAAGGAAGACCCAGAATGATAGCTGTGGGCAAAATGGCCTCTGCCGAATGCCAGGGTGCATATGTAGGAATATTTTGCGTGGTATTACAAATGGTGTCAAGATGCATCTATTAAGACAAAAATGCTGAATCACTTTTTCATGATGATGCCATTTAAAATGTATAATGAGGACCAGATGGGGGAATGAAGGGCGTGTAGTACGTGAGGAGAAAGCTCAGCTGGATTCAATTCAAGTAAGTTTTATCCGTTCCAGGAAAGAAAAAGTATTTTATCAGGCAGCAGCAGACCAGAATTACTGGTAATTACTTGAACCGCCTGTGATTGCCTTGTCTGCGTACTTTCAGAAAATATATTATTAGAACTTTAGCTGTTCAAATTGTTTTCCATATATAGAATCCAATAAGTACACAGCTAGCTACCATATATAGACTGCACCATTCACACAACTATTTACTATTTTTCTTAGTGATGTTTTAACAATTGTTCAAAGTGCTAATTAGTAAAATAAAAACAGCCCAGGATGGTAACTCATATATATCAATAATTGGTCATTGTCCAAGATGTTCTTTATTTATTAATTTAGTCACACCAGAAACTGAAGCATTAATACAGGAACACACACAAAATGCTGGAGGAACTCAGCAGGACCAGCAGCTATGGAAGAGAGTATAGTTGCCGCTTTGGGGAAAAAGCAGGAACTCTCAGTGGCCACCCATTTTTATTCCATTTCTCATTCCCATTCTGACATGTTAGCCCATGGCCTCCTCTATTGTCGTGATGAGGACACACTCAGGTTGGAGGAACAACATCTTGTATTCTGCCTCCAAACTGATGTCATGAACATTGATTCCTCAAACTTTTGGTAATGCCCCATTTTACCATTCCCTTTTCCCTCTCATCTTCTTACCTCCCGATCACCTCCCTCTGGTGTTTCTCCTCATTTTCTTTCTTCCATGGCCTTCTGTCCTCTCCTATCAGCTTCCCCCTTCTCCAGGCTGTATATCTTTCACCAATCAGCTTCCCAGCTCTTTACTTTACCCTCCCCGACCCCCAGTTTCACCCATCACCTTGTGTTTCTTCTTCCCCTCCCCCACCTCCTAACTCTGCCTCCTCATCTTTTTTACCTCCAGTCCTGATGAAGGGTCTTGGTCTGAAATGCCAACTTACTATTTTCCATAGATGCTGCCTGGCCTGCTGAGTTCCTCCAGCATTTTGTGTGTGTTGCTTGGATTTCCAGCATCCCCAGATTGTTTATTAATATGGGACGTTGTTTGATCTAGCCCCCAACCATGTAGTTGTCGAAGTATTATTTCTAAAGTATATAATTTATAATTGCTTAACTTAATACCAATCAAAAGTCCTTTTTACATGGAAATGTGTTAAAGTTGCTCATCCTCACTATCTCTGATCCTCCAGTGAGGACTGTCTCGTGGACTTCTGGTTTCCTTCTCCTGAAGTCAATAATCAGCTCCTTGTTTTGACTGACATTGAGTAAGAGGTCATTGTTGTGGCACTGCTCAGCTAGATTTTCGATCTCTCTCTTATACGTTGATTCATCACCATCTTTGATTCAGCCTACGTTAGTGGTGTTGTCTGCAAACTTGAATATGGCATTGGAGCTGTGCTTGGCCACATAGTCGTAATTATCAAGCAAGTAGAGCAGGGGTCTAAGCACACAGCCTTGTAGTGCATCAATGCTGATGGAGATCATGGGGGCAATGAAGTCAGGAACTCAAATTTTGTTCTGAGTGATTCCCAACAGAAAATGTTAATGTGTTATAATTGAAAAGCAAGAAACTGCAGGTGTTGAAATAAAGCAGAAAATGCTAGAAATATTTGGCAGGTTGGCAATATCTGTAGGTAGAGAAATGGAGTTAATGCTTCAGATTGAAAACGTGTAACAGAATTTCATGTTACCTTTCTTCCCAGCCAGGAACTATGTGTTGTGCAGCATCTGTAGAATCCCTTGTGTCTTAACCTT
This sequence comes from Hypanus sabinus, assembly GCF_030144855.1. NCBI lineage: Eukaryota > Metazoa > Chordata > Chondrichthyes > Myliobatiformes > Dasyatidae > Hypanus > Hypanus sabinus. Next base: position 38,783,616 of record NC_082727.1, on the reverse strand, counting down.
ACCTTTAACTTAAAATCTGTGCCAGGGTTCTTTCTTGCTTCTGCATCAGTGAAATACTCAATTGTTCTCCCAAGGGAGCATCATCCTGTTTAAATTTTTAACCATTACCATACCAAAATGTTTTGATGAGACATTTTCCAGGTTTATCATGATTTTTAAAGGGTAAAAAGTAGATTTCATTCCAGTTATGTTTTGTACACTTTCAAGGACACTTCCACACTGGATCAGGTCATAGTGGGACCCATGCTTTTTATTTTTCTGTGTACTTGCCTTATGCTAACCAGTTCCCATGTGGTATCAACGTAGCCAGCAATGCCACATTAGTATCTTCCAGGCAAAGGAAATGTAATGGGATCTTCCATGTGAGGCACACTATAAAGTTGTGCTACCTGTTGTGTTTTTGCACTTAATGTCATATATTAAGACATTTTGTTGAATACAGGCTCATTGGTATACATTATATTGATAATTCCTCCAAGATGACCACAACTTTGTTGTGGATTGGAGACTTGCGTGCCTCAATGACCCAGAGAGCTATGCTGGCTGTAGTTGGGGCTTTATGCTTTGGCTGTTGGCAGGGTCACTCAAACAGGTCAAAGGGTAGAGGACAGATTAAGCGTGGTCCACCAGTCCTCCAGGTTGCAGGGTTCAGCTCAGGGCTGACTGTTAAAACGAAACTGTTACAGAAACAGCAATGAAGAACTGAGTATGATGGAGTGTCCACCTGGAACTTGCATGACTGTCAGTAGTGGAAACGAAGAGGAAGCTACTGACACGATGAAGGAAGCTCTAAATCGGGGGTCGGCAACCCGCGGCTCCGGAGCCACATGTGGCTCTTTTACGTCTGTGCTGCGGCTCCCTGTTGCTTTGGGAAATAATTGGTTGTGGCGACCCTTTTCCTGGCACATCCGAACCGACTCACAATAAGATAGCCTACGGGGGTTTGCGAGCACAGAGCTTTGGAGCCTCTGCGCCATGGGGGGGGGGGGGGCAGGTTGAGGGAGGCTTAAAAGTGAGGCTGAAGATTTCGAATAAAGTTTTTTTCCTTCGACTGCAGTTACCGACTCCGTGTCGTAATTTTAGCGCTGCGTGTAGTACACCGCTACATGGTCAGTATTTAATTAATATGTAATTTATGTTAGTTTGTTAGTTTTTGAAATGTAAATCTAAATTTGAAGATTATGGTGATCTTGTACAATCTAAATAAGACGTTGTGGCGACGCATTTCCTGACACATCCGAACCGGCTCACAATTAGCCAGCGTTCAGGCTAAGGGAGATAGCCTACGGGGGTTTGTGAGTACGTGTCTTTTGCAGCATCCGCGCCCATGGGGGGCGGGTTGAGGGAGGCTTAAAAGCAAGGCTGTTTAGTTCGAATAAAGCTATCTTTGACTGCAGTTTACTGACTGCGTGTAGCAACCGCTACAACGTGTTTTTATCGCTGGCTGTCCAGAGGGGAGGTGCTGAAACGCTTTGTCGCGCGTCTGGAAGAAGTGAAAACTTTCCTGGGCAGCAAAGGGCTCAACTTTCCTGAGCTGGAACAGCCAGAGTGGCTGGAAAAGCTACACTTCATGGTAGACATGACAGCGCACCTGAACACGCTGAACACAGCTCTTCAGGGGAAAGGACGTACAGCCCTGCACATGTTGGAGGATGTTTTGCATTCGAGCGCAAGTTGACGTTGCTTGCCAGAGATTTACAGAAAGGCACATTGTCTCACTTGCCCAATTTGAGAGAGTTCAAACAATGTCACGACATGATAAATTCGGAGTATTTACATTCTGCAATCATCGCAATGCAAACATCGTTTGGGAAACGCTTCTGTGAGTTCAGAGAGGAAAAAAACACATTATCCTTCCCGGTCACTCCCCTAAGCATCGATCCATCCCTACTGAATACGACTGCATTGTCAGGTGTGAGTCAACCTGAAGAAGTATGATAAATATTTTAATTGCGTATTATTTTACGTATATTCATATGTTTTCATTGTTCAGTGAAATAGTCCTTTTATTTTTCAGGTTGACAGCTGGCTGACGTTATTTTTGGTTTGCTGCTGGCGGCAAATTTAAGTTTGGCGTTTTTCATAAATACAAGAAGGACTCAAATAGACGTTGAGTATTTTACTTAAAAGTAACCTTCAACCCAACGTCTTTTTTTCGGAGTTCAAAATGTTTTTGTTGCATGCAGAAATGTAATTTCGTTTTCTCTGCAGGAGTTCATCAATTTCATAAATGCAACACATTATAGTTTATTTATACATAGCATAAAGGCAAAACAAAACGTTGTATGCAGTGTTATTTCATTTTAAATGTCAAACGGGTTTTGCGGCTCCCAGTGTTTTCTTTTCTGTGGGAAACGGGTCCAAGTGGCTCTTTCAGTGGTAAAGGTTGCTGACCCCTGCTCTAAATACTGCCAGAGATGGGGGACCTCCATTGCTACCATAAATGCCAGCAGCGTAACAGGCGGCACACACCCACACACATCGATAATTGCAGTATCAACTGCAGCAAACTATTGTTTAGTCAAACTTTAGGAAGATAACATCAGCAGCAACTTTTGAGTTCACGCCACCCATAAATTAATTACCTCTGATATTTAAGGTTTGCAGAGTCACTGTGTTTGTATTTTGGCTGCACCAGTCCACTGGATGTGTATACAAAAAAACTACTTGGTGAACAAATATAATCTTTTCTGCATTGTTTCTGTGGTTTGAAATGTCCTGCTTTTTAAGGTATGTTATCTTTCATACCAATAACAACCAAAAAAATCTTATATGCTGGCATAACTATTCTCTTTTATTTGCTGTCACATCATTTCCAACATACTTATAGATACATACTCCTTCCCCACTAATCTCCCACATTTATATTTCTAATAAAATTGTCTCAACCAACAAGTTACAATGTGGCATCATTATAGATCCCAGGTTTTTAATTCCCAAGCACTCAAGTTTAGTGGTAGAAAATGTGTCTTCATTTCTACATTTCCCTATGCTTTCTTAACTGATAACAACAAATAATAGTGGGTCAAAGTTTGCAGTCATCAGCCAGCTGCTGGCACCCAGACTACCGATTTACAAGCGATGCTTCAATTTGATTGCGTGATTTGGCTACTCAAGTTGAAGAGTCAGTTCAACATCTTATTGCTTTGCTTGCTAAATTACAGATTGGTGAGGGCCCAAAGCAATGCGTGCTTACAAAAAAATAGTGACACCGTTTGGAACTCGTTATCATGAGAAAATGCCAAAATTTCTCACAGTTTAATTAGTAATTTAATTGGTTTATTATACCACATTTACTGGGATACGGTGAAGAACGTTGTTTTACATGCCATAGAAGGCATGTAAACATTAACATGTCGACATTAAGAATGCAGAAGTGCTGGAACATTTGAAAAATATTAAGGTAAATACACTAAGTTCCTGAGAGTATCCCTCCAGATCACCAGCCAGAGCCCCAGTTCTGTTCCCAGATCCACATCAAGCTGTAGGACCTTCAGCGGCAATGCCTCAAGAGCCCATGAAGTTAGGGAGAGCTCTCGCGGAGAAACAACTTGTGAACTTACTGTGGAGCAGCTGATCACCCGCGCATTAAATACTGTGTCTGGGCAAGAGGCACCACCAGAGTCGGGAGGCCTTCTACCTGGCAAGCAGTGATTGGCCCCTCTTTCCAACACTGTAGCCTGACTCACTCTCTCTGTCCTCCTCCCCATCCCGTAGGCCCTAAGCACTCTGGAGGCTCTGGTGGATTACAAAGCAGCAGGCAAGTTTCTGGACTGGATTTTGTGTGTGTAGCTTGGGCTTCCCACTGAACCCAACTCTCACCCTTTCTGCATGGCAGCCATTGACAGATGTCCCTTGGGGCCTGGGATAGCCAAAGCATGCACACAGCCTGTGCACATGAGCATCAGAGAGCACCACGAGTCCATCCAGTTCCTCCTGATTGACCACACAACACTCCTCTCATCTTGGCTCTCCACTCATGACCCTCAGGGCAACTGGTCATCCTGTTCACGCCAAGTCGGGGACCCACCCGTCTGTAACCTCTGTTAACTACATATCTTTTAAACTGATTTTATTGATAATACTATAATATTGACATAATATACATATTGTACAGATTCAAACTACCAGAGCGGGTTATGTCCCCACCAGCTTTATGATCAATATCTGGGGGAGTGCACCACTTTCAGCTGTTCTGATCTTATGGCCTGGTCCACAGTCATGTCCCCATTGGTGATCTTTGTCAGAAGTTTCTCCACCTTCATAGCGCAGGCCTTGTCCTCCTGTGGATAACCCTGGGTGCTTATGCTGCAATCCAAATCTGGTGCCATGTGATGCTGAATCATCTTTATGGAATCCCTGGAGGCAGGAGTAGATGTCATTGCGTGGAGTGCCCATCTGCCTCCTGATTAAGAGGGGAATACCAGACTGACGTTTGGGTGGTCATGGTCGCCTTGCAGAGTCCTCCTCTGCATCTTGCTGCAAGCATTCCTGGCAGATCTTGTTGTCCTCCAGGTGAGCGGGCGTCTCCACTACTGCTGGCTTCAGGTGCAGAGGGTCCTCATCATTACCACAGGTCGGCCACACTTGAGTGACAGTCTGCTCCACCCAGAGCTGAGCAGTTCCATCCCATGGATGGCCCACCACCCTGAGTCACTTCCGGAGTCCTACTTTATTCTGAAGGAGACTTGCTTATCCAGAGAGTCCCATTGCAGAGGGACAGGTGTGTCACCTTGAAGCTGGGGAACATGTTTGGAGACTACTTCATCCGGAGAGGCCCGTGTGAGGTAGTAGTACAGGCTTGGAATTAACTCAGTGTTCTTGCTAATAGCCCATAGGCCCAGACTCTTGCAAAGCCTCTTCATCCATGTCAGATCATCACAGTTACCAGCCACATCAGCACAGCTCACACCCCAAACACTGACCACCTGCCTCTGGTTTGGGCGAAGCCATGAGGCAATCAATCTGACTCAAACCACACCAACTTCACCCAATAAGTCCACGGAGATGGCGGAAACCCTTGACCTCACCAAACTCCCACTACAGTAGCATGACTTAGACATTGCTTTCAGTAAAAGGGAAGCTAGCACCCTGCCACCTCATATCCCACATGACTGTGCGATCGACCTCCTCCAAAGCTCCACCCCTCCCTGAGAGCATCTGTTCTCTCACTCCTCTCCTAAGACCCAAGCCGTGAGTAACTGCATTGCCGAAGCATTACATCTGACCTTCCCAGTCTCAGCTGGTGCAGGATTCTACTTTGTCAGGAAGAAAGGCGGAGATTTCTGTCCCTGTATCGACCACTGTTGGTTCAACAAAATCACCATCATGAACCAGTACCCTGTCCCCTTCGTGGATAGTGCATTTGAAACAATCTGTGGAGAGCATGCAACTTGATCAACATCCGCCACGGGCATAAGTGGTTAGTGTTCAAAACACTGGCCTCAACAAGTACTTGCTGATGGCTTTCAGATGATCCGACAATCCAGCCATTTTCCAAGCCTTCATTCATGAGATCCTCCAAGACATACTAAACAAGTACTGTATGTCTTCCTCCACCCTAACAACATCTTCTCCAAGGACCCGCAAGACCACATCCGTGACGTCCTTTCAGTCCTTTAGCGTTTTCTGAAAAATCAATTGTACTGCAAGTTAGAGAAATGTCAGTTCCACATCCCAGTCATTTCCTTCTTGGGTTATGTCCTTTCGCTACCAAGGCAAGACTGTGGACCCAGAAAAATTGTGTGCTGTCATTGAATGGACTTGACCGTGCTTTCTCAAACAGTTCCTTGTTTCCTGGGCTTCTCTCCAACTTCGACCACCATTTCATTAGGAAATACAGCCAAATCGCTGCTCCTCTCATCTCCCTCACCAAATCACCTTCCTTCCAGACGACCTGGTTTGTTGCCGCTGACTACACTTTCAATGAACTAAAGAGATGATTCACCACCACTCTGATTCTCCGTCACCTGAACCCCTCTGGACTTTTTGTGGTGGAGGTGAACACATCTGATGTGGGTGTTGGGGCCATCAGCTCCCAGCGAGGACCAGACGGAAAGACATATCCTTGTGCCTTCTTCTGACTCAAGTTCAAGTCTACACAGTGTCATTAAGGAGTAGGTGACAGGGAGCTACTTGCCATTAAATGAGCCTTGGAGGAATGGATACATTGGCTGAAGGGGAACACTGGGTCCTTCCTGATCTGGACTGACCACCAGAACCTCATTTCCATTCAGTAGTCCAGCCAACTCATCCCATGTCAGACTTGCTGGGTCCTCTTCTTTGAGCAATTCAAGTTCACTATCTCCTACTGACCTGTCTCCAAGAAAACTAAGGAAAATGCCCCATCATGAGAGTTTGAGCTAGCTGAAATGGAGAACATCCCTCAGCCCATCATTCCATCCTCGCAGATCATCGCCCTGATTGTCTGAGATCTCGAGAACCAGATCCTCAGCACAAGCCTGCTCTGGACAACACACATGACAACCTCACATACGTGTCAGTGGCCGTGCACTTTGTGGCAGTCAGTGGGCCCACTCCTCACCCTTCTCCAGCCAACCATAAACGTGACGGATGCGGTATTTTCTGCGACACTGCTTCTGGTGGCCAACTATGATTGCAGACGTACATCAGTTCATCGCTGCTTGCCCAGTCCAACTTGCCCAACCAGCATCCCTGGATTTCTGAGGTCGAGAGAGTGGAACTTCACCAGTGCAATGGCTTTTCTACTGTAAGCGCTCTCCCACACTGGTTTCCTGTCATCGTTGGACACTATGGACAACTGCCATTCATTCCATTCAGTATTGACTTTGTACTGTAATTTGAAAGCACAAGATATAAAGACGATGGACAGGGTAGAGGAGAATCTGGTAAAATATAAATATTTAAAGGAATGGAGCTACAAGTGTGCATGAAAGATCTATGCCAGGCAGCCTGAAAGCAGATGCAGGGATTATGATAACTGATTATCTCATATCTGTTGATTGTAGTGCTGGCAGCACACCTGTGTCAGGCTGATTGCCAGCATCAACCTCATTGTCTGGGTAAGCCCCAGTTAATAGTTAGCCCAGTTAGTGCTGGTCTGCATCACTTCAAAGGAAAATGACCTGTTGGAGGAGCATTTTCTGGCAGCTGAACATCTCCCTGGAGGCTTTGAGAATGGACAGAAAGGAATCAAAGAGATGTTCCATACCAGCAGAAGGTCCTTGAGACATCCACTCAAAAGACACTAGGAGTATTCTATAGCCTTGCCTTCCAGATTTGGAGATACATGAGATCATCCTCCAAGAGCATCTATAATCTCCCCAATGAGAGTTGGTACCCTATCTTCAACTATTCTGTAGCAAAAAGGATAAGAGTGCAATGGAATACCAGATTAGACATATGCACAAATGGTCTGTTCAAAGATTCTAAGTTGGCTATGGAATCTGGTGTGGGAGGATTTCATTAGTAAAGTTGTAAGTACAGTATTTGTTCTCTGGCATTTTTTATTTTGCTGTGCGGCCAAGCCAACATAATGATGGTCATGGACAGAGAGAACATGACTTTTGGAACGATTGGGAAAAGGAAACTTGGGGTTCTGGTTACTGATTTCACATTTTGGAAAATTGTTCATGAATAGTGAGGGCAGAAATATTTAAGTTGCCTGACCCTTCTTCGTGCTGCTGTCTGTCAGAGAGCTTGTGGCAAGGGTATGCAAAATTTAACAGGAAACAATACAGCACTGGACAGGCTATTCAGTTTATCTTGTCAATTCAGACTATATGTCCCCTTCCTGAGTATCATCCATATCCCTCCATTCCCTTTACATTCATGCGTCTATCCAAAAGCCTCTCAAACTCCACAAACTGTCGATGTACACTGCTACATCTGGAAACCCTTTCCAGGCAGCTACTGCTCTGCTTAAAATAAAACTTGGTCGTCACATTCCATTTAAACAATCCCCATTTAAATTTAAAAGCATGACCCCTGGTTTTTAACATTTCTACACTGGGGAAAAGATTCTGACTATGCCTCACATAATTTAAAAAAAAACACTGTCATGTCTCCCATCATTCTCCAACACTCTAGGGAGAACAACCCAAGTTTGTTCAATATTTCTTATAGCTCAGATCTTCTAATCCAAACAGCATACTGCCAAACCTCTTCTGCATCCTTTCCACAGCCTCCACATTCTTTTGATAGTGGGACGATCAGAAGTACACACTATTATTCAAGCGTGGTCTCTCAGATGTTTTGTATATTTGCAGCATGACTTGCTTAATTTTGTACATAATATTCCTAGCAATTAAGGTAAGCTTGCCGTTCACCTTCTTCACCTCCTTTCATTGAAGGACCTTGATGTCCAAGTCTATGATTCACTGAAGCTAGCTATGCTTATCCATCTGCATAGCCAGCTTCAGTGAATCATAGACTTGGACATCAAGGTCCTTCAATGTGATTAGGCCCTACCATTAACTGTAGGCTTTCTCCTTCCATTTGACCTCCCAAAATATGACACCTTATTCTTGTCTAGATTAAATTCCATCTGCTACTTCCCTGTCCATATCTGTAGCTGATCTATGTCCTACTATATTCTTTGATAGTCCTTCATACATTTCATAAATCCACCAATCTTGGTATCATCCACAAACTTGCTAATCCACTCATCTGCATTTTCATCCAAATAATTGATATATATCTCAGACAACAGAGATCCCAGCAGTTGTCTTTGCTACTAGAAAGATAAGAGCAACTGGAACCATCATTGTGAGAATAGGCCAGTAAAGGAGCCCATTCTGAGTGCTTTGGCTCAAGAGACTACAGCAAGGAGTTGCACATGAAGAGTGGGTAAGGATTTTATTTTCCTGTTAACTGTGATCTTTGACAAAATGGCAGTCAGGGTAATGGACTGCTCCTCCTGCAACATGAGGGTAATCAGGGAATGTCATAGTCTCCCTGCTGACTACATCTGTGGGAAGTGCACCCTACTGAAAATCTTCACTGACTGGATACCAGAACTGGAGATGCGACTGAATGTTCTCAGGATCATTTAGGATGCATAAGACATCATAGTTGAGAGCTTTACTGAAGTGGTCACACCTAAGGTGCAGCTGGCCGACTACCTGGAGAAGTAAGGGGAATAAAGAAACAGTGCAGAGTTCCCCTACAGCCATTCCCTTTACTAACAGGTATAACAGTAAGGATACTGTTTGGGGGAAAGCCTTGCAAAGGTCATCATCAGTAGCTGTGTCAGTGTCACCGTGCCCAGCTCTGAGGCAAAGAAGGAAAGGGGGAAATAACGGAGAGTGTTAGTGATAGGGTATTTGATCGTAAGGGGCACAGAAAGGTGTTTCTGTGGCCACAATCCACACTCCAGAATGGTGTGTTGGCTCCCTAGTGCCAGGGTCAAGGATGTCTCATAACAGGTACTGAACATTTTGAGAGGGAAATTCGAGAAGACAGCTGTCATGTTTGAGATGGTATTAGATGGGACCCAGACCCTCAATGTCTAGTGACGGCAGCCCAAGACTATGGTCCTTCATCACAAAGCTGTTAATTGGTTGCTCTGAGCACTTCCTTTGCTGAAAGTTCAAAGTCCATTTATTATCAAAGTACATATACAGTGTGCCTTGATAAAGTATTCAGGCCTCGCAATTTTTTTTGCATTTTTACGGTCTTATTTTCTAGACTTTAAAATGTATTGAAGTAGGATTTTTTGAGCTTATCTACAAAACATTGGTGCGTCATGTCGATTCAAAAGAAAAACCCTGAAACCTGTCAACAAAGTACTAAAAGATGAAAACCAAAATTTTGAGGCTGAAGAAGTGGTTTCAGTAGGTACATTTAATGTCAGTGAAATGTACACAATATACGTCCTGAAATTCTTTTTATTCACAGACATCCACAAAAACAGAGGAGTACCCCAAAGAATGACTGACAGTTAAATATTAGAACCCCAAAGCCCCCCCCAGCTCCCACTCCCACGCACAAGCAGCAGCAAGGCAATGACCCCCCCCCCCACCCCACCAGCAAAAAAAAGTATCATGCCCCCCCACCAAACACTCGAGTGTTCAGCAAAGCATCAATAAAGACACAGACTTGTAGTACCCCAAATATGACACTACATTGATTGGCCTAATCTCAAATAATAATGAGGCAGCCTACTGAGAAGAAGTCATCACCCTGACACAGTGGTGTCCAGAAAACAAGCTCTCCCTCAATGTCACAAACACAAAGGAGCTGACCGTGGACTACAGAAGGAATGGAGACAGGCTAACACTATTGACATCAATGAATCTGGGGTTGGGAGGGTGAACAACTTTAATTTTCTCAGCATACACATCACTGAGGATCTCACGTGGTGTGTACATATTGGCTGTGTGGTGAAAAAAGCACAACAGCGTCTCTTTCACCTCAGGCGGTTGAAAAAGTTTGGTATGAGTCCCCAAATCCTAAGAACTTTCTACAGGGGCACAATTGAGAGCATCCTGATTGGCTGCATCACTGCCTGGTATGGGAATTGTACTTCCCTCAATCACAGGACTCTGCAGAGAGTGGTGCAAACAGCCCAGCAAATCTGTGGATATGAACTTCATGCTATTCAGGACATTTACAAAGACAGGTGTGTAAAAAGGGCCCGAAGGATCATTGGAGACACGAGTCACCCCAAACACAAACTGCTCCAGCTGCTACTATCCAGAAAGTGGTACCACAGCATAAAAACCAGGACCAACAGGCTCCGGGACAGCTTCTTCCACTAGGCCAACAAACTGATTAATTCATGCTGGTACAATTGTATTTCTATATTATATTGACTGGTACATACTATTTATTACAAATTACTATAAATTTCACATTGCACATTTAGATGGAGATGAAATGTGAAGATTTTTACTCCTCATGTATATCAAGGATGTAAATAATAAAGTCAGTTCAATTCAATACTCATTCACCCAGTAATTTGACATACCACAGGCTCTCTCTGTCCCTAATAAGGGAAAATGAAGTGTCTCCATTTCACAGCGAGAGGAGAGACATAACAACTCACTGATTTACGATGTTAAAAGTCTGTTGCGTCACTTTTTCCGAGCTCTCCGCCCAGAGAGTTGGCCCAGTGCTCGGATCTCTGGACACAAAACCCCTGGCAGCTAACCTGCTGCTCCTGATGTTCCATGTTCTCCCTCGATGCTATATAAAAAAACATATACTTGCCCATAAAGACCTCGCAAAGTGTGGCTCAGGAGATACTGTAAAGATGTGGAAGAAGGTCTTGTGGTCAGCTGAGACTAAAGTGGAACTTTCTGGTCTCAGCACCAAGCGGTGTGTGTGGCGTAAACCTACTGCTGCACATCAGCCAGGTGACACCAACCTTACTGTAAAGTATGTTGATGAGAGGATGAATGCTGCTAAATACAGACAGATCTTGGATAAGAACCTAATGTCTTCTGGAAGAAAGCTTAAAATGGGGAGGAAGTAGACCTTTCAGCAGAACAATGACCCGAAGCACACTGCCAGAGCAACCATGGAGTGGCTTCAAATGAAAAAAAATTAATGTCCTTGAGTGGCCCAGTCAGAGTCCTGAACTTAACCCAATCAAACATCTCTGGCAAGGCCTCAAGATTCCTGAACACTGCTGCCCGCCAACTAATCTGGCACAGCTTGAGCAATTTTGCAAAGAGAAATGGGCAATTCTTGCTCCATCATGTTGTGCAAAGCTAACAGATACGTATCCAAAAAGATTACTGGTTGTAATAGCTGTGAGAGGAGGTTCAACTAAGTACAGAGCAAAGGAGGATCATTACCTTCATACTGCTGACATTTCAGTTTTTGAATCTTTAGTTTTTCATGGTTTACAATTTTCCCCTTTTTTTGGCTCTACTGTAGAAAAAGGAGCATGTGATTCATAGATAAAAATTTTCAGTTAGATTGACCAAAGTCCCTGGTTATAATACTCATCTATGCGAACAAAGTGTTGGAGGCTGAATATTTTACAAGGCACTGTATGTCACCATAAACAACCCTAAGATTCATTTCCTTGCGGACATACACAGTAAGTCCAAGAAACATGATAGACAACATCTAACAGGACAAACAACTAATGTGCAAAACACAACAAACTGCAAATACAATAATAATAATAATAATAATAATAATAATAATAATAATAATAATACTGAATCAATAAGCAATAAATATTGAGAACATAAGATAAAGAGTCCTGAAAGTGAGTCCATACATTGTGGGAAGAGTTCAGTGATGAGGTGAATGGAGTTGAGTGAAATTAACCCCTCTGTTTCAAGAGCCTAATGGTTGAGGGGTAATATCTGTTCCTGAGTCTGGTGGAGTGCATCCTGAGGCTCCTGTGAATTGGTAGCTGCAAGAAGAGACTATGGCCTAGATCAGGGGTTCCCAACCCAGTGTCCACAGGCTCTCAGTTAATGGTAGGAGTTGATGGCATAAAAATGGTTGGGAACCTCTGGCCAAGGGGGTGAAGGCCTTGGTAATAGATGCTGTTTTCCTGCTACAGCACTCCGTGTAGATGTATTCAGTGGTGGGGAGGGCATTACTCATGATGGACTGGGCTGTTTCCTCTACTTCCCTTAGGATTTTCCATTCTAGGACATTGGTGTTTTTATATCAGGATATGATGCAACCAGTCAGTATACTTTCCATCACACAACTGTTGAAGTTCATCAAAGATTTAGATATCATGCCTAATCTTTGCAAACTTCTAAGGAAATAGAGGCGCTGCCATGCTTTCTTCGTAATGGCACTTACATGCTGGACTCAGGACATATCCTCTGAAATGTTAACACCAAGGAATTTAAAGTTGCTGATCCTCTCCATCACTCATCCCTCAATGAGCATTGGCTCATAGACCTCTGGGTTCCACCTCCTGAAATTAATAATCAGCTTCTTGGTCTTTATGACATTGAGTGAGACATTGTTATGGCACCACTCAGTCAGGTTTTCAATCTTCCTCCCATTTGCTGATTCATCACCCATTTTGATTCAGACAATGATAGTGGGGTCATCAGCGATTTTATATATGGCATTGGAGCTGCACTTACCCTTACAGTCATACGTAGGGCAGGGGCACCTGAGTAACACCTGTGCTGATAGTAATATGAGGAAATGTTGTTGCCAATACAAACTGACTGGTGTAAGCAATTGAGGAAGTCCAGGATCCTATTGCACAAGGAGGTGCTGAGGCCAAGGACATGAAGCTTATTGATTATTGGTATTGGATGCCGAGCTGTAGCTGATAAAGAACAGCCTGAAGCATGCATCTTTACTGTCCAGATGTTCTAGTGTTAAGTGAGGAGCCAATGAAATGGCATCTACTGTGGACCTGTTGTGCTGGCAGGCAAACTGGCGCAGATTCATGTTGCTTCTCAGACAGGAGTTGATGTGTTTCGTCACCAACCTCTCAAAGCACTTCATCACCATGGATGTAAGTTGATCAGCACAGATCTTTAGTACCTGGCCAGGGCTTGATGCTTTTCGTGGTTGCACCCTCTTGAAGGATGCCCTCACATCAGCCTCAAGGACTGAAATCATAGGGTCATTGAGAGCTGTGAGAGTTTGTGAAGGTTTCTCCTTGTTTTTATCGTTAAAGTAAGCATAGAAGGTGCTGAGCTAATTTGGGAGCAAAGCTTTCTTGTCACCTATGTCATTTGATTTCACTTTGCATGTAAGTGCTACTTGACACCAGTCATTGAAGCAGGTTACCATGTTCTTCTCAGGCAATGGCATAACTAAAGCCTGCTTGAAGTAGATGGGTACCTCAGACTGCCAAAGCGAGAGGTTAAAGATATTGATGAACAATCCAGCCAGTTGATCATTGAGCTTAATGGAAACATTAACGCCTTCCATTTAATGGAATTTCTTTGGATCTTGGCCATAAAATTTGACTATTGTGAAAACTAGTTTCCACTTTTGAAATCACTATCATTTTTTCTTGCTAATCTCGGGATTCTTATCTGAGAAATTACATGCTGGCATTGGCGAGAGTCCAGAGCAGGTTTATGAGAATGGTTCCAGAAGTGAAAGGACTTCATATGAGAAGCATTTGATGGCTCTGGGCCTGTACTCGCAGGAGTTTAGAAGAATGAAGGCGAATCTAATTGAAGCCGGTTAATTAGTGAAAGGCCTAGAAAGACCTAGATAGAGTGGATGTGGAGAGAATGTTTCCTATAGTAGGAGAATCTTAAGACCAGAGAACATTGTTACATACCCCGTGGGTATCTTGTGACTATCTCATGACAATGATGTAATTGAGTATCTGGTGAGTGTGATGTAATGGTCTTGCAATGGTGGGGTGATGTATTTTCCCACCAGTGTGAGGTCACATGATGTAATTTTCCTCCCAGTGTTCCCAGTGTGAGGTCATGTGATGGCTGGTTCTCAGCAGGTGTATAACGGGGACAGCCTGCTGTGACGCAGGAGTTTTTGTTGGGATGTCATTTAAGTCATACGTTACTCTGTTATACTGTGTATTTGGTTTCATGACGTAGTTTTGTTTTAAAGTGGAGTTTTAATTCTTACTGTAAGGTACATTGTCGCTGTGCCGGCAGTTTTGAAAAACAATGCCAGTTATGTTTGATGTAGCTTCGATTTAATTTTAAAGTCTAAGTCTAAGATTTACCGAAGTACAGAAACCCGAAGGATCGAGTAAAGTTGGTGTCGTCGGCGGTAATATAAGATCGACCTATTGGCTCTTCGTTCCAGAAATAGTAACCTGCATCCGAGATAGCCCTGCATTGTAAAAGCAGAAAAGGTTGGGCGCAGCGTTATTCACCAAGGAAAAGGTCAGTTCCTTCAAATTATTTTTATTTCCTTCATCGTGAATCCTTCAGGCGAGACGTATTTCAGCTGGTATCAGCAGTAATGTCACGTCGTCGAGGAATTTGTTACTTCAGGAAAGTCTCTCCTAATTGACTATATAAATCATTTGGACTTTTGCATTTATCACTTTAAGAACTGCGTTCGCATTTATCACTTTAAGAACTGTTCGAGTTGCCATATAGCAGTTAACTTCTGGTTCAGTTAGTCATTTATTTACTTTTTATTTTTATTGAGCAGAGTTTAAATAAATGTATATTTGTTTAAAAAAAAACCTGTCTCCATTCTATAAAAACACAAAATGCTGGCAGAACTCGGCAGCCAAATAGCATCTATGGGAGGAGGGGTTTGGGCCCGAAACATTATCACTACCTCCTCCCATAGATGCTGTCTGTCCTGCTGAGTTCTGCCAGCATTTTGTGTTTTTATTTATTTCCAGCATCTGCAGATTCACTCGTGTTGTATCCATTCTATATTCATTGCTGCCGTATCGTAACAGCATAAAATCAGAATAGAGGCTTGTCTATTTAGAGCAGAGGAGTGGAGGAATTTCTTCAACCAGATTGTAGCGAATCTGTAGAATTCATTGCTACAGATGGCTGTGGAGCCCAAATCATTGAATATATTTAAAGCAGAGGTTGATAAGTTCTTTATTATTCAGGGCATCTATGGTTACAGGGAGAAGGCAGGAAAATGGAGTTGAGAGGGATAATAAATCCTCCTTGATGGAATGGCAGAGCAGACTTAATGGTCCAAATGGCCTAATTCTGCTCCAATGTCTTATAGTCTTAAATAATTTATAACATCTGATAAAACTGAAGCAGTTAATGAGTATCCTGGCACTTCGACCTTCTCAGCTTTACAATTCTATTCTTTTTGCTTTGTACATAAGAATAAGCACATTCGAATATTACCATTAATAAATTATTGAAATTGATTAACTACTTACAATACTCTTCTTAAAATATTGATGAAAGATTTTTCTGCCTTTCATTACTGAAGCACAAATGGATAAAGCGCTGCTGTGCATTAGGAATTATGCCGATATGGATACACATTGTAGTTTAGTCTGAGCACAGTTGGTAGAATTTTTCACTACAAAGTAAAAATGTTAACGCACATTTATGCAATACACAGGGAATAATCTGTCACAGGAATGGAATATCTATCCAGCAATTATTAATCAGCAAGCAAATCAAGCTTTATCATAGTTTACCCACATTACTATTGTGTGGTATAATTGGTAGAGTGGGTCATAGAGGAAGAGACCTGGAAACTGGTTACTCCCTGCGCAAGATAGAACTTGATATATTTCAGGTTATTATAAATGATTTATGATAGCTGGGCTAGAGTTATAACTTCTTACCTTTTTATATTTATTATTTTTAGAAAACAAAAGGAAACTGCTGTTCTAGTCACATACATAATTAAGTGGTTGGAAATATGAAACATGAACAGAAAACGCAAACACGAGAGAGTCAGCAGATGCTGCAAATTCAAAGCAAAACACAAAAATTGCTGGAGTAACTCAGCAGGACAGGCAGCATCAATGGAAATGAATGAACAGTGGACGTTTCAGGCCAAGGCCCTTCTTTAGGACTGAGAAGGAAGGAGGAAGATGCCAGAATGGGGGAAGGGGAAGGAGGCTAGGTGGAAGTTGGTGGGTGAAGCCAGGTGGGTGGGCAAAGTGAAGGGCTGCAAAACAAAGCATCTGATATGAGAGAAGAGTGGATAATGGAAGAAAGGGAAGGAGGAAGAGACTCAGGGGAAAGTAATATGCTGGTGAAAAGTGCAAGGTCAGAGTTGTGAATAGATGGTGGGTACTTCTGTCCACCGGAAGAAGAGGCCATGGATCAGCACGTCAATATGGAAATGGGAATCAGAATTAACATGTTTGGTCACCAGGAAGTCACACTTGTGGTGGTTGGTGAGGAGGTGCTCAATGAAGTGGTCCCCAATTTTCGACCTGTCTTACCAATGTAGAGGAGGTTTCACCAGGAGCACTGGCCACAATAAATGACCACAGCAGATTCACCAGTGAAGTATTGCCTCAATTGGAAGAACTGTTTGGGGCCCAAATATCAAAATGAGGAGCAATACAATCAAAATGACTTTGGCTGTGGAATAATTGTTGCTGCCAGGCGGAGTAATGTGGGTATCTCAGAAACTGCTGATCTGGGATTTTCACACCCAACAGTCTCTAGAGCAGGATTCCCAATCTGGGGTCCACAGACCCCTCAGATAATGCTAAGGGTCCATGGCATAAATATTGTTGGGAACCCCTGCTCTAAAATTTACAGAGAATGGTACTTACAGTGAGTGGCAGTTCTGTGAGCAAACATGTATTGTTAATAAGAGAGGTCAGTGGAGAATGGCCAGACTGGTTCAAGCTGACAGGAAGGTGACAATAACTCAAATAACCATGTGTTACAACAGTGGTAAAACAAAATTGTTACGGAAGCAGCAATGAAGAACCCTTCTACATCTGAGTGTGACAGTGTTCCTGAATCTCCATTGGAACTTGCATGATTGACAGCTGAGTAAACTGATCTACTGACATGATGAAGGAAATCCAGGACACACCAGAGATGGAGAGCCTTCATTGCTGCCCTAAATGCCAGAGATGTAATGAGCAATAGAGAGACAACAGTGGCATGCAGAGGAAGATCTCTAAACACACAACACGTCAAATCTCGAAGTGGATGGGCTACAGCAGCAATGACCACAAAGATGATCAGTGGCTACTTTAATGGGTAAAGGAAGTACCTAATAAAGAGACAATTGAGTGTATCATTTACAATTTATTTTTCAAGCGAGATTATTCCACTTTGTTGTTACTGTTTGCTCTGTCCTTTAAATAAAGGTCATTTGGTAAATTTGGCTCATTCCTGGCTAAGAAGAGACAAGCAGGGTAGGCAAAGGAGATGTAATAGGCATGGTGTACTTGGATTTTCAGAAGGCCTTTGACAAGGTTCCGCACATGAGGCTGCTTAGCAAGTTAAGAGCCCATGGAATTACAGGAGAGTTAATAGCATGGGTGGAGCATTGGCTGATCGGCAGAAAACAGAGAGTGGGAATAAAATGATCCTATTCTGGCTGGCTACCAGTTACCGGTGGAGTTCCACAGGGGTTGGTGTTGGGACCACTGCTTTTTACAATGTATGGCAATGATTTGGACTATGGGATTAATGGATTTGTGGCTAAATTTGCCAATGATATAAAGGTAGGCGGAGGAGTGGGTAGTGCTGAGGAAACAGAGAGCCTGCAGAGAGATTTAGAGAGCTTAGAGCAATGGCAAAGAAGTGGCAAATTAAATATAATGCTGGAAAGTGTATGGTTATGCACTTTGGTGGAAGAAATAAACAGGCAGACTATTATTTAGATGCAAAGGGACTTGGGAGACCTTGTGTAGGATACCCTAAATCTTATCCTCCAGGTTGAGTCAATGGTGCAGATGGCAAATGCATTGTTGGCATTCATTTCTAGAGGTATAGAATATAAGAGCAGGAATGAGAAGCTCTATAAGGCACTCATAAGACCACACGGAGTATTGTGTGCAGTTTTGGGCTCCTTATTTTAGAAAGGATATAGTGACATTGGAGAGGGTTCAGAGAAGACTCACTAGAATGAAAGGATTACCATATGAGGAACATCTGTCAGCTCTTGCGCTGTATTCCCTGGAGTTCAGGAGAATGAGGAGGAATCTCATTGAAACATTCTGAATGTTGAAAGGCCTGAACAGATTAGATATGGCAAAGTTATTTCCCATGGTAGGGGAGTCTAGGACAAGAGGGCACAACTTCAGGTTTTAAGGATGTCCATTTAGAACAGAAATGCAAAGAAATTCCTTTAATCAGAGGGTGGTTAATCTGTAGAATTTGTTGGATGCATCAGCAAGGGAGATGAGGCTGAGTACAGGGTGTGAGCAGAATCATCTGCAGCTTAATGTGAAAAAGACTAAGGAGCTGGTGGTAGACCTGAGGAGGGCTAAGGCACCAGTGACCCCTGTCTCCATCCAAGGGGTCAGTGTGGACATGGTGGAGGATTACAAGTACCTGGGGTTACAAATTAACAATAAACTGGACTGGTCAAAGAACACAGAGGCTGTCTACAAGAAGGGTCAGAGCCTTCTCTTTTTCCTGAGGAGACTGAGATCCTTTAACATCTGCCAGACAATGCTGAGGATGTTCTACGAATCTGTGGTGGCCAGTGCTATCATGTTTGCTGTTGTGTGCTGGGGCAGCAGGCTGAGGGTAACAGACACCAACAGAATCAACAAACTCATTCGTAAGGCCAGTGATGTTGTGGGGGTGGAACTGGACTCTCTGACGGTGGTGTCTGAAAAGAGGATGCTGTCCAAGTTGCATACCATCTTGCACAATGTCTCCCATCCACTCCATAAGGTTAAGCAGAGGAGTACGCTCATCCAGAGACTCATTCCACAATGATGTAACACTGAGCGTCATAGGAAGTCATTCCTGCCTGTGGCCATCAAACTTTACAACTCCTCCCTCGGAGTGTCAGATATCCTGAGCCAATAGGCTGGTCCTGGACTAATTTCCACTTGGCATTGTTTACTTATTATTATTTAATTATTTATGGTTTTATATTGCTATATTTCTAGACTATTCTTTGTTGGTGCGACTGTAACGAAACCCAATTTCCCTCGGGATCAATAAAGTATGTCTGTCTGTCTGTCTGCCATATTAAATGATGTGAGAAATAACATTAGGAATTGGGCAAAGGTAAAGCACTGTTTGTTGAGCCAAAATTAATTTTCCTCTATTAATCCTAAATTTTCCTGTCTTCCCAACATCTGTGTTTTGTAGCCAGTAATTCTGGGAGTTTTCTGTTACACTTACTTCATCTTTGCATCTTAAAATCTGCCAAATTATTGTACAAAGAATATAATTATTTAGAAGTATTACATAGAGTTTTGTATGCAATAATGTCTGGGTTTCACATAAGCCTTCGTCCACTCCATCGAAAACACACTACCATTCCTTTATCTGTCATATATTTATTTAATTTTTCCTTAAACACATCCAAGTCAGTTGTCCGAACAAATCCATGTGTATAAGTGATTAATTTTGTTGCTGCCTCTCTAATATACTGTATATTTAGGTGAAAAGCTCAGAAAGGGACCAATACTATATTTCTGGAAGGAAGTCTTTATCAAATCCCATCCTGATTCTTACAGGATATGATCTTTTACCAAAGGGGCCATAAAATAAAAATGCAAATACCATGCAGCAATTTAAAGGAACAAATCCATCACAACTGAAGGTCAATTGATATACTTTAAGGTAAGAATTCCTGATTTCTTTGCCACCAGTGTCCCAAGTTTGTTGGTTGTTGATCATATCCATCAATGACAGAAGACTTGTGCTGGAAAGTTGTTGAAGTGGAAAAGTTTTTGCACTGGGGCAGTTCCATTCTCTTGACCTTGGAAGTCTGGGTCCAGTGATACGAGTAGTCATCACAAACTGGGGTCTTACTTTGTTGGATCAGCTGACCATGACCTCTCCTGGCACAAACAAGAGTATATCTGCAGATGCTGGAAATCCTGGCAGAACACACAAAATGCAGGAGGAACTCAGCAGGCCAGGCAGCGTCTATGAAAAAGAGTATAGTTGATGTTTCGGGCCGAGACCCTTCACCAGGACTAGGGAAAAAGATATCATCTTGTGGCTCTTCCTCCTGCCACCTACTTTCTTACTCTGACTCTTCATCTTTTTTTCCCAGTCGTGATGAAGGGTCTCAGCCAGAAACATCAACTGAACTCTTTTCCATGGATGCTGCCTGACCTGCTGAGGTCTTCTAGCATTTTGTATGCATTACTATGACTTCCTCTGTGACTTGTTATGCCATTCACTCCCAATGAAGTGTTGCAGAGCCACCTTCCTAGCCATTGAATCTTACTGTTGATCTCATCTGCTGCAGCTGACTTCACATGCTAGGACCAGCATGTCTCTATCTCACTGGAGTATGAGCCCTACTGGCTACCCTCACCTCACCTTGGGAAAGAGTAGGGATCCATGGCATAAAAAAGTTTCAGAGCCCCTGCATTAGAAGCAATGGTTTGATGACAGAACCATTATATGTATAATTACAGAGGGAACCTCTCTGTACTTAGCACAACTGGAAACATTTTGCTGCATATAAAAGGCATAAGGATGCAAGTCCATAATACACCCTTTCCTTGATAGCCAGAAACCAACAACACACATAACGGATACCATGGCAGTGTGAAGAGCTATGAGAGACAGGGTGAGAAACCTCCAGGGACATGAAAGTGCTGGTCAGAGATAGAAGCCCAGGCAGAGGCACGGGGGGCAGGAGACCTGCCAGATCTGCCGTTCAGAGAGCAGAAAAAGAGGAGGCTATTGTGACTGAACCGAGGACTGAGAATCCCCATATAATGAAATAAGACTGGAAGGTATTTTGTGCTCTCACAAGATAAGTCCAGTTGAACGTTAACCAGTAAAAAATGTCTTTGTTCATTTGAACACAACTACACAGACATCTCCAATCAAGTCAAGTGAATTGTTGTGTACATAGCAGTGTGATTCCGGTATAGATAACACACAAAATATAAATTGTACAGCAATTGTACAAGACCGTGAAGAGAAAGAGGAATATAAGACTGTGTGAAAACAAGGCTTTAATGCAACAGAGACTCAGTCAATCAAAGCCAAGACTATGGCTGTGCAAGAGGTGGCTTGTATTGCTCCATTGTGGAGGCCAGTTCAAGAATCTGATGATTATAGGAAAGTAGCTATTGCTGAGCATGGTGATGTAGGATTTCAGGCTTCTATACATCTCACCTGATGGTGGCAGCAAGAGGGCATCACCTAGATGGTGTGGACCCCTGATGATGGATTCTACTGTTGTTGAAGAAGTGCCTCGTGTTCGTGCTTCCCATGGCGGGGTGTCTGCTTCTGTGACGGACCAAGCTCTGCCACTGCCCTCTGAAGCCTCTTGCATTCCTGTGCATTGGTAATGTCATGGTAGGCTACCATGCAACTAGTCAGGATTCTTTCAACAGTACATCTGTAGAGGTTTGTAAAAGTACTTGAAGACATGCCAAATCTCCTGAAAGTTTTAAGAAATCAAAGGCACTGGCACACCTTCTTTATGCTTGCATCCGTGTGCTGGCACAGGACACATCATCTGAGATGTTAATACCCAGGAATTTAAAACTGCAAACGTTCTCCAACTTTTACCCCACAATGAAAAATAGTTGATAGTCTCCTGGCTTCCTCTGTCAGAAGTTAATGATGATCTCTTTGGTTTTCATGAGCCTGCATGGGAGGATATTATTGTAGCGCCACTCAGCCAAATGCCCTACCTCACTCCTTATGCCTATTGTTCAACCAACAACAATGGTATCATTTGACAGATTTATAGATTAGGTGAAGTTGTGCTTAGCCATATGGTTTTGAGTGTAAAGTGAGTAGAGCAGAGGGCAAAGCATGTAGCTTTGTGATGAGAAAGAGATGTTGTTGTTACCTACTGATTGAGGTATGCCAAATAGGAAGTCAAGTATCCAATTGCAAAGGGTGATACAGAGGCCCACTTGAAGCTTTGTGATAGGTTATGAGGCGATGATAGTGTTGAATGCCTAGCTGTCATCCACAGACAGTACTCTGATGTATGTGTTCTCATTGTCCAGATGGCCAAGAGCAGAGTGAAGAGCCATCTCTTCTGGTAAGATGGCAGCACATACAAACGCAGCGGCCTCTCGGGGGACCAACCAAATGTGCACTTCTTTTTTTCTGAATTTTTTTTATGACTGTAAGACTTTCCTGGACTCCAAGAACTACATGTCTACTGCATCAGTGAGCTACTTGTTGTTTGGACCAGCCGGCTGGGGTGTCAATGGAGCCAACAAACGGATTGGAGAACAAGATGTCAGTGGTCTGGTCAAAGAAGGAGAAGCTGGCAGATGGCCGGGAGAAGGAGAAACCAGTGGACTGGCTGGAGAAGGTTTGGAGGAGCAAACCAGGGTGCAGACCTTGCTGCTGCCAGCTACTTGAAGGCATCGGAGTTGGTGCACAAAAGCAGAAAGCAGCGTAATGTTTCTCTTGTTGTCACAAGACCCTGTTGGACATTGATAATGTAAAATGCTTCAGGCCTGTTTCCCTTGTTTGGTGGTGTGACAGGCAACGAGGCAGAAGCATGGCCTCAGTTGTAGTGAGGATTAGGCCTCAAGCTGTGGGCTTTCCTGTTTCTGCAGTCCAGGTAAGGAGACACCAGAGGTGGTGTAGTGTGGTGTCTGTGCTCAGTCAGAGACTGGCCTGTCCTGTCAGTGTTGCCCTCCATTGTTTGACCAGTGAAATGACAGATTGCTGGAAACTGTACTATCAATTTCCATGTCGCTCAGAGTCTTGGACTATCCATTTTTTTTATTTGTAATGAAGTTTGTGCTTTTTCTTGCCATTTTGAATGTATGTTATGCACCTTGACCTTAGAAGAATGCTGTCTCATTTGACTATATCCATGTATGGTCTGAATGATAATTAAACTTGATTTGATCTGAAGTAACAACTTCAGTTTACCTATTGTTGTGATAAGCAAATTTAATAGGATCCAGATCTTATCTGAAGTTGGAGATGATTTGTGTCATAACCTCTCAAAGTGTTTCATTGTGGTGTGATTGGATGGTAGTGATTGATGGCAGGTTACACAGATCTTCTTAGGCACTGGTATTGGAGATGCTCTTTTGAAGAAGGTGGAACCTCAGCATGAAGAAGTGAGCGATTGAGAGTGCCCTTAATACACCTGCCATTTGGTCTACACAGTTCTTCGGCACTCAGTACATTGTGTGGGCCCAATGCTTTTCATGGGTTCACCCACTTGAAGGATGTCTGCAGACTGTCTCAGAGACTAAGATTATAGGAACAACAGGAGCAGTGTGGGCTCATGTGGGAGTGTCATTATTCTCCCTTTCAAAACAAGCATAAAAGATGTTGAGCTCATCCAGAAATGCATCATTTCTACTTATGCTACCTGTTCATGTCTTGTAGGAAGTGGAAGTGTATCATCTGTGCCATTGCTGTAAATTACTGCAGATTAGTTTGGAATTGTCGCTTTGCACTTCCATTAGCTTCCAGAGGTTGAACCTGGACCTCTTGTATTACTCTAGATTGTCTGCCCTAAATGCCACATATCTATCCTTCAGCAGATTGTGAATTTCCTGACACATATGTACTCACACTGCTACACCTATATGACACGATACCCCATTCATCACTACAAACAGAGATTATGCCTCTGAATGCAGGATAATGAAAAGACTTCCATTTAGGCAAAAATAGCCAGGAACAGGTAAGAGGCCACCCACAATAGGAGGGTAAGCTGTCATGAGCATAATGCTTCACCCAATTGGAGGAGATTGTCTATTTTATATTATCTTCTATGTTATTAGTGATTCCAAACACTAGCACTGTTGAAACATGTCTTCATCTTTATTAATTAACCTATTTATTTAGAGCAGTGTTTCTCAAAGCAGGTGATGTCGTTCCCCTGGGGGCAGTGCATGTTTCTAAGCAGTTGATAAAGGAGATGGTGGAGAGGGGACGCTTGGTAGCAAGGGGGCAGCTGAAGGCTTAATTTAAGAAATGAATTACTTGTTATAAGCATTTTATCCTCAGTGTTGGCCCTGCCCATGAATTATTGCCATTCAGCTCTGTAGCACGGAGTCAGCTAGTATGATTCCCATACTTCAATCATTCAGCTACACAATTCCTGTGAACTAGGCTATGGTATTCAGTGGGATAAAGTTTAGAATATGCCCTTTTGAATGGTCCTGGCAGCATTTGAAGCCTCTTTGAACATTTGAAGAGAATACATTTGGATAAAATAAACAAAAACCTAGCATGTTTTCAGTCACTTCGTAAAAACCTTCAGAAATGGAAAAACCTTCAAAACATATTTGCCCACAATTCACAATAAAATAGTAACATTTTGGGTGCTTCATACACCATTTGATTGCTCATTGCTAAGTCTGAGAAGCCCATTGGAGAAGAACTGATTCTGCTAGCAGTAAGGGAGATTCCGAGTATTGTTTTTCATAAGTCATCAGACCAAATAATTAAAGCGATTCCACTCAACGGCAACTCTGTTTAAAGATAAATAGATGAAATTTCTGACGATGCGGAAGGCACATTGTGCAAGTTAGAGGAACAGAATTTGCTCTGCAGTTGGATGAGTCAATTTTGATAGGCAGCAAATCTTTGCTTCTTCATTATGTTCACTGCATAAAAGGTAAAAGCATGGTTGAAGAGGACTAGAAACAGTTAAGAAAGGGGAATCCATATTTTGGATTCTTGAGAAACTTTTTGAAGAGAAGGACATTCTGCTCACCAGCATTCTTATTTGTGCAACAGATGGGGCACCAACATTGACAAAACACCACTGTGAGGTAATTACTTTCTTGAAAAAGGCTGTGCCTAATGTATTTACCATTCACTGTGTAATTCACAGCAAACATCTTGACGCAAAACACCTAAATGATCTGCTAACAAATCATTAAATACTATTATCACAGCGGTAAATAAATTCTCTACTATTTTGAGAGCTTTGTATTGAGAAAGATGAACAGTTTAAATGCATGCTATTGTACTGAGAAGTCAGATGGGTCTCAAAAGGAAATTGCATGAGAAGCTTTAATGCACTTTTTGAAACAGTGATAAAATTCTTTGAAGATTCAAATGCTTCATTCAGAAATCATCTCAAAAATATTAAACGTGACATTGCTTATTTGTCAAAATTATTTGCAAAGTTTAATGAAATCAAAATTCAGTTGCAAGGGAATGATGTAAATCTTATCAACGTCAAGTCAGTTGTCTCTACATCTCTGTCCAAGTTAATCCTATTTAAGTGCAACACTGGCCATTATGACCTTTTCCAATTTCCAAGCCCTTTTGAGTTGGAAGAGAATAGAAAGAATATCGGATGATGATCTTCAAGTATACTGCGCCCACCTGGGTCAACTGAATAAAGCCAAGTCAAAGAGATTTCAGGATTTTCTCTTGATCTAAATTTCATATTGGGCAATAAATCCATTCCTGAACATTTGTAATGAGGAAGTAACAGGAAGGATGAGGGAAGAATGATCTCACTACAAAATGACTGACCTGGAGCCAAGGTTCAAAAAATTCGTATCAAGGTTTTTGAATGCAGAAAGAAGTTTGTGAATACTATCTTGCACTGTGGGAAAAAAGTCAAGATGTTCTTTATTGCCTTGCCAACATCATATTTAGTCCTGATGAAGGGTCTCGACCCGATATGTCGAATGTACTTTTTTCCATAGATGCTGCCTGGCCTGCCGAGCTCTTCCAGCATTTTGTCTGTGTTGCTTGGATTCCAGCATCTGCAGATTTTCTCTTGTTCATATTTAGTAGAGTACAGTTTCAACACAGTTCCCCAACTTCTTTCAAAGCAACAAAACAGATTGTGAATTACTGAACGTGGGGATCTGAGACTCCTTCTGATTGACATTCAGCCTGATGTTGAGAAACTGATATCACGGCACCAAGCCCATCCGTCTCGTTGAAGGGTGAAAAAGCAATGAAGTAGTTACTAGTTGGACTGCTAACGTTCACTCTAAAATTGCTAATGAAAATTATTGTTACTGTAATTAAGTAAAGGAATTATTTTATTTGTAGCTTTAAATAGATATGAATTTTTTTTGCAATTATTTATCTCTACTTTGAATTTACATTTCCTATTTTTTCACTGTACATTGTAAATCAAAATTCTTTATAATTTTTTTTGCAATGACCAGAAAGGGAAAGGGGTGTGCTTGGGATGTGGTCTGAGAGCCAAGGGTACAAACTCTAGCAACCACTGATTTGGAGATGCAGTGTGAAACAGGCCCTTCTGACTTAACAAGCTGCATCTCCCAGCAACCCACCCGTTTAACCCTAGCCTAATCACAGGCCAATTTACAATGAGCAATTCATCTACTAAGCTGTACGTCTTCAGACTGTGAGAGGAAACCAGAGCATCAGGAGGAAACCCATGTGCTCACAGGAAGAACGAACAAACTTCTTACAGAGGACGCTGGAATTGAACTCCAAACTCCGAAACCTCAAACTGTAATAGCGTCATGCTAATCACTACAGTACTGTGGCACCCCAACATCTGCCTTTGTACAGAAAGATTTGACATTAGTGTTACAGCCACTGGCAGTGCTGACAATCCTACCATGCTTTAGCTACAAAGCTGCTATTGAAACACAGCTGGAATGAGTATGTTTGCAACTAAGTGCTAAAACAAATCCATCCCTACTTCTAACAAATAATCCCTGTACCTTGCCTTGAAATGTAATACTTTGCATTTAATATGTTTGACAAATGAGTGCATCTTTTTTTTATTTCAGTGGTGAGCACTCCGGACTAACATTTTTATGCAGCAAAGTTTAGTTTGGCTTTCTTTCAACACAAACTTGGACTCGCTCCATAATGCTCTATTAATGTGAGTCAGCTGTGTGATTTTCCCACTGCTTTAGACAACAAACCATTCACTCACCAACAAACTAATTCTCCTATACCCAGTGAAGGTACCTAACCATCCAAAAGGATGCCTGAGAAGGCAGGCACTCAAAAGGGACACATTGCTTGACACTGAAGCCGGGGAACCAGGACCAAAGTCACCTTTCACAATCTCACGTGTTGCCTGGTCCTCAGCATCCTGTTCTTCCTCTTCATCATCGATACTATGCTTGAAGGCGATGAATATTTATACCCTGCTGTTCCCCCAATTTATTAATTTTTCCTTTCCTTGCCCTATTTTTGCTTTTGAGAATATTAACAAATTACCTTTTTAGGACCCACAGGATGGACAGTGGAATGGATGGTGATGGTTACACCTTTTTCACAGAGTTACTAGTGTTTTTTTATATATAGTTTCCATTGATATAACTCTGATAAAATAGTGCCAAGTTTCATGAAAATGGCAGAAAATCCATGACCATCTCCTTATAAACCTGTTAATAGTTGAGGATGTAGACATTTCTTCCATTATCCTGTTTCTGATAAGCATTTTGCACATTTCCTTTACAATGTAACTGAGAAAGCTAGATGAAATTCAGTGTGGAACTTATACCATGTGATATTAGATGCTGGAATAAGATATGCTAGATATCAACGCGTTACTGTCGATCTGAGAGTTTTCTATTCAAAGATGTGCTGCAAAAGGATTTAAATGATCATGCTATTAAATGGAGTAACATGGTAATGTAGTGGTTACCATGACACAATTACAGCTCTGGAGACCTGTCTGTAAGGAGTTTGTTCATTCTCCCTGTAACTGCATGTGTTTCCTCCTGGTGCACCAGTTTCCTGCAATATTCCAAGGACATATGGGTTAGTAGGTTAATTGATCATATAGATGAAATTGGGTGGCATGGGCTTATGGGCCTGTTACTGTGCTGTATCTCTAAATAAAAATAAAATTAATTTGATGGTGTGGATAGTCAGAGGTCTTTTCCCAGGGCTGAAATGGTTGCCACAAGAGGACACAGGTTTAAGGTGCTGGGGAGTAGGTACAGAGGAGATGGCAGGGGTAAGTTTTTTACGCAGAGAGGGGTGAGTGCATGTAACAGGCTGCCGGCAACAGTGGTGGAGATGGATACAATAGGGTCTTTTAAGAGGCTTTTGGATAGGTACATGGAGCTTAGTAAAATAGATGGCTATAGGTAAGCCTAGTAATTTCTAAGGTAGAGACATGTTTGGCACAACCTTGTGGGCTGAAAGGCCTGTATTGTGCTGTAGGTTTTCTATGTTTCTATGTTTAATAAATAAAACTGTGTGGCCACTTCAATAAGGGCATATGTTACAAGGTCATTTTTACAGCTGCTACCTCTGAGGGATGAAGAGAATATTGATGCCCAAGCTGCTTTAGAAAAAGAGGATTGGCTGATTTCAAAGTTCTAAGTAAATATACTTTCAAAAAATTCATAAATGTTACCATATTCAACCCTGAGATTAATTTTCTCACAGGCATACTCAATAAATGCATAACAGAATGATAACCATAATGGAGTCAATGTAAGTCCGCATCGACTTGTCTATTCAAACGGTGTGCTGAAGATAACAAACACTGCAAATACAAAAGATGAGAGAAATAATAATAAGCAATAAATGTTGAGAACATCAGATGAAAGTGAGTCCATAGGTTGTGGGAGCATTTCAATGATGGGGCAAGTGAAGTTTATTACCTGATTTGTTGGAATCAAGTCTTGTGAGCATTTTATGCTCCTTTGTAGAAGTGTCTAGTACAGGAGAACCAAACAAGTAGAAAATAAGATAAAGAAGAAAATGCCAAAATTCCACTGTTTAAGCTCTGTACTCACCCTGATAAGGTAGAGCAA
Organism: Hypanus sabinus; assembly: GCF_030144855.1. Lineage (NCBI taxonomy): Eukaryota > Metazoa > Chordata > Chondrichthyes > Myliobatiformes > Dasyatidae > Hypanus > Hypanus sabinus. The sequence goes on along the minus strand of NC_082727.1, from coordinate 38,754,410 downwards.
AGGAGAACTTGCTTCTTGTTGTAGCAAGAAACCTACCAAGAGGGTCACTCTGACCATGTAAGTGGTGATTTTGCAACCACCCCTCCTTCCTGTTGCTGTAGATCACTGCCACAGAAGAAACACTGTCTATGCTTGGTTCTTCTGCACTGTACATTTTTTGTAAGTGATCAATAAAAATGTTGACAAGTCAGCCAGTTAAGCCAGCTGGCAATTGACCAATTGAACTGTTTCCCCTTACCATCTGCTGTAACATTTACTGAGGTTTATGGTAGTGTGGGACCACTTTCATTCTCTTCTAGATCTTAAGGAAATACAAAAAGCAAAGGTGCAGGAAATCTGAAATAGAAGCAGCAATTGTGGGAAATGCTCGGCAGGTTAGGGAGCAGCAATATGTCTGTTTTCAGAATTTACTGTTTTTATTTATGATCATTATGGTGCATTTTTCAGATGGGATTTGTTTATCATAAATAAACATATTAAAAAATATTCCCACTGTACGTGTGGGAACGACTTTAGGCACCACATGAACCAAGGATTCTCTGTTCATAGTTTTCTCTTAGGAATTGTTTTCAGTTACATGTGTGCCACTTAAGATACAGAAATATATTACTGCAATTATCTTCCCATTTCCTCACTCGGTTCAGGCAGTTTACAGCAATAAAGGCCAGACAGGCTCTGTTCCCATTATTTAAATGCTGATACTTGAAGTTCAGGTCAATGTGAAATCTCATAGCACTAATGCAATTTTCAATTACTCTGAGTTTCACAACTTCCATGAACATGATTATCAATGTGCATTCTTAATATTTGGGTCATATCTCAATTTTTAATCAGTACATTGCAGGATAAACTTACCACAGTGTTCTTTTGACTCCTGGCTGGGACACACAAAGGAAATTGTGCCCACCAAGTCTGTGATTTTCTTTTCATGAATACTAAAGCACAGAAATTCATTGGTGTTGATCAGGTATGTCAGGCCAGTGCCAAGACCCATTGGTAGGGAGTAGGGAATTACCATTATGGCTGATTGTACGTCAGTTTATATTGTATGACGTACAATTTAAAACACAGGTAGCTTGCTTAGTACTGAGTGCATGCTTTGAAATGAGAGTGCTGGCAGAATCAAGTTTGAAAGGGACCATTTATAGCATTGTGTGTATGAAGGTGCCTGTGCGCGCGCACACACACACACACACACACACACCAACATCTATGTAAAGTAATTAAGAGATGATATTTCTGGCCAAGACCTTGCTGAACTGCTGAGTTCTTCCATCATTTTGTATGCGTTACTCTGGATTTCCCGCATCTGCAGAATCTTGTGTTTATATACGGAGATGATGCACTCCTATGTTGTGAATATGATGGGAACCCCAATCCTCCACTTGTTGTCCCGACAACATGTTGGGTGGTTCAACCCTCCATCGGTGCTCCCACAGCAATGAGGTGGTTAAAGTTGTCTCTTCATCTCGACGCAGTGTGGGGTGCAGAGCTGTACCCTGGCTGGAGCAGAGGGTACAAGGATCTAGCTGCTGTTGCCCCATGCGCCAGCAGACTGCCTAACTCCAATGCTCCCTCTCACCATCTCTTTGGTGTGGTGGAAGCTACTGTCTCCCTGTCTCTTTGCTGGGTTTGTTCTGCCAGCTAAAGGTACATATAGGAAAAAGCAGCTTCCATCACAGGAGGTAATGGAGAGAAAAATCTGAGCAATAGAACAGTAAATGATTAAGGGATGACAGACCCAGGCAATGGCCCACCCTCATTGTACCTGCCAAGGTGCAAGACTTGGCCTGGAATCTCAACACAGATTTGCTGTACCACACACCCCAATCTACTCATCAAACACTTAAATGCATCGTTTTTGTGGGTTACAAGACAAATGACCATGAAATCAATGTTTCATTACTGTCATGTTCTGTCTTTAACATATCTATGCCTATGTATCTTGCTCTTGTATATCTTCTCATTGCCATCTGACATTTTACCAACAGGAGTGTCATCTGTAAGTTTATAGATGGTGTTTGAGCTGTACTAAGCCTCGCAGTCATGAGTGTAGAGAGCAGAGCAGTGGGCTAAGAATACATCTTTGATGTGGCTCTGCATTCATGGTCAGCAATGATGAGATGTTATTACTGACTGTAGTCTCCTGATAAGCTAGTCAAGGATCCAGTTGCAGAGAGAGCTGGAGAGGCCCATGTTCTGAAGCTGGATGATCAATACTGAGGGGATTATGGAATTGAACACTAAGCTGTAATCAATAAAATAGCAGCCTGTCTAGTTGCTCCAGAGCAGGTGGGAGTGACAGTGAAACTCTATCGCTGTTGCAGCGACAGGCGAACTGCAGTGAGTCCAGGTCCTTGTTCAGGCAGCAGTTAATTCTAGCTATAGCCAACCTCCTGAAGTACTTGATTATGGTGGTTGTGAATGCTACTCGGTGATAAATGTTGAGGCATAGGTGCTGGCATGACTGCGGCTTTTTATAGCAGGTAGCAACCTCAAACCACAGTAGTGAGAGGTTGAAAATGTATTCCTAAATATTGCACAGCAAGGTTATTAATAAGGTAATTGACTATAATTTTTTTGACTGGTATTTTATTGATATGCATTGGATATAATGCATATCAAATTTCAAAGTAACCCTGTTATCAAAGTACATATATGTCACCATATACAACCCTGAGATTCATTTTCTTTCAGGCAATTTCAATAAAAGCAAGCAACACAATAGAATCAATGAAAGACCACACCCAACAGGACAGATAACAATAAATGGAAGAAACCAATACACTGTGCAAATGCACAAAGATAGAGATGAAAAAAGTAATAATAAAAAAAAAACAATAAGCGCTAAATATCGAGAGCATGAGATGAAAAGTTCTTGAAGGTGAGTCCATTGGTTGTTGGAACAGTTCAGTAATGGGGCAAGTGAAGTTATCCCCTCTGGTTCAAGGCCCTGATTTTTGAGGGGTAATTAATAGCTGTTTATGAACCTGGTGGTGTGGGTCCTGAGGCTCCTGTATCTTCTTCCTGATGCAGTGAGAAGATTGTCTGGCCTGGATGGTGGGGGTCCTTGATGATGGATGTTGCTTTCCTGAAATAGCACTCTGGATGTGCTCATTGGTGGGGAGAGCTTTACCTATGATAGACTGGGCTTTATCCACTACTTTTTGTAGGCTTTTCCATACAAGCGGATTGGTGTTTCTATACCAGGCTGTGATGCAAGCAGTCAATATACTCTCCATCACACATCTATAGAAGTCTGTCAAACTTTTCAATGACACGCCAAATCTTTGCAAACTTCTAAGAAAGTAGGGGTACTGCCACGCTGCCTTCCTGATCAGTAAAATATTGATGTTGTCAAAATGCTGATTCATTGTTGTTTTACCTGTAACCTTACTTTCAAAGACGTGCAACTGCTATTCAGACATCATTATGTTCTTCCAATGTTTTGAGAGATTTACTGATCTAAGTGATTTCAAGTTAGAACGTTTGGCTTCACAAAATTGAAATCTGGGTCCATATATCTGAAGGCATAGACATTAAAGTATAACTTAAGAATATACTAGCAGTGCTCCTGGGGCTCACTTATCCTCTTGTGTAAGCTTCAGTGACTGCCAAGGCCATGAACCGCAATCTTGCTCCTCAACTGCCCCACCACTGTTGAAATTACAGTGCACTTTCTCTCCAATGACATTGCCAGTTCTAAGTTAGGCAATAGATGCCACATCCATGGTACAATAGTGCAGGACACCTACTTTTCATATGGTGTAAACTGATTTAACCACCTAAAGCTATTGATTGGATTGCTCTATAAAGAAAATAGTGAAAACCAATAAATAATAATTTTGAAAAGAAAGTGGATAAATAGTTGAATAGTTTAAAATAGTATAAAGAAAGGGAAAGTGAACTCTTTTTAGAGATACAGTGAGTAATAGGCCCTTCAGCTATGCTACCAGCAAACCACCAATTTATCCCTAGCCTAATTACGGGACAATTAACCTACTAACAGGTACATCTTTGGACTGTGGGAGGAAACTGGACCACCCAGAGGAAATCCACGTATTTGCAGGGAGGACGTACAAACTCCTTTAAGGTGATGTCAGAATTGAACTCTGAACCATGATGCCCTGAACTCTAAAAGCATTGTGCTAACCACTGCGCTACCATAGAACTGATGAAGGAGGTGTTTGTACGGGGTTCAATGACTGAACGTTTCTTATCTATAAGATTCTATTCTTCAACAAATTCACATTCAAGTTTTATCACTGTTAAAGCTCATGCTTGTTTCTAGTTTCCTCAGTCCAGTTTTTTTGTCAGGTCCTTGTTAATACATTTAAAGTAAACAATTAACAGCTGTCCAAAATACTGCATGAACAAATATAGCAGACAAACATTTATATGTAAACTTTACAGATGAGAAAATGTTCTGAGAAAAGTGCTATTCTTAGTGTTACTATGTTCCACCGACAGCAAGTGCATCCAGGAAAGTTTATTGCTTATAACTTTTATTTTGGAAATTACCATTATCATAAGCTTTTAAGTTATTGAACCATTGAAAGAAGGATTGCTGAAATATGAACTGTTGCTCAGTGAACTAATGCAGTGAACCAGTACTTCCAACTCCTGGAAACTTGGTACAACAAATGGGGCAACAGTTACTTACTCTTGAGCCAAGTGAATGGTGGCATCTTCTGCGTTATCAAGTGGGCGGCCTCTTTCTTCAGTGTTTCGCTGATAGGCCCACGACACCTCCAGAGGGTTCAGCAGTGAATCCCGGCATCCTGGGCTCACCTCCTAGGTGCCATTCACTAGATGGAAACCTTTCTCTTCATCCAGAGCCACTGACTACCCTTTTCAGCAGCTCTGGAGAGGTCTTTGACTGCTTGTCGGTGTGTCTCCCTTCGCACTCCCAACTCCCGGAGTAGCCTTGATGTTGATGTGGCTACAAATCCTCTGCAGCCTACTTCGACTGGTCGCACCCTTGCTTTCCAGCCATGTTGCTGCACATCAGCTGCAAGTTCAGCGTACCTCAGCTTCTTGCACTCGTAAGCCTCTGCCACTGCAACATCCCAGGGCACTGTCAGCTCGATGATGTAAACGAGATTGAGTGAGGCCGACCATAGCACAAGGTCTGATCTGAGATTGGATTCTGCGATTTCAGTTGGGAAGCAGAGCCTCTGGCCTAAGTCTGCTACCATCTTCCAATCACGTGCCTGCCTAGCCGCCCGGTGTCTGGTCTCGATGTATCAAGTCTGGCTTGATCCTCACCTTCCCGGACAAATGCTGTTAGCGGCCACCGGGATGAACAGGGAGGAAGAGCGTTGACGCTCATCTGCCGACTTTCCAGCACTACTGCAAGACACCGTAGCACCTGGTTGTGCCGCCAGGTGTATCGGCCTTGAGTGAGGCAGGTCTTGCAGCCCAGCAGAATGTGTTTTAGTGTTGCTGAAGTTGGGCAGAGAGAGCATGTGGGATCCTCTCCATACCACTGGCTGAGATTCATGGGAGACGGCAAGCCATCGTAGGCAGCCCTGATGGTGAATCTCGCTCTGAATGTCTCCATGTCCCACAGCTCTGAAAGAATATGATAACAATGTCTTCTACAGTGCACAGCATTTCCATTTTACATTTGTGTGCATTTATGCCATATCAGAGATACAATGGATTTCTGGTAATTAAGTTTTTATTAATTATATAGTCATCCAAAAGAATATTAAACTGCTAATAATTCTCATTAGGATGCATTTTTATTTCAAAAAGAGTTTATTTTGTTTGCTGTATCAGACTAATCCTCAGTGATCAGGAACTCTTCACAATCTAACCTAAGTAAAGCGTTCAGACTTTGTCCAGAGTGAAGTAATGATTTCGCCTTCAGCCTGGTTTTGCACTCTAGAAAATGGTTTCAATGGAAATAATCTGCTGTTACTTGTATGTAATTGAAAATTTATCTTTATTAATAATTTATGCTTTATACATGAAGAAAACATGGTTTGGGTTTTGATCCCTGTAGTGTTCTCGCTCGGCATGTAAGATAACGCTGAGCTAAACACCGAGTTAAACCTTTGTCAATGACAACAGGATCCCAGTAAGATTAACCATTTACTGTTCACTCTTCCACATTAACGTATGGTGAAAACTGTTGAAAACAATACAAGATTTGTACAGCAGTTGTTTCCTTCTTAATATTACATTTACATCATAAGTACTTGCAAAAGTAAAACGACAACAACTACGTTACATTAAAGTGCAGCATACAGTCAGAATCTACCTACGCCATTGACTGCTTTAAATACACTTCAACGCAAACTATCCGCAACTCTTTAACTAACGAAAACATAAACATTATCGACCATCGTTACTTTTAACAGGATCGGCGTTAACATTTTAATTCAACATATCGATTATCTCATAACTCACAGCATTGCTTTCACAATGTTTCTGGTGCGTAGAGAGAAAACGTTGCTGCTGCTTGCGCTCGCACATGTCTCGACCCCCACCTTCCCGTTTCTCCAAACCGGTATTTTCCCACAGGACGCGGTGAAACCGGATGTGATGTAATCGCATGCCGCAATATCTCACAGACAACTTTAAACAATCCTAACTTTAACTAGAACACTAACAAACAAATTACTAAGCGAAAATATTATAAACTAAATAACTGCCATAAAGGCAACACACTCCCCGCTTGACCTTCGTAAGGTCACAATGAATAGAATACAAAACTTAGTCTCTAAATCAGTCCTTAGGTACAAGTAGAATGACTTCTGTAACAGGCCTTTGGTAAATTTTCACATTGCCTTGGTCAGTAGTTTTCAACTCAACCTTCCTGACATGTCCGTCCCTGCTAGGGAATGTAGTGAGACCAGAACCGATTTGCCAGAGCCTGGACCTGTCTCCATTGCTTTGTGTACAAATCCTTGTCTGAGAAGTCTCCTGGTGGAGGGGGAGCTCCTGCCTTCTGCGTAAGGAGCATTGATGGCGAGAGTATGAAGGGGTTTTCCAGGTCAGAAGACACGGGTAGGAGTGGTTGTGCATTTATAATGGCTGTGACCTCTGCCATTAGCGCGCACAGTACCTCGTGGGTCAATCGGGTGCGTTGCTGCATCTCAGGTTTCGCTTTCAGGGTTTTTTGCAAGAGCGTGAACCGCTTGACTGCCTGCCCTTTGTTGTTTGGCAAGCACTGGTGTGGTTCTCTGAAAGGCAGTGGGGCGACCCCATTATTTGCTTCATCTCTGAAGACCTTGGTGTCCTTTGTTTTTAAGAAAATGGCATCTTGAGCCGATTGAGCAAGTTTATTATCATGCTCAGTTTGAACGAAGACTGACTGACCCAGCGTCTCGTCAGTTACTTTACGTTTGTTAAAGCTTTGTCGTGCTTCCTTAATACACGTGACACTTGTGCGGGGTTGAAAAATTGAATGGCGGCCACTCTCTAGCACATTGGTCTTGAGTGTGCTAACCGTTGGTTTGTGTACCTTGCCAAGGCACACCTCTTCTATCACCACCCAACCTAGATCCAGGCGTTGCGCAAAGGGGGCGTCATGTGGTCCATTGACCTGCTGCCTAACCTTGTGCACCCGGAGAACATCTCTTCCTAATAGCAGGAGTATTTCTGCTGTTGGATCCAGTTCTGGGATGTGTCTGGCGATGTGGCAGAGATGTGACTGGTGTAGCACCGCGCTTGGCGTCAGGATCTCAGTGCGGTTATTCAAAATTTCATTGCACTCTAAGAGTGGAGGGAGACAGATGACGACTTTACCATCCAGGGACTCGAGCTGGAAGCCTTCTGCCTTCCTTCCATGAGTTTCCGCGTTGCCTGAGCAAGTTCTAAGGTAGTATGGGAACTGCTCACTCTTAATGTTGAACAATTTAAGGAACTCTGGACTGACTAGTGAGCGACTGCTCTGATCATCCAGAATTACATAGGCTTTGATGGCCTTGTCTTTGGCTCCTTTAGGGTACACCTTAGTGAGGCAGATCTTTGAACAAGAACGGTTTGACTGAGCTTGACCGCAAACTTCTGTACAGCTCGAGCTGACAACAGTTGTCCTGGAGAGAGCCTCTCCCTCCCCGCTGTCCTGTTGTGGGGGTGAAGGAGCGTTGTCGGTTTGCAGTAACGGGCCGGGATGCATGGCCCCATTATGATTAGTGCTATCACATTCCAGACACTTCACGGCGATCGTACACTCTCTAGCAAGGTGAGAGGTAGAGGAACAGCATTTAAAACATATTCTTTTCTCCTTGAGAAGTGCCATCCTCTCTTCAAAGGATTTTTCCCTAAACGTTCTGCATTTTCTGAGGGGGTGGGGTTTGTTATGCAATGTGCAATTCTTGCTAGGGTCATGGTTAGTTGTAAAGACTTCAGTCTTAAGCACTGAGACGGGTTTATCAATGTTGAAATTATTCAAAGAGGATTTATCTGGCTCGGTGTAAACTGTTCTGCTTCCTTGACCCATGAGGCTAGAGTTGTTTCACTTCTTCGCCTCCCTGCACACAAGCCTAGTGAAATACTCAAAGGGAGGAAATCGACCATTGTGGTCTTCTTTGTACTCTGAGGCAACAGACACCCACCTGTCCTGCAGCCCAAATGGAAGTTTGTCCACGATTTGTCTAATCCCGGATGGAGTATCTAGGAATACTAGACCAGTTGAGTAGCCATCTTCTCTGCCGCCTTGAATCTCCATGAGTAAATCTCCGAGCTCCCTTAACTTAATGCGATCTTTGGCTGACACCTTAGGAAAGTTTTCCAGACATCGGTATAGCGCTGCAGGATAAAACAATACAAGATTTGTACAACAGTTGTTTCCTTCTTAATATTACATTTACATCATAAATACTTGCAAGGTAAAACGACAACAACTACGTTACATTAAAGTGCAGCATACAGTCAGAATCTACCTACGCCATTGACTGCTTTAAATACACTTCAACGCAAACTATCCGCAACTCTTTAACTAACGAAAACATAAACATTATCGACCATCGTTACTTTTAACAGGATCGGCGTTAACATTTTAATTCAACGTATCAATTATCTCATAACTCACAGCGTTGCCTTCACAATGTTTCTGGTGCGTAGAGAGAAAACGTTGCTGCTGCTACTCTCGCACATGTCTCGACCCCACCTTCCCATTTCTCCAAACCGGTATTTTCCCACAGGACGCGGCGAAACCGGATGTGATGTCATCGCATGCCACGATATCTCACAGACAACTTTAAACAATCCTAACTTTAACTAGAACGCTAACAAACGAATTACTAAGCGAAAATATTATAAACTAAATAACTGCCATAAAGGCAACACATCCCTCATTCAATATTTATGGTGTTACTTTTATTAAGTGACGTAAGCTATGTCATAATTAATGCATCCATGCAAGGCCCTATCTACCACCTACTCTTTGGTCTCTAAAAGTTACTGTAATGCAAAGGCATGCACCGAAGTGTGGGCAGAACTGCTCAGACATTTGGAAGGAGCCAAGTGCTCAATAACACCCCAACAAACTTCTGTTCCAGATACTGGACTGATATTCATAATGGAGATGGTTAGAGATGAAATGTTTCATCTGTTTAAAGAGGATTTGTCCATTGCATTTGTCTGATCTCTCTTAAGATGGTAGTGGTGGTGAGGAGGTGAGTGTTTTGAGATAGGGTTTATGTGGTCTGGAACAAAACCAGAATGCTGGAAACATCCAGTGGATTATCAATGGAACCAGGAGATATAAGTCAATGCTTTGGGTCAGGTCTCTTTTATCTGCAACCTTCTCACCGGGCTCATATACAAACTTGGCTTGTCAGGTAGGTCTGTTAACAGCCAAGTGACACAATGGAGAGAAGGCTACTTTCATTGATGATATACATCTAATGTCTGTGTGATTTGGGGTTCAATCAAACCGGAACATTGTGATGTTCCAATGAAAGAAACCTTGATTTGAGTGAATGCTATGTAAATGTTATCCATACTGAATTGTCGGTTGGTCAGAAATAACAGATTGTACAACGCATAAAATTATGAAGAAAGTATATTTACCAATTTCAGCTTTATCAAACAGTTAATAGGAAAAAGAAAAAAAGAAGAAAATAAAAGGTCCCATTGCAGTTAAACAGTCTGATGGAGTATTGGCCCTTCCTCCTTGGAGCCATTCATCTGCACTTTGTGCATTGGGGACTCTCCTTCCAATGGCATTCTGCGGCAACTTCCCTTCTGTTCAGTGCCACAGCTCCCGCCAAAAGCCCCCGAACCAGCCTACTGTCCTTCTGAAAACTCTTCCCCACAATCCTGATTAGCTGACTCACATTCCTAAGTTCAACACCAAGGCGTCTTATCTTAACCGAAACCAACACGTTCTGCCAACGGGACACATTGCCTTAGCAGACAACTGCTGAAATGAAATACCTAAAGCATAACAGTAGAAATGTTAGCAAGGACATTACATGTCTTTGTACTACTGCTTCTGTTATGAATTATCTTCAATCCATGCTGGTTGTGAAGACGTTTTCCTTGCCAGCATCTGTAGTCTCTTATGTCTTATTATTTACTGCTCATTACACCACTGGCATTTAGGCAGCAATGAAGGTCCTACATTTCTGACTGTATAGAAGGATTCTTCGTTGCTCTTTCCATAACAGTTGTGTTTTGACCAGTCAGGGTTGTTAGCCCTGAGATGAACGTCTGAACCTGGATGACCAGTGCAGCACCCTTAGTCTGGCTTCTACCCTTTCACCTGTTTGGCCTGGGTGACCCTACAAAGAACAAGGCTCTGACTCCAGCCAACATGGCTCTCTGGGTCATTGAGGCATGCAAGCCTCCAAACCCTACAACAAGTTTGTGGTCTTCTCAGAGGTCTTGTGTCTCACATGTCCTGGCTTTTACACTGTGCGAATAAATACATTGTGTTAATTTGAATTATACTGTATTTGAAGTATTGTAACATGATGCAAGTACCTCTTAACAAGTAACTTCATCAGTCCAGTCTGAAATGTTCATCTTGTATTTCAATACTACCTTAGAAAACCACATGTCCGTAATGAATACCTAGGTCACATCTCATACAGTGGGGTGGTCTGTATAATGAACACAGTTTTCTTGTGCTAAACCTAGAGAGGGTAACTGCTGATATTTTATTCTGACTGATGGGCCCAGTGCACTTCCTTTATTGATCTTATTCTGCAACGAGGATATTAAAGATATTTGGGTCTCAATGGTGAAGAGATAGTATTTCTTGCCTCATGGTTTTGCTTTTCTCCTCCTGAGTCTCCTTTGCCTCGTGAAATCCTGAAAGGATGTTGCTGCACATCACTACTGGTGCCCGTGCTGATGTCATGTTAGTGTGCCACTGGGATAGGGTCATTCAGAGAACAGCCTGCCTTGAGGAGCAGGTCTATTGACAATGCCTGCTTCATGGCCAGCTGAATGAGGCATTCTGTGTCAAAAGGCTGGGGTCTGCCAAAGGGGTATTTGACCAGCTCACAGAGATCCTGAGAGAAGACCTCCAGCCAGGCTCAAAGTACTGACCTCCACCATGAAAGTTATAATTCTAATGTATTTCTATGTATTGGCTCCTTCCAGGCAACAACTGCTGATATACATCTCACAGAGTCCAGACGTCAATGGTCTTCTCTATAGGGCTTATGCTTTCTTCCCCGTGGATATTCTTACAGTCTACATGAAGGTTTCTGGATATTTCCTCAGCTATTGGACGGCACACAAGGGTCATTGAAAACTCCAGTCAGTGATCTTCTGAGATTTGAAATTCATTCTATTCCCAAATGTTGTGCGGGGTGATTGAATGTATCCTGTTTATGAATGCAGGTCACCGGGAAGCATACAAAATGCCTTAATGCTCTTCAGCAGTAACAAACCCAGCGTGATGCAGGAAGTATTGGATAGATCCTGGGTGATAAGGCTTAGCTGCTCAAGTCCTGCCTGCTAACACAGTTTCAGCTGATAATCATTCAGAGTTATGCAATACTGCCCAAGCCCAAGTGCAGCAGGTGCTGGAGAAAGCAATTGGGATCCTGAAGTCACTTTTCCTTTGCCTGAATAGGATCTGGTAGGGCATTGCATTAGAACTCTCCAACCATAGCGTGATTGTTATTGGTAGAGGTGTGCGTCATTACTGGAGTACTGAGCCAACAGATGAACAACATGGGGAGTCAATGTGTTTCCAGCAGCAATGTACGTGGATACCAAATGAAGAAATGGTAACAGCTTCAAGGGCAGTCAAGGGGAACACCTGTGGTGGTTGGGGAAAGGGCATTTCTTCAGTGCTGTGCTATCTGAGCGGGTGTTCCCAGTGACTGAGCAATGAAGTCATACGATGGTGGCAGATAATGTGGCTGTAAGTGGTCCTGGTATCATTAAGACTCCATGGTCACAGCCAGTCTGTACACTGATACTGGGTGAAATCCTGCTTTCGGCCATAAAGAAAACCTCATCTAATTCAGCATTCAAGAGCTTCCCGACTCCTGCACTGCACTGGGTTAGAGTGCATATACCACCTGGGTTGGGCCTCCCAGACACATCACAATCGTTCACAGTATCCAAGCCTAGTATTGTCCCCGGAGAGGTGTCCCAGCATGTATGGGTCCTGGGCTGTCACATTTCAGGAACTGAATAGCCATGGGACTGCTATCCTTCAGCATGCGCTCGCTGGCCTGAATTAGCCTGCTGCATGAACTTCATAGAACCATAGAACATTATAGCACAGAAACAGGCCTTTTGGCCCTTCTTGGCTGTGCCGAACCATTTTTCTGCCTAGTCCCACTGACCTGCACCTGTAGAACCATAGAACATTACAGCATAGAAACAGGCCTTTTGGCCCTCCTGTTCATGATGGCTATGCTTTGTCCTTGTCCACAGTAATGCTAATCTCATCATATGCATCCTCCCCATAACTGCAAATCTGCATGGACTCCCTGCTTTCATACTCAAATGCAGAAAGTTGGAGCCTTCTGCCTCCACAGCTCCCTCTCACTGTGCATCACTCACATGTAGACTAGTACCTAGTTGCTCCTCATGGTTCAGGCATGGCTCATTGCACACAAAGAGGTCACTGCTCAGCTTTGAGAACATCACGGAAAATTGCAAGGTTAATAAGAGGACGAACAGAAGTCCTCTTAGCACCATGCATACTCAGAGTATGCAGCCACGCATAACAAGCACAGGGAGTTGTACTCAAATGCCTTACCGGCACAATCATCACATGGCTGATGGCACACATGCCTTCTCATACCCCTATGTCACTGTGCCCTCCATTAGCAGTGCCAGTGTTGACACCAGCAAGATCAGGAACTATGTCCTCAACTGCCATGAGCACTTGAAAGTTTGTTACACCATGATAAAGGATCTAGTGCTTTCTTGGCATATATGATACATAAACTGTGCCCGGGACTTCCAGCCAAGTACAGGTTTCAATTCTAACCAGCGTTTTGGTGACAAACTCTGCCATCTTCATCAGGGATGATGCCTGGGCATGTCTAAATAACACTAGACTAAACATGCCCAGACATCATCCCTAATTAAGGCGGCAGAGCTTGTCATCGAAATGCTGGTTAACATCTACATCTGTACCTGGCTGGAAACCTCAAGAAGAGTTTATTCATCTGTTGCACCACCTTTCCCTGCACATCTGTGTACACAGTATGCCAATTTCACTTGATATATACTTCTAAAAATGCTAGATTCTTGAAGAGAACCCAGTACACAATGTTAAACTAAGCTTAAAGTGCATGGAAATATTTGACAATGCATTGCAAATGGTTATGTTATATCATGAATAACCCTGAACCACTGCAAACAGCCTGAAATGAAGATCTCACTTGCCATTTTTAGAAAGAGGATGTTAATGGATTCTGATCCTGGGACATATACACAAACGATCACATAGTGTTGCAACAGCCTGTGGCATGAGTATCTATTAGCAAGGAGTGCCACTGTAGCAAAGAGTGTTCGAACTAAGACAGCAGATGGGCAGTTATTAGGATGACAGTGCTTTATTCGAGCACCTTCTGCATTCCCAACATGGATAGAAGATTGGCTGACTGGCAGGAGGCAAAGAGTAGGAATAAAGTGGGCCTTTTCTGGTTGGCAGCTGGTGATCAATGACATACTGCAGGGGTTCTGTGATGGAACCGCTTCTTTTCATGTTATATGTCAATAATTTAGATGATGAATTTGATGGCTTTGTAGCCAAATTTCTGGATGATAAGAAGATAAGTGAAAGGGCAGGTAGTGTGAAGGAAGCAGGGAGTTTGCATATTGAGAGAATGAACAAAAAAAATGGAAGATGGAATATAATATAAGGAAGTGTATGGCCATGAACTTTGATAGAAGGCATACAAGTGTAGACTATTTTCTAAATGGGCAGAAAATTCAGATATCAAAGGTGCAGAGGGACTTGGATATTCCCATGCAGGTTCCCTCGAGGTTAACTTGCAGGTTGAGTCAATAGTAAGAAAGCAAAAAGCAAAGTTAGAATTTATTTCAAGGGGACTAGAATATAAAAGCAAGGGTGTAATGCTAAGGCTTTTGAAGGTATTGGTCAGACCACACTTGGAGTATTGTGAGCAATTTTGGGCCTCTTATCTAAGAAAGAATGTGCTGGAGTTGGAGAGGGTCTGAGATCCAATTGACTAGAATAATCCTAGCAATGAATGGGTTAATACATGAGGAACTTTTGATGGCCCTGCGCCCGAACTTACTGGAGTTTAGAACAATGAGGGAGAGCTCATTAAAACCAATCTAATATTGAAAAGCCTAGATAGAGTGGATGTGGAGATGATGTTTCCTATAGTGGGGAAGTCGAGGTCCAGAAGGCACAGCCTCAGAATTGAGGGATACACATTTAGAGAGATGAAGAGGATGGTGAATCTGTGGATATCATTGCAACAGACAGCTGTGAAGGCTATTTTTTTGGGTATATTTAAAACAGAGATTAATAGGCTCTTGATTAATAAGGGTGTCAAAATTTATGGGGAGAAAGCAGGAGAATGGAGTTGAGAGGGAAAATAAATCAGCCATGATTGAATGGTGGAGCAGACTCGAGAGGCCAAATGGCTTAATTCTGCTCCTCTGTCTTATGGTCTTATTATTGATATTAGAGCAACTGCTTTGAAACCTAATGTTTTTATTACCCTGTATCCTTAACTGTTTTAATTTATTAAGAGGATTCCAATCTGGAATCTAGATAACTGGTAAAATAATAACCTATGCATCCACTATATAGTGGACTGCAGAGGTGACTGACACCAACAAATATGGGTTAAGGGATAAGGGAGCAAGATCTAATGTTGAGCCCAAGATTGCATCAGCTATGATCTTACTGAATGGGGCAGCAGGCTGCAGAAGGCCATTTGACCTACTCCTGCTCTTGCTTCTTTTGTTTTTAACTACCCTCCTGTGAGTTAAGTACAACTTTCTCCTTCATTTCAGTTTACTTAGGGTCTTTGATGTGACAGTCGATTAGTTGCTGACTTGATGTCAAAAACATTCTCTCTAATGCTCACCAGCTCTGGAATTCAGACCATTTGTTGGTGCCTGGACCAAACTTCATTACTGAGAGGTTTTGGCAAAATCCAAACCAAACATCACCAAGCAGGTGAATGAGAGCAATGTCAACTACATCTTTCACAGCTTTGTTGATGATTGCAATTATACTGAAGTCATCTGACTGAATCTGCCCTTGTTCTGGTGAGGACATACTTGGGCAATTTTCCAAACTGTTGGATATTTGCCTGTGTTATATCTGTATTGGAACATTTTGTTATGGTCATGGTAAGTCTATAAATCTCCAGAAATAAGCGAGAACATTATCACATTTAGGGTGGTGGTATGGAGATACATCATTACCAAAGAAAGTATAAGGTACTCTTACCCTCTGCTAACTTGCAGGTCCCCCTTGGGCAAGGTTTAGCACCTGCTTAGTAAACTTTCCCCAATCCGATCAGGGTCACGTGAAGCCATGGGAGCAGGTGGTGGATTGTCGTATGTACTGCTGGTGCATATCACAAGTCCTGGTTATGTGATCACTGATGCCAGACAGACAATCTCTGAAGAGTATTGATAATAGCTGGTGTCACATGTCTTGTTAAGACTCTGCCCAGATGAAGGCAATGGCAAGCCACTTATAACCATATAACCATATAACAATTACAGCACGGAAACAGGCCATCTCGGCCCTTCTAGTCCCACCGACCTGCACTCAGCCCATAACCCTCCATTCCTTTCCTGTTCATATACCTATCCAATTTTTTTTTTAAATTACAATATCGAACCTGCCTCTACCACTTCTACTGGAAACTCGTTCCACACAGCTACCACTCTCTGAGTAAAGAAATTCCCTCTTGTGTCACCCCTAAACTTCTGCCCCCTAACTCTCAACTCATGTCTTGTTTGAATCTCCCCTACTCTGAATGGAAAAACCTATCCACGTTAACTCTATCTATCCCCCTCATTATTTTAAATGCCTCTATCAAGTCCCCCCTCAACCTTCTATGCTCCAAAGAATAAAGACCTAACTTGTTCAACCTTCCCCTGTAACTTAGGTGCTGAAACCCAGGTAACATTCTAGTAAATCTCCTCTGCACTCTCTCTATTTTGTTGACATCCTTCCTATAATTCGGTGACCAGAACTGTACACAATACTCCAAATGTGGCCTCACCAATGCCTTGTACAATTTCAACATTGCATCCCAACTCCTATACTCAATGCTCTGATTTATAAAGGCCAGTGTACCAAAAGCTTTCTTCACCACCCTATCCACATGAGATTCCACCTTCAGGGAACTGTGCACCATTATTCCTAGATCACTCTGTTCTACTGCATTCCTCGATGCCCTACCATTTACTATGTACGTCCTATTTTGATTATTCCTACCAAAATGTAGCACCTCACACTTATCAGCATTAAACTCCATCTGCTATCTTTCAGCCCACTCTTCTAACTGGCCTGAATCTCTCTGCAAACTTTGAAAACCTACTTCATTATCCACAACGCCACCTATCTTAGTATACTTCTATAGAGAATTTTGCCAAGAACAATCAAGGTCATGGGAAGACCATGATTGCTTACATCCGTACAACATGGCACATAATGAATGAATGAAAATCACATTCCATTGTTGTATTCATTGCTCCCAGTCACTTCATTATCTCACACAGAGTGCATTAAAATTGGTGAAGTTTGGTTTATGTGACCTCAGGAAAGGCACAAGATTGCTCAACCAATCAGCTGTTCTGGCTAAGGACATTCTGTGTGTTGGAGGATGGAGGCATTCACCTCCCATTATCATACTCAGCTGGATAAGTCAGAGTTACAATACTTTTCTCTGTCAATGACATGCTGTTGTCTATTGCTCAGCACAACTGCTGTCCTGTCAATAGCTTCAGCAGTTATATACTTTATTCTAGGCATACTAGGTGCTGATCCTTCAGTGCTCTTGCATGAATTGAACCAGGGTTAATCCACTATTTTGTTGACTGTGATAGAGTGAGGGTAACTCGGGGTCATGAATTAAAGATGATGATGCTGATTACCTCATGTACTTCATAGTTGTCCAGTTTTGACATGGTACATTTGTTCTAAACTAATCAGAATGGTGGTCGTTCTGCACAACCTAATAGAACGTCCTCATTGTGAAATTGTTGATGACAATGTTAAATAAGCTATTGTGTTGGCTCTCTTATCATTTGGTCTTATCAGTGAGTGCTCAAAACCAAGATGTATCAGGTACTCCAGGAATAATGGTAGATGAACCTATGACATTAACTCTCAATTTTGGCAAATCCCCCAGCCAGTGAGGAAGACTTTGGAGTGTCATACAGACCATGCGTGACTCTTTCATGTCTGCAATTGTCAAGTAGCTTACCCATGTACTCCTGATCATAGCATGGACATTCACAATACACTATGAAGTAAATCTTCCACCAATTGATAGTCCGCAGATTCAGTCCCACTTATGTATCTACAAACAATCACAGCTCTAATAGTTCACACCACAGGACATTAAGATTAAGCAAATGTCTCAGTGTTAACAAAATGCTTGGGATTTTGTTAACATTGAGCCTGACTTAATGAGAAGAAAATATAACCACTTAAAATCAAATATAGTTTTAATTATTAACAATATTAAAACTGTTCTTATTGAATGAACCAAAATTAGATTTCCACAACTGAGGATTTTTCTTTTATAGAGAGGAAATGCATTCCTTCTGCCTATTAGTATCAGATTAGATGGCTTTGTGCAACCAGTCATTTGGGCTGGCTTTGGTAGAAGCAACACATTATGGACACCATGCAGGAATGATTAAAGCAAACTGAAGGAGCAGTGGGCTGGAACGATGACTGCTGGGGTTAGAGTCAATGTTTAGCACTGTGATTAGAGAGTGAGGGGCATTGGTGTTTAAATCATTTTCTGAGAATGAAGGGACTACCCACACACTATTGTCAGGTGTGTTGATAGTACCATAGGCTTGCTACAGAAAACAGTTTAACAGGCAAATAGTGGCTGTGCAGAATAGTATAGAGGAAGGAATAGGTGTCAGATCCTGATGTAAAACAGATGAAACAAAGGCTCACTGTAAGCACTAAGTACAAATTTATAGACATTATCATGACCTGAAAGTACATATATGCACATCAGTACTTCCATTCAGATTGTTTTTGCATGAACAGTTAGAATATCAAATATCCAGAAACATTGAGTTAAGAATTGTTTCTAATGGTAATAATGCAACATTATCTATTGTTGGATCTTCAGGTAGCTGTAGGGGCAGCTCAGGGATCCACATATTAATCCACGATGTTAGGGTGGATTCCCTTAACAGAGAACACCTGTGCAAGACTTTGTTTAACATGGACAGCCAATCTGATATTGCTGGCAATACATCAAGAAAAACAGGAGGTGAATTGGGATACATTTTGAAGGATGATGTTGAAATCTTGCAAATGTATTGAATAAAATGCTCAGCAATTATCAATTCAGTATATTTCCATATCCTATTATTGGTGAATCAGTTGGCATGGCAGTGAAGGATATTCTTTACACTTGAATGAAATCTTGCTTTTCTCAGTGGTCCTTTGGGGTCCAGGTGTATTGATTTCACTCCAGGTTTGTGGATTTTGAAGTGACCAACGAGACTAGTTTTGGAACCAGAGACTCTTCCATAGATGGGGTAGGTTGGGTGAGCAGGTAGTTTGTGAGGTAGAGTGCTCTTTCTGCTTCTGTGTGTTCAAAATACTGTTGTATACCATTCTGAATGCTTCCCATCCATTTTGAAAAATCATGGGTTCCATGTATTTTAGCAATGCCAAAAGGAAATTTGTGAAGTAAATTAGCATTTGTTGGTTTGTTATGTGCCGGGTCTTATAACGTGGGTGGTCATGTCCATGTCCACGATTGCTTAGCAAATTTTTCTAAAGAAGTGATTTGCCATTGCCTTCTTCTGGGCAGCGCCTTTACAAGACGGGGAAAGGTGGGTTGAGGTGACCCCAGACATTGTAAATGCTCTTTAGAGATTGCCTGGTGTCAGGCGTCAGTGGTCACGTAACCAGGGTTTGAGATATGCGCCAGCTCCTCATAGAACCATCCAACACCTGTGATCATGATCAGCCGGCTAGCACACCTTGCCCAAGCCCGCAGAGGGAACCTCTTACACCGACGTAACTCCACCCCGCCGCCATTACTTCTCAAATTGCTTCTGATACAATCCGATCCTTCTGAACTGTTTAGAAGATAATATCCTGAACATTGCTAATTGTCAGGTTCTACAGGCAGAGTAAAGAAAGTATGGCAAGATTCAACTGTCTGCAGGATTTTGAGTGATAAGCAGCTTTTTCGACAAACTCATAATAGTATAGGATTTGTTTTTATAAATTTATGGTAAAACTAAAATCAGGGATTGATAGAGATCGGCAGCTAAAACTACAAATTTCAGGTCAAGAATACGTCTTCGGAAGTCGAGGAGTGAGGAAAAACAAGCGCGTTTTGAATTCCGGAGATGGGTGGACCCAGCGCAGCTTGTGACAGATAACAAGCCGCGGAACAACGTTGTTAAGGTAACGATTATTTTAAAAGCCCGCAGGTGAAGACAATATAGTTTTGTTTTATAAAATTGCAATGTTCCTCTATCTCAGTGTGATCCAAATTGAAGTCTTCTCATTCACCTTGTGGGGTGGGGAGAGAATCAGATTCAGGTGTATTATCGCCGGCATGTGACGCGAAATTTGTTAACTGAGCAGCAGCAACTCAATGCAATATATAACTTAGAAGAGAAAAAATAAATAAGTAAATCAATTAGAGTGTACGTATATTGAATAGATTAAAATCGTGCAAAACATAAATATATATTAAAAAAAGTGAGGTAGTGCCCAAGAATTCAGTGTCCATTTAGGAATCATATGACAGAGGGGAAGAAGCTGTTCCTGAATTGCTGAGTGTGTGCCTTCAGGCTTCTGTACCTCCTACCTGAGGGTAACATTGAGAAAAGGGCATGCTCTGGGTGCTGGAGGTTCTTAATAATAGACGCTGTCTTTGAGCCACTGCTCCTTGAAGATGTCCTGGGGACTTCGTAGGTTAGTGCCCAAGATGGAGCCGACTAAATTTACGACCCTCTGCAGCTTCTTTCAGTTCTGTGCAGTAGCCCCTCCATACCAGACAAGTGATGCAGCCTGTCAGAATGCTCTCCACGATACAACTATATAAGTTTTTGAGAGAAGAGGGCGGATATGATCCTATTTTCTATCACACCACGCCGAAATTAACTGTGCTAAATCTTGTGCGCTTCAACATGTTCAACATTATAGGTTACTGCATGTTTGGCTTCCCGTCATTCTCGCTTTAGGATTTTCCGTTGCTTCTGATATCACTGTATGTCTGTCACCTGGCTTTAGCTCGGCGCTACGCGAACTCAGTGCCACCTCTGCATCCTCCCAGTGGCACTTGAAAGCTGTCATAAAGCCAAGGCAAAGCGGCAATTTGATTGGTAACAGCTGATCAGGACCCGCCCTGCTATTGGCTATAATTTTCCACGTGACATCACGAAGGTGGAGCCGTAGTATAAGGGTCCCTGAACAACGGTTGTTTTGCTGAGTGACAGTGAAGACACGTGCTGGGAGGATTCGTACTTGACGTTAATAACTTTGCTATGATCTCGTTGTTAGTGAATATCTTTGAATCACGCTGATGAGCTGCACAAGGTAATAATAACGTTCATAGATTCTCGGGATTGTTGTCTTTACTCACACAAAAGGAGTGTTATTCCAACAGAATTCCACAGTAAATCATAAACTCAAAGAGATTCTGCAGATGCTGGAAATCCAAAACAACGCACGCAAAATGCTGGAGGAACTTAACGGGTCGGGCAGCTTTGGAGAGGAATAAGCAGTCGACCTTTCAGGCAGAGATCCTTCATCAGATCAGATAAGGGGTCTCGGCCCGAAATGCCCCTGTCCAGAGATGCTGTCTGGCCCGCCGGCTTCCTCCAATATTTTGCTCAGGATTTCGCTGTAACGGATCTAGGGAGTACAGATTCATTTGCTTGTTTTCTCCCCCGTAAGTTCTGGTAACTTCGGGCAGTGGGAAGCTGTTCATCAGGCTAGTCATGCTGTGCGCTGCTGTTAACTACATGCTATAAAAATTCAACTTCCACATATAGTTTGCGTGATATTTGGGTATCTTGTACACATGCATGAATAACTAAAATAAGTATCGTTTCCCAAGAATTCGACTCACATAACGTTTAAGAGTTTTTAAAGGGAACTTTTGACATTGTGTCTCTCCAAGGGCACAGTCAATCTCCGTAATGAACATAAACGTCCTTGTTCAAATAGCCGATATGTTACTCTAAATACCTTTTGAATATTTTTAATGCATCAGTTAATATCGTGCATGATACAGATTTGGCGTGTAGAGTGCCATATACTAGAAGCTCTCAAGCGATGTATGTTAATTATTTACTCCGGCTGTTAAGACTCAATAGTTTTATGAAGCAATCAACAAATTCTGACCATGTTGAACTTGGTGTTTCAGGGTTTATCATACTTTCGACAACAGATCGCTCCCAGACCTGTCTATTATGCCAGTCGATTTAGCCATGAGACTCTGCCTGGCACACTCCCCACCGATGAGGAATTTCCTCGGCCCCTACGAAGCCTGCAGAGGGTTAAACGCCGCCGGCAGGCTCAAGCCGCTGCGGCCCTGCATCAATGTGCGGACAGGCGCCGATCCTTGCAAAGGCGCATGGGGCCACCACGACCGAGGCAAGAGGAAGAAAACGGTGGCGTTTGCGGACGACAAGGGCTTCGCGCTTACTGCAGTTCACATTTTCTCCGAATTTGACGACTGTCTCACTGAACTACAATTTGAACTGACGGATCTCGACAACGAAGCCAGCGGACTGAACCACGAAGAAAGGAAGCCGCTGGTGCTGGACTTCCCGCAGCCATCCGCCGATTACCTGGAGTTCCGAAATCGCCTGCTTAAGAATTTTGTCTGTCTGGAGAACTGTATTCTTCAGGATAAATTAATCTCGGGCACCGTCGCTGTGAGGAATCTTAGTTATCATAAAGTCGTTCAAATCCGAATTACGTTCGACACTTGGAAGAGTTATAAGGATGTGGACTGTTCGTTTGCAAACAATGTTTATGGCTGTTCTGAAACGGACATCTTTTCTTTCGCTATTGAGCTGCCACCCTCCATGCTGCCACACGAGAGAATCGAGTTTTGCGTCTCCTTTAAGAGCGGAGACCGAACCTATTGGGACAACAACGATGGCAAGAATTACGGGATTGTTCACGCCGAATGGAAGTCGGATGGGATTCGGGTCCCGCTCGTCTTCGAAGACAAAGTGATAGCGAAGACCTCCGAGAAGATGCAGACTCTAGAATGCGACCAGTATGGAAGCCCCCGAGCATCGAGTGGCTCGGTTCCCGAATGGCACAACTGGAGCAAGATCGAGTCGGCGCTTCCGTACTGGTGACCGATTATAGCG
Source organism: Hypanus sabinus (assembly GCF_030144855.1). Taxonomy (NCBI): domain Eukaryota; kingdom Metazoa; phylum Chordata; class Chondrichthyes; order Myliobatiformes; family Dasyatidae; genus Hypanus; species Hypanus sabinus. The sequence goes on along the minus strand of NC_082727.1, from coordinate 38,731,421 downwards.
ATGCTGTAGTGTTTGCTGGAGAGTTGTCTCAATTTCCATATTAAAGTTATGAAAACCATGATGTGGATCTGTAAAATCCCTCTCCCCAATGAATAGCTTCCATCTGTTAATGTTTTTAATTTGCTTCCACGTACTGCAGGAATATTCTCAAAATAGATTAGTGGCTGATCACACTTTGCACTTAATGTATCTAGAGCACCAAATATGAGTAATGAGTGCATAAGATGAGAATTTCTATTGGATCCTGTGGTGATGGACTGTAATTCTGGTGTTCTCTCGCTCTTAATGTTTGATCGATTTGAAAACTGAACAATTCATCAAAGTGCAAATACAAATCGCAAAGGGGTGTGTGTAGCCCTTAAATAATGAATCGAGATAGACTGGGGACTGTCAAGCTAGTCCATGTTAGTGATGTAGGGAACTTGCCAGCAATGTTAGTAATCATATTTGTGTGATGAGCTATAGGCATTAACTAGAAACTCAATGCACTTTATAGAAAATTTGAGTGCCTTTTGTTCAGTGAGTAGCATTGCTAAATACAGAGATGCTTTTACCAAGTCAGATTTAAAGCAGAGATGGAAAAAAATGAGGGTTTTGGTCAAATCAACTGTCTTGGTTGAGTAGAGAAAATGGGCAGTAAGTTAATCCTTACAATGTTTAGGACTTGCTTTAAGTTTTTGCAATGGCAATCTCTTTAAAGTAAAATTTAAATTCTTTTTTCTCCATACCAAAAGACGATTTTACATTTGGCTCTCTAGATGATTGAAAGAAGCTCTACTAGGAGGAGGTCTGTGATATAGCAAAAATATTCTAACACATCTTTTGCTAGTTAACACAGAAGTATTGCTTCTCATGAACATTCAGGTTTTTTTGCTCTGCTCTGTGACCTCCCTCAAATTTAACCTAGGTTTTAGACGAGCGTTGCTTTGTGCTGGGAATCTGACAATTGGAGGTCTATTTCTAAATAACAATCTGCCCTTAGTAGCAATGCTTTTAAATAACCAAGATTGTAATCTTTTGCACTGTTTTCAAAATCCTGATGTGGCACTGTATATTTTTCTAATTGTATGTACACAAAGCTGTGGTCCTCTTGGAAGAAATGCTCCTTCATATTGAAGGTTAAAAGTTAAACTTGGTTACAAATGGGTGGATAACGAGAATAAGATGTTTTCTGGAGGCAGCAATCCTATTTTGATTTGTTCAGAATACTAACCCAAGGCATACTTCTTTCCCCCTATATCTTTTCCTCTTACTGGCATTAGTATTGCCAGTGTGTGGGGAAATGTCATTTAATGCCTGTAAACTTGTAGATTTAAAGTTTATTCTTTAAAGTTTAAGTCATTTCACCTTTTGATCAGTAATGTAACATGATACCATCTTGGATAAGGAAAAACTTTTGCCTCACCTTATCTAGATTATTTAGAAAAAGCTTGTAATTTCCTTCGTGAAAAGGGCATGAAGCACTCTTAAATATCCATGGTTTTTTTTTACTACTTTAATGGGGAGTATATTCTAACTGGTACTTGTTTTCTTCAGGCAAACTGAAATCTTACAGTACAAATTTTGTCGATTTGAATGCAGATCCTGTTTCCACAATTTTCACAATATTTACCTGAACAAATGCATCTTCCTAAATATTTGGTTGCGCCTGTAATACCTTTCAAGATCATTGCCTTCATATTTTGCAAGTGTTAAGCATTTTTGCTCAGTAGAATTATTTTTTTGCTGTCTCAGAGGCATGCATATATTCCTGAGTGGCTCTCTGTTCCTTGGCAATTGTGAGGTCCAATCTGTTTAGGTGCAGCGTTCTTTGTACTACCATGTGTGGTCAGGCATGTCAGTAATACCGGAAACTAATAATCCATGCACCAAATTGCATGCCATCTTGGTATATTCATCGCAATATAAATTCATCCACTGTCTGTTAAATGTACCAAATAGTTCTTTGTGCATGCTGACCTCCACTTCTGATAGTGGAACCAAATTTTTTGAAGGCAGATTTCAATGCTATGAGAATTCAGCTTTCCAATATCAAACTCCAGGCAATAAATTTAATTTAAGTTTACAAACTGTCATAATGGATTTTGAACCCTTGCCTCTCAATTTTAAGTACTACTTGGAAAGTTGTGTTCAGCCCCCAACCTTGTAAGTTGGAAACTTGTAAAACAAGCACCGAGGATAATGTTTTTTTATTTGCCTTGCGCATGTTTTCTCTTCATATTTTTCATGTACTTCTAACTTTATTTCATATCTTTTAGCCTTTGTCTTTCTGGATCAGATCCTTCATAATATATTCCTTTGATCAAATATCTTCATTGTTCACATTTACAACCTTGTAGAGACCGAAGTATTCTGATTAATGTCAGATTATAACCCATTTTGCTGTTTTGCACTTTATCCAACTAATATGCCCTTTGTATTCCTTGGTGACATCATTTCAATAATACTTGTACACAGTAATAGCTTGGGCTTTGTTTGAATCCAGTACCAGGCCTTTGAATTTAGTTGCCTATAGAAATTTCTCCCCAAATTCCTTTCTAGACCATGATGAGTGCTGATGACTGACCTGATACCATCAATACTTAAGTTGCATTTGACAAGAAGCACTTCAATATCTTTGGTTGCAGCCTTTGTCTCAATTATTTACTACTTTGCTAGTCAACGCGATTATGATATAATTTAAAATGTGAATGTAAACTGTCCCTGCTGAATTCTGTAGATTATCAGACGTGATGAAGTGACATGTGAAACTGTCTAGAGTGGTTGAAACGGGCTCTAGAGTTGTTGAAATATTTTTCTACTGGGGGTTTTGTTGGTGAAAAGTAAGATTATTTAATGGCAAGGGACAATTTGACAGGAATGTATATTTTTACTTGGTGCCCACTACTTTCCTGCACTATTTCGCCCCCCAGTGATGCTGCAGTCGATAGGTTAGAAGTTTAAACACACTGGTTTTCCATGGTATTTGATTAAATTTTCAAGATTAATCCCATAAAAGTGAATTTTTTGAGTAAAACATACACCCTTCAGACTATCCCTTTTAAGAAAATGTTGTATAAAGAAAAATAAATGCTTTATATTGTTCAACAACTTTGTCTCGGTGACATTTTGTGGGTAAAATATAATTCAGTGATTTTTATGGTATTTTAAAATCTGGCAGCTGCTCATTTCCTGTGATTTGGTTTGAAATTGGGACAGGGGAGAACTAATTTCACCAACTTTGGACTCAGATTGGCAAAATAGTTCATTGTTCAAAGCGCTGGAGCTGAAGTTCATTTGCAGAACATTATCCAGTAGCAGTCTTCGTATGCATGACTTAACAAAAGATACTGAGTTTCTGAAAAGTGTCAACAGTTTGGCCATATAAATAGATTTTTATTTTTATAACACTTGCTAAATGTAAAAAAAAGTGCAGGGTTCTGGAATTTGACTACACATTGACATGATTATTGGCCACACATGTATGGAGGTGATGGGTCTTGTATATGATTCAGTGTAGTGCATTTTTGGCAGTATCGGCAGTAATCTTTCAGATGGATTTGATTACAGAGTGAAAGGCAGCCCATGTCCAGTATACCATTGGGGAGGGGGTGGTGGAAGGAAAAGGAAACCATAGTTAATACTATGCATTTTGAAATCATAAGAGGGGTGCATATGCAAAACCTTAAAAGGACAGCAGCTTAAAGCTCTGTAAATATTACAAGAAATGGGAGCAAGAGTAGGCCATCTGGCCCATTGAGCCTGTTCTGCCATTTAATAAGATCATGGCTGATCTGGCTGTGGACTCATCTCCACCTACCTGCCTTTTTTCCCATTGCCCTCAATTCCCCCATTACACAAAAATCTATCCAACCTGAGGTTTGTCTGTAGAGAAGTGATTGAAAGCTGAACAATCTGATCTTGTTGCTATAGCTTGTTGGTCTGAGATTTTTAGTACATCTTGATGCTTCCCCCCCCCCCCCCCCCATTACATTTTCTGCTCGGACAGTTTCCTGTGAATAACTATGACTTGTAGTGTGCAATAGATTCATCCATGTGCACAAATGAGTCTGCACTTTCCCCAGATCAGTGCACAAAGTTGCCTAGTTTGTTTTCAAAATCAATTCCTGTTTGCATTTACAACTTTTAAATGTACTCTAGTCCAAATTCTATTCTTCTTGGTACAGTGGCCAGAGATTTTAAGAAGTACTCCATCTATTTAGAGATTTAATTTCTTAAGTTTCATCCTAATTTTTCCACTATTTTAGTTTGAATAAATTTGGCACTGAAGTATGTATTCCAGTTTACACTGGTATATAATTTGCATTTATGGACTTGTTTGTTAGTCTGTTTCCACCTCTTTTTTAACCTTGTAATATTATTCCTTTTGTCACTTTAAGTGTTGCTTTTTATTTTCCAGTCCCTTGCTTTTGTTAGCCTTTTAACTTATTAAATTGAAGAATTTAGAGAATCTACAGTTCCTTTCTGTGTTTGCACAAACTTCTGATTCCCCTTTAAATTGGAATGATGCTGAAATTGATTTCAAATTCCAGTACAGATTTACTAAAGTTCAAAGACCATAGCCAAGTGAAGTTATAGAACAACTCTTTGGGAATCTAGGATACTGAGGAAGATGGCCTTTTCTGGTAAGGTATGTAGTTTTTTCCTGGAATAAATGCTTAAGCTCATAAATATTGCACATTAGCTCATATAGCTTCTCTAACCAATTTTCTGCATGTTACTGATTGAGAACTTAAAATGCCTGACTGAATTGCTGTCTGACTTTCTGGTATTGAGCAGTTTCGCTTTGGAGACAGGAAAAGAGTAGAGAAGATAAGACATAGCATGTATACTCAAATTGCATCCCATCATGGCCAAAGAAGACCATTCACCTTTGGAGTTTGGGAAGAGAATTGACCAAATAAATTTGTCCCACTTTCTCTCCTTTCTCCCCCCCCCCCCCCCATAGCTCTTAAATCTGCAGGAAGAATTAAGGACATAATACACTGCATTATAGCAGAAACAACTGTTGGAATTGTGTACTTTATGCAATTGCTGGACAATCTGGGCACTGCCAAACATAATTTTATTAGAATTTCAGATTTTCTAGAAACAGCAATTACTAATCCAAATGAATGCCTGAAAATATGCAGTTTTTGAAGTAAAGGGAATGTAATGTTGAGTGAGGTCGAAGGGACATTAGTTAGTTCTATGAGAAAGTAACAGTAAAAAGTTGAATTGTTTTTTTTTTATTAATGCTGCTGTAAAAGCTACTCTCAAAACCAGGTTATGCAAATTCAGAAGTGTACATTTTACTGACTTAGCAATTAGATTTTAATTTCTGACCTGATTTATGCAGTACCAGCCAGTACTAATGCACATATTCAGCTGAAAGGTTGTGATCAACACAAGGGCTCTTTTACAAGTGGAAGGTAATGATCACAGAGCTCAAGGTTAGGAAATATCTTTGTGCACTAAAACAGCACAGATGGTTGGGGAATGTTGAATGAGACATTGACCTCTGTATGATATGCAAAATAATGCAGCTGCTAGAAATCTGTAAGGGTCTGGAAACATTAATCTATTTCTGTTTACAAAAATATTGGCTGACATGGTGTGTGATTCTAGAATCTTGACTTTCTTTGAGTGCTTTTTTGCCTTTTTTAATGAGCCTATTTATTCCTGCGCATGAGATTTGTATATTTACTGATGTACTAACTAATTTTACACCTGGTCTAAAGGAGAGAATTAATTTTAAGCGAGAAAAAGATTGTCAGATTTTCCCCTCTCTATCGTTGAGGAGGACTAATGCTGTTGACTTAATGTTTGCGTTCCATCATGTTTATAACATTTCAAATTGTTAGTTCTCGTGATTTGTTGTAGAGGTGCAAATGATTTATTAATGGTCATTGTGTTATTGTAAAACAGCACAATTTTTCAGTTAACCAAGGGATAATTTAAACATTGCTGTTTTCCCCCCACAGAACTGGGAGCTATGCCAATTACTGCAGGTAATTAGAATCGTATTGATGACAGCACCTTATTTACATTTGATAAGCAATTTTTTGTATATTTCCAGTGTTGATATGTTACTTCAAATAAATAGTCAATGGCCCATCTATTGACCTGATAATCTGATTTACTTAAACTATGACACATGAGGAGATTGGAAAAATTGAAGGTGAATAAAGAGAAAAGAGCTTTGGAAGACACAAAATGTTGCTTAATTGCCATTTACTTTATTAATAATGTTTGAAACTAGTAATTTGAAGTTGCTTGTTTAAGTCATTAATTCGGAGCCTTGTAGAGGGAATGAGGGATTGCAAAACTCAGGATTGCAAAACTCTATTGCAGAAAGGGAAATAATGGATTGATGTGGCTTGTTTTCATAACAAAATGCTATCGCAATATCTTAATCTGCACTGGGCAGAACTGTCTGGCAGATAGTTAAGTCTCTCTGACAGCTCAATGGCTTGCTAATGTTTAACAAAAAATAACCAAGTTATATTGCTTCAGTAACAATCCCTTCATTCTGCTATGTATGGGTGGAAAAGAAAAAAATTGGTGGTAAGGATTTAAGGTGATATTGTTCAACGTTTGCTATTCATTTCAACTGGAAGTACTTTAGACAGCAGGGAAATATTCTGGCATACAAAACTTGGTTGCAAATGTACCTGGGGACACTGGGTGCTTGTTTTCGTTCTGAAGTTTCAGGTTTAAAAAAAATATTATAACTAATAAGCTAATTTGTAACTTGAGCTTTTGGGACACTATTTTTGGAGCTTGAGAGAAGGAATGTCCAGCTAATTCAGCAGCAGCTACCAATAAAAGCAAAGTAGTCCCAAGTGGAGTGATCCAGTATAAGATTGAGACGTTACTTGGACCCTTAACCTTTACTCTTTAAACTACTCTGATTAAATTGCTTAGAAGGCTTGTAGTTAAAATTATTGACAACATAATTTTCTATCTTAAAAATTATGATTAACTAGGGTAGGGATGCAGGGTCATGTGATGTGTTGTGGCTGAATGATGTGTGAGTTGGTGGATGTCATTGTGGTTCCTGGTGATCAGATCTATAGCAAGCTGTTAGTTGTTAAAGAAACTTGGCTTCAAATTTGATGACCTGGAATCTGACATTTAAACACTAACATATCGGTGGGGGTGGGGGGGAAATTACTTGGATATATGCTTCTGGGGGCAGTCATACCTATGAAATGAATTGCCTCAAATTTGGCCTGTAGTCAGGGAGAAGTGGGTGTGATAGCAAATGAAGCTGTTGGGGGATCAAAGAGATCGTGCTGGAGGAGCCTCAGACATTGAACTTGTCCAACATGTCTGAGATTGGAATTTCCCGGGTGAATGTGAGTGGGGGGCCGCAGAAAAGATGTGCAGATTAACTGGCTGCTCATCTTTCCTGCAGCAATGGTTTAGGGACTTTTTTCAAAGGGGGGGTGAGACAGAAATGATGTAATTGGGGATGGAATAGTCAACAGACTAGACAATTCTCTACAATGATATCGAGAGTCGTGAAGGCAGTGTCACCTGCCTGGTACCTCAGTTTAGAATATCTAATTTAATCTGCAGAAGCTTATTGAGTGTGGGGGGGGGGGGGAATATCTGGTTGTCCACGTGGATACCAGTGATCTAAGCAGAACAAGGAATGAGGGCCTGCTGAGGGAATTTGAAAATCAAAAATGTAAAACCTGAGCCCCATGCATATTGGTGCAGGATCAATATGTTTAGGGGGTTATCACAAAGGTTAGTGTGGAGGAAGTGGGTTTTAATTAATGGGACATGGCATTAGTATTGTGGAAGGAGGGAGCTGTTCTGATGGGACAGGCTCTAATTAACCCCATGCTAAGACCAGGGTTCTGACGAATAGCATAACCAAGGCTGTGGATAGAACTTTAAATGGTAGCGGGTGAGGGGTGTGGGTACTCATTGGATAAGAATAAATAAAGGGAAGGAGAGCACAGGGGAGGTTAATGAAATCTACAAATATTTTAAAAAGTCAATTTAGAAAAGGTTATGAATTTATCTTAATGGGTAACATAGAGACAAACTTAAGAAGAGGGTGGTGAATGCAGGACTGAATGCCTACAGCAATGAAGGTAGATATGGCTTGGGACACATTTAAAAGATCAATGGCATTGGTTGTGGCTGAAAGATCACAGCTGGGAACTAAATATGCAAGTGTATATACCAATCAATAAAGCAGTTATGTGACAGAAGGGGTTTCTTTTTAAAAAAAAAAGAAATCAAATCCTTGGTGGGGGGGAAGAAAGTGACATCGGATCAGAAGATGTAGAATCCTTGTGGTTCAAGTTAACCTGTAGGGGTCTAAAGACCCTGATGGGAGTTGTACTCTGGCCTCCAAACAGTCACCAGGGGTGGGGGTACACATTACAGTAAGAGATTGCCTGTTACAAGCCCTTGCTATGGTATAACAGCCATAGGAGACTTCAATATGCAGGTCCACTAAACATCCAGTTGGCACTAGATCACAAGAGAAGGAATTTATAGATTTCCTATCAGATTTTTTAAAATATAAAAACAGTTTGTGGTCGAGCCCAGTAGGGTAACGGCATTTCTGGATTTGATGTTGTGCAATAAAATAAATTTGATTAGGGACCTTAAGGTAAATGACCCCCCCCCCCCACCCCAGAGGCAGTGATCCATATTATGATAAGAGTTGACCCTGCGATTTGAGAGGAGAAGCCAAAATTACATGAGGCTGCTAAACAAGATGTGAGCCCATAGTCTTACAGGAAAGGCACTAGCATGGATAGATGATTGGTTAATTGGGAATTACGCCTCATTGTATAGTCATAGATCGACTATAATGTTAAAACTCTCTAGGGCTTTGGAGGATCAAACACCATGCCGAGAGCATCAGATACTGCAGGAAATTGAGACAGGAAGGCAAGGTCACCTTTCAGGATGTTTCCCCCGCCTACCCTACCAGACTAGAGTCCACAGTATGCACCTGCTCTCTTAGACCCTGAGGCATCCTGAAACTATTAGTCAGCAAACTGCATTCCTTCAATGCAAGTTGACAGAGAGAGATGTTGCAACTGGGAGTTTGGGGCAGAGAGATTACATGTCTGCTTCACTAATTTTGCTTCTGATTCACAGTAAGCATCCAGGTGTGTGGTTTGAGGCCCCCAGGCAAATTTTAATTGCATGAAGCATTTATTCCACTGAAAACTTAAACAATTGGTGTCTTGTTGATTTAACACCACATTGTACCTCTTGCATTCCTTCCCATCTATTGCATAATTACAATTTCATTAGCTCTTTCATGAACCTGTTTGACCCAGCATTGTCCTGTGGCTGTGGAATAGGCGGGAAATCCAAATTGGGTAGATGCTTCCTTCTTTCCCTTTGCTTTGTATCTTATTTAAGCAAAGATTATTCACCTTTTGTACTTAACCTCTTGCTTGGGTTATTGGCATTTTGGGACTTGAATGCTTAAGTGAGAAGTTGGATCTTAATATATCAGTGCTTGAATTGCATTTTTTCTTCTGCTCTAAAATGCTGACTAATTGAGCAAGTGATTCAAAATGATCATTAAATAATCATTAAATATTTTCTCATGAGAAATGTATTGACTGAAATAAAATACACCAAGCATTGATTGCAGTATTTTTGCTGTTAAGTAACTTAAATATAAAACATTAGTTTGTTATAATTTTGATCATTCAATGCATGCAATTGTAGCGGTGTGCTACACGCAGCGCTAAAATTACGACACGGAGTCGGTAACTGCAGTCGAAGGAAAAACTTTATTCGAAAACTTCAGCCTCACTTTTAAGCCTCTGTCAACCGGCCCCCCATGGCGAAGAGGCTCCAAAGCTCTGTGCTCGCAAACCCCCGTAGGCTATCTAATTGTGAGTCGGTTCGGATACGCTAGGAAATGAGGCGCTACATAACCCCCCCCCCAGAACCGGCGATACACCCCCCAATGTCCACAGCCTGGGCCAGAACCTGCTTGGGAGGTCGGCCTCTGCGCCGAGGCGCCGGAAACTCGGCCGGTTGCGCCAGGTCCACATGGGCCGGCTTGAGGCGGTCCACCGTGAAAACCTCCTCCTTCCCCCCAACGTCCAGCACGAACGTGGACCCGTTGTTCCGGAGCACCGTAAACGGCCCCTCGTATGGCCGCTGCAGCGGTGGCCGATGCCCGCCCCTTCGTACAAACACAAACTTACAGTTCCGTAGGTCTTTGGGTACGCAGGTCGGGTGCCGCCCATGCTGTGAAGTGGGTATGGGGGCCAGGTTACCGAGCTTCTCGCGAAGTCTGCCCAGGACTGCAGCGGGTTCTTCCTCTTGCCCCCTCGGGGCTGGTAGGAACTCCCCGGGGACGGCCAGGGGCGCGCCGTATACCAACTCGGCCGACGAGGCGTGCAGGTCGTCCTTGGGCGCTGTGCGGATGCCGAGAAGGACCCAGGGAAGCTCGTCTGCCCAGTTGGCTCCTCGCAGGCGGGCCATGAGGGCCGACTTCAGGTGACGGTGGAAACGCTCCACTAGCCCGTTCGACTGTGGGTGGTAGGCAGTGGTGTGGTGCAGCTGAGTCCCCAAAAGGCTGGCCATAGCTGACCACAGGCTGGAGGTGAACTGGGCGCCTCTGTCGGAGGTAATGTGGGCTGGTACACCAAAGCGGGATATCCAGGTGGCGAGCAGGGCTCGGGCGCAAGATTCGGAGGTGGTGTCGGTGAGCGGGACCGCCTCTGGCCATCTTGTGAACCGGTCCACGATAGTCAGGAGGTAACGCGCTCCGCGCGACACTGGCAGGGGGCCTACGATATCCACATGAATGTGGTCGAAACGCCGGTGGGCGGGATGGAACTGCTGCGGTGGGGCTTTGGTGTGCCGCTGAACCTTGGCCGTCTGGCAGTGCATGCACGTTCTGGCCCATTCACTGACCTGTTTGCGGAGACCGTGCCAAACGAACCTGCTGGAAACCAGCCGGACAGTTGTCCGGATGGAGGGATGCGCCAAGTTATGAATGGAGTCGAAAACACGTCGCCGCCAGGCTGCGGGGACGACCGGACGGGGCTGGCCGGTGGCGACGTCACAGAGTAGGGTCCTCTCACCTGGGCCCACGGGGAGGTCCTGGAGCTGCAAACCAGAGACTGCAGTCCTGTAACTCGGAATCTCCTCATCTACCTGCTGTGCCTCTGCCAGTGCCTCAAAGTCTACCCCTTGGGAAAGGGCATGAACGGTAGGGCGAGAGAGCGCATCCGCCACGACATTGTCCTTACCCGAGACGTGCCGGACATCCGTTGTGTATTCAGAGATGTAGGACAGGTGGCGTTGCTGGCGGGATGACCAGGGGTCGGATGCTTTCGTAAACGCAAAGGTAAGCGGTTTGTGGTCCGTGAACGCGGTGAAGGGCCGACCTTCTAGGAAGTACCTGAAATGCCGGATTGCCAGGTAGAGCACCAACAGTTCCCGGTCAAAAGCACTGTACTTGAGCTCGGGTGGCCGCAGGTGTTTGCTGAAAAACGCCAGGGGTTGCCAGCGACCTGCGATGAGCTGCTCCAGCACCCCACCGACTGCCGTGTTTGATGCGTCCACTGTGAGGGCGGTAGGGGTGTCCATTCTGGGATGTACTAGCATTGCGGCGTCAGCCAAAGCTTCCTTTGTTTGAACGAAAGCGGCGGCGGACTCCTCGTCCCAGGTAATGTCCTTGCTCGGACCCGACATCAGGGCGAACAGGGGGCGCATGATCCGGGCAGCTGAAGGGAGGAAGCGGCGGTAGAAATTGACCATACCTACGAATTCCTGAAGGCCTTTGATCGTGGTGGGTCGGGGGAAGTGGCGGACCGCATCTACCTTAGCGGGCAGAGGGGTTGCCCCGTCTTTAGTAATCCTGTGGCCCAGGAAGTCAATGGTATCAAGTCCGAACTGGCATTTGGCAGGGTTGATTGTAAGACCGTACTCACTCAGTCGGGCGCAGAGTTGACGGAGGTGGGACAGATGCTCCTGACGACTGCCGCTGGCTATGAGGATGTCATCCAAATAGATGAACGCGAAGTCCAGGTCCCGTCCCACCGCGTCCATTAACCGCTGGAACGTCTGTGCGGCATTCTTCAGGCCGAACGGCATGCGGAGGAACTCGAAGAGGCCAAACGGGGTGATGAGAGCCGTTTTGGGGACGTCGTCAGGATGCATCGGGATTTGATGGTACCCTCGGACAAGGTCGACCTTGGAGAAGATCCGGGCGCCGTGCAGGTTTGCCGCAAAGTCCTGAATGTGCGGCACAGGGTAGCGGTCCGGTGTGGTAGCCTCGTTCAGCCTGCGGTAGTCGCCGCACGGTCTCCAGCCCCCCGTCGCTTTGGGCACCACGTGCAGGGGGGAAGCCCAGGGGCTGTCGGACCGCCGGATGATCCCCAATTCCTCCATTCTCTGGAACTCCTCCTTCGCCAGTTGGAGCTTGTCCGGGGGAAGCCGCCGAGCACGGGCATGGAGGGGTGGTCCCTGTGTCGGGATGTGGTGCTGTACGTCGTGCCTGGGCATGGCTGCTGTGAACTGCGGTGCCAGAACCGATGGGAACTCCGCCAGGACCCTGGTGAAGTCGTTGTCGGACAGCGTGATGGAGCCGAGGTGAGGGGCTGGCAACTGGGCCGCGCCCAGGGAGAACGTCTGAAAGGTCTCGGCGTGTACCAGTCTCTTCCTGGGCAGGTCAACCAGCAGGCTGTGAGCTCGCAAAAAATCCGCACCCAGAAGCGGTTGGGCTACGGCGGCCAGTGTGAAGTCCCACGTGAACTGGCTGGGGCCGAACAGTAGCTGCACCCGACGGGTGCCATAGGTCCTTACTGTGCTGCCATTCATGGCCCTCAGGGGGGGACCCGGTGCCCTGCTGCGGGTGTCGTAACTCGTCGGAGGTAAAACGCTGATCTCAGCCCCAGTATCGACCAAAAACCGGCGTCCCGACCTTCTATCCCACACATACAGGAGGCTATCCCGATGGCCAGCCGCCGTAGCCATCAGCGGCGTCTGGCCCTGGCGTTTCCCGGGAACTTGCAGGGCGGGCGGCAACGGCGGGCTTCTGCGCCCCACCGCTGGTGGTAGAAGCACCAGTGGTCATTGGGCCGGGGGTTAGTGGGCTCTGCGGCCGGGCCTGGACTGGTTTGCTGCCGGGAGCGTGGCTGGGAGATCTGTGCGATGGACGCCCCGCTCACCTTTTTGGCGTTCCACAGCAAGTCCGCCCGGGCTGCCACCTTCCGGGGGTCACTGAAATCCGCGTCGGACAGCAGCAGGCGTATGTCCTCGGGCAGCTGCTCCAGGAATGCCTGCTCAAACATGAGGCCTGTGTGTCCCTCGGCCAGAGACAACATCTCATTCATTAAAGCCGATGGAGGTCTGTCGCCCAAGCCATCCAGGTGCAGTAAACGGGCAGCCCGCTCGCGCCGTGAGAGTCCGAAAGTCCTGAGGAGCAGGGCTTTGAATTCCGTGTACTTGCCGTCTGCCGGGGGCGACTGTACGAACTCCGCGACCTGGGCAGCTGTGTCCTGGTCGAGGGAGCCCACCACGTAGTAGTAGCGGGTGTCTTCTGAGGTGATCCGGCGAACGTGGAATTGGGCTTCGGCTTGCTGGAACCATAGGTCCGGGCGCTGTGTCCAGAAACCCGGCAGTTTCAACGAAACCGCATGAACAGAGGCGGCGTCGGTCATTTCTGGTCCAAAAATCGTTTGGACCGTCGGGGTCACCAATTGTAGCGGTGTGCTACACGCAGCGCTAAAATTACGACACGGAGTCGGTAACTGCAGTCGAAGGAAAAACTTTATTCGAAAACTTCAGCCTCACTTTTAAGCCTCTGTCAACCGGTCCCCCATGGCGAAGAGGCTCCAAAGCTCTGTGCTCGCAAACCCCCGTAGGCTATCTAATTGTGAGTCGGTTCGGATACGCTAGGAAATGAGGCGCTACACAATGATATTTAAACATTTGGTCTGTATTGCAACTAATTCTCCTATGTTTTAACAAGTTTTGTTTAGATTTTGACATTTCAAACTATAAATAGCAGTTGTTTCCATTTCTCCAGATGCCATGAAGAGCCATTCCACAAATAGATTTTTAAAAATTCTACGTACAGGTTTAAAGAAACTAGTTTGTTAAATAATTTAATTATATATTCTTTACCATATATTTTATTTTCTATGTACCTGCCAGTGAAACTTTTAAACACATCTATCCAATCACATTAGGTCTACAGTGGATGAAATCTCACTGGTTCTCCACTTGACCTTGGATCACCTGGACAATGGTAACGTCTATGTCAGGCTGTTGTTTATTGATTACAACTGAGTGTTGAACACAATACCACCCTCGGTTTTAATCTACTATCTCCCTTTATCTCCTTCTGCAACTGGATCCTTGACTTCCTAACTGGGAGACTACAGTCTCTGCATATCAGAATATCATCTCTTCCTCAGTGACAATCCACATTGGTGCACCTCAAGTATGCATGCTTTGCCCACTGCTCTACTCTCTCTACACCCATGACAGTGTGGCTAGACACAGCTCAAAGAGTATCTATAAATTTGTGAACAACACAACTTCTAGCATCATTTCAGATGGTGACAAGGAGGCCTACAGAAGTGTAGTCAACATCAATATGACTGAGGAATTGATTGTGTAGTTGAGGGAACACAGACTAATCTTCAAAGGATCAGCAGTGGAAAGAGTGAGCAGTTTCAAGTTCCTGGGTGTCGACATCTCTGAAGATTTATCTTAGGCCCAACATATTGATGCAATTACAAAATGACAATATTTCATTAGGAGTTTGAGGAGGCTTGGTATGCCATCAAAGACGCTTGCAAATTTGTACAGATGCAGTGGAGAGCATTCTAACTGGTTGCATCACTGACTGATCTGGAGGGACACTGCACTGGATTGGAAAAAGCTGCAGGAAGTTGTAAACTCATAAGCACTGGTCTGCCCAGGATAGGGTACACCGTCAAAAGGCAATGCCTCTAAAAGGTAGCAAAACCCATCACCAGCATTTTGGACTTGCTGTTTTCTCATTGCTACCATCAAGCAGGAGGTACAAGAGCCTGGAGGCATACACTCAGTGTTTCAGGCAAAGCTTCTTCGCTATCAGAATTCTGAATGGACGATGAATCCATGAACACTATCTCAGTTTCTCCCCTCTTTTTGTACTTTTTTAAGTATATTTTTTATATACTTTAATGTTGTTTTGGGGCAGCAGGGCAGGCAATGCTAGTTTCACGACATATGCCAATGGTATGAAACCTGATTCTTATTGTGGAAACAATCAAAAGAAATACTGACACACACAAAATGCTGGTAGAACACAGCATGTTAGGTAGCATCTATAGGGAGAAGCACTGTCGACGTTTCAGGCCGAGACCCTTCGTCAGGACTAACCGAAAGGAAAGATGGTAAGAGATTTGAAAGTAGTGGGGGGAGGGGGAAATGCGAAATGATAGGAGAAGATCGGAGGGGGTGGGATGAAGCTGAGAGCTGGAAAGGTGATTGGCGAAAGTGATACAGAGCTGGAGAAGGGAAAGGATCATGGGACGGGAGGCCTCAGGAGAAAGAGAGGGGTGGGGGGGAGCACCAGAGGGAGATGGAGAACAGACAAACAACTAAATATGTCAGGGATGGGGTAAGAAGCGGAGGAAGGGCATTAACGGAAGTTGGAGAAGTCAATGTTCATGCCATCAGGTTGGAGGATACCCAGCCGGTATATAAGGTGTTGTTCCTCCAAACTGAGTTTGGATTCATTTTGACAATAGAGGAGGCCAAGGATACATTTTGACAATAGAGGATATGGTAAATCCAAACTCGGGTTGGAGGAGCAACACCTTATATACCGGCTGGGTAGCCTCCAACCTGATGGCATGAGCATTGACTTCCCTAACTTCTGTTAATGCCCCTCCTCCCCTTCTTACCCCATCCCTGACATATTTAGTTGTTTGCCTGTTCTCCATCTCCCTCTGGTGCTCCTCCCCTCCCTTACTTTCTCCCGAGGCCTCCCGTCCCATGATCCTTTCCCTTCTCCAGCTCTGTATCACTTTCGCCAATCACCTTTCCAGCTCTTAGCTTCAGCCCACCCCCTCTGGTCTTCTCTCATTTCGCATTTCCTCCTCCACTCCCCCCCCCCCACTACTTTCAAATCTCTTACTACCTTTCTGTTAGTCCTGATGAAGGGTCTCGGCCCGAAACGTCAACAGTGCTTCTCCCTATAGATGTTGCCTAGCCTGCTGTGTTCCACCAGCATCTTGTGTGTGTTGTTGTTTGAATTTCCAGCATCTGCAGATTTCCTTGAGTTTGCGCAGAAGAAATACTGTACATGTCTACCCATTCCCCTTCCAACATAGGTTTCCGGTTATTGAAGACCTGAGACTGCGTATGCCGCGATCTAGAGCAAACAAAATGGCTGGAGGAACTTGGCAGATTGCACAGCATTTGGTGAAGCAGACAGATGCCTGACATTTTTTTTTTGCATCATGACTCTGCATCTATAGACTAATTGAAGTACATTAAAATTTATGAATCTGCATATATAATAGGATACCTGTAATTAAATCTTCCCAAAGTGATTAATTTCTGCTTGTTGATCTTGACAGTCTTGTAGCATTTTCAACAGATTAAGTTCCCTCTGTAAAGGAAGTTAACGATAAACGTATAAATCAAATAATGGACATCAAAACCAAGAGTTAACAATTTCTGTGCAGAATGAGTGTTGTGTTTAAAGCTCTGTATTTGAACGTCCTTAGAGATGCCTTTTTGAAAAAATATTCTTCACATCAGCATAAACCTTGTTGAAAGCTTGCATTCTGTGGACTCAAATTTTGAAATAACTTGGATTAAAATCAATTTATCACCTATCATTGGTTTCCTTTCAAGGGCTGGTAATGAACCACCATCTTGTGCCACTGCATTCTTCTGTTGAAAGTACTCCCTCAGTTCAGAATTAGAATTTTGCAACATGGAGAGCTGATGACACTTCTGAGATTAGGATGATGCATGATGGTGGTTCATCAGTAATGTGAACTTAACCAAGTGGTTGAAATAGTTGGTAGGTTAGCCCGCTTTTTTGTAATTCTAGATGTTGCTGAGTGTTTACGGCATTTTGTTTTTAATTTGACTTTCTGGTAGTAGCAGTGTTTTGCTTTTGCATTTTAATTTCAATTCTGGGAATGGAAATAGCCAAATTCCGTTCAATTCTTCCTGTAAATCAAGACATTTCAAATATTTTTAATTCAACCAACTTTAATCTTTTACCTGTGAATCCTGGTGCCATTTGTAATCAAAAAGGATTGCCAAAAGTTGAAATTGTTTTAAAGCTATAGTAGTTTTGAGCTGCAATGTATTTTTTTTCAAGAAATACTTCGCTGTCCATTAAGTATTTTTTTACACTGAGTTATTGATTTGGTATCAGATTTCAGGAGAAGAGGAAACAAAAGTAGAAGGAAACCAGGAATACATTTAAAGTTTCACTCAATTGTAGGTCTAAATTTCAAAGTTTTAAAACTTGATTATTTTAAGAATTTTATTGTTTACTTTGTATCTATCATTGAGGAGCATGCATCATGAAAGTAACATGAGTACGTTTTATAGTTCAGGCAAGAGCATGATTGAAATCTGAGTGATGTTAGCAACACTTTAATGATTTTGAAGATATGGGAAATGTAACAAATTGAGTTTAAGGGAATTGGATCGCATTAAGTTAAATATTAAACTCCAGCTGAGGATAAAACATAATTTAATATCCCTAAACTACAGTAAACATTTCTGTATTTGGGACTTGAGCTGCATCAATACCAACTTTATGAAGCTTGCATAGGATGTGAACAGGTAAGGCCTGGTATTCCTCACTTCTAATTGATATCAGGCAGGTGGCAATGGGTTGAATTTTTAGCTGTATTGCTGCAAACACCCTGTGAATGTTGGCAATGTCAATACATTTCTTGTACATTATGAAACTCTTGTTGAATATTTGATTATGATAAGAGGTTGCCTTGTGTCAATGATCAAAGTTCTGTGCTAAATCAGATGGTATAAACTTGAGAGCAAGCATGAAGGGATGGCACTAGTTTATGAAAAGGAGGAGGAAATAAGTAACCATTGTTTCTCATCTCTAACTCCTACATGCTTAAATTTGCTATGAAGTTGACAGGAGAGAAAGGTTGTCTTGTGTACAGTGAAATAGCAAGGCTGAGCAAAGCAGGAAAGAGGAGTGTTTTCCCACAGTCTGGAAGAAATGGACTAGAATAATTTCAAATGACATTCAGAGATTTGCACTTGTTTATTAATTATAAGGAGGCTTCCAATTAAAATTCCTTCCTTTATTCATGGTGATATAATTTTGACCAATCAGTGCTATTACTGATTTAATCAGCTTTAGCACTGCTATTATTCTCTTAGTTGGTAAATATTTTCAACTTCTATTAAATGTATAAAATGTACTGAGTCCCCAAAGAGTACATTTACTGCCCAGTAAAGAATGGGTGCATTAGAATGCTGAGGACAATAGATGGATTAAGTGATGGGAAGATTCTTGAGATTCAGCATAGAATAGCCCTTTAGAGCCATGTCATTCAGTAATCCCTAATTTAGTCCTAGCCTAATCACAAAACAATTTACAATGCCCAATGAACCTACCAACCAGTATGTTTTTGAACTTGGGAGGAAAACGAAGCACCTGGAAGAACCCCACACAGCCACAGGGAGACCAAAACCCCTTACAGGCATCAACGGGAATTGAACCAGGGTTTCTGGCATTGTAAAGCATTGTGTTGACCACTACGCTGCTGTGCCAGTGAAGGGGATCGAGTGGAATTGGTAATTGGGGTCTGGGGAGGTGGTGCATGAGAATGAGATCAGCAAAATCATTCTGTCTGACCTCCATGCTAGCGCACATGTCATACCCACTACCAATAGATTTGTCCACAAGGGTTGATCATTATCATGTAATGGAATTGTCGTTAGATTATGTAATCAGGCATTCACTATTTATGTTGAAAGCAATTACGCTGCAAATTTCATGATTCAATTTAAAGTGGTATAACCTTCATTTTCTGGTTTTGCCCTGACATGGGTATACAGGATAGTTTCATCCCTGGAGCAACTAAGAAGTTTCCATTTAAAATAGAAATATTATTCAGTTGAAGGATTTTTTAAAAACTCATGCTGCATATTTTAGTATGAAGTTAATTTCATTTGTCTTTATGGTGTAACTTTGTCACATATGTCCTTGTTGCTCCCTCTGACACTCATGAGAATCCCTTGGAAAATTTGAAGATTGATGTTTTAAAGTTATCTCTGCATTTAGCAAGCTGCTGTTCAGATAATGTGGATTGTTTCTGAAACATTGCAAGTGCAGGTTATGCTGAAATGGCAGAGGAGGAAATAAAGAATGTAATGCAATCAGTCTGCACCCATCATGCTGTGAAATTAGCACAGGCAAGCATACCAGCTGATAGTACAAATCTAGTGACAAGTCATCATGGGCTTGTTTAGAAATGTGCTTCATCTGGTGCACTACTTGTACCACAGGCTCCATACTTTCTAGATTAGTCAAATTCCACACTTTTATTTGCCCATGCCTCCCTTGCATGTTGCGGAAGGTTATCTCCAATAATTGTTAAATATGCAGATTATACTTTTATCTAAGAAACAGCTGATATACAATTAAGCTTTTGCATTTTTGAAAATAGCCACAACAGTCTGAAATGTTATCAGATTTTATGCAATTGACTCATTTCTGAAGTATAGGAATTGTTACTTATCTCTGGCTTTGTCAGTATGTCTGTATAGAGATACAATGGTTTTCAGTAGAGGCTTTTTATGATGCAGGTCTGCCACTGATGTTGGCTGTACTTTCCCCAAGTGGAATATCGGTGTGCATACTCAATGAAAGAACTGCAAAGTAGTTTGAATGCATAGGACAGCATGTTGCATTGCAGTGCAGTTGCAATCTGGAATGTAAACAAAAAGCATGATAAATTTACTTTTAAGTTGAGCATTTGGGCAAGGTGGAACCCATGTGTACGTTTTGCCAGATCTTCTGTGTAGTAATAGATGATAATTATTAAGTTAACCCTTTAATTTCTTAATCAGCTCCTTCAATTTAACCGATTAGTTCATTTAATAAAATGTCTTTTTCAATGAAATGAAGTGAGTTGCAGGAGTTTAGGAAGGGACAGTAAGAGTCTTAACACTTCCACATCAACATTACTAGTAATCTGCAAGATGTGACTTGAGATTATTAAAATATATAGATTTGATTTCACTAAAAGCATTGGTCTCCATGCATATAATGTAACTGCAAACTTCTTGCTTGTCTGCCTTTACAACTTCAGTATTTTCTAATACCTGCAATGCAAACTCATGCCATCATAAACTTAAAATTGATGGTGGTACTTTCAGTTGGGCAGAATCTAGAGATGTGCACTAAATGTACTATACTCGACTAGAATTGCTATTTGCTGTTTGTGAAAGATATTGTAAAGCTGTTTGTATAATTTGATAAGACACATGCAGTGTGGAATCTATTGTAAAGATTATATTAGCTATTTTAAATATAATTTTGCACCTGTAGGTTACAATTTACAATTTGTTTTTTTTTGCCAAGATTATTGAACCTAATCCATTCTGGCTGGATTAAATTTATTCCGGAGTTGTATTTCATTATTAAGGTGCTGTATTAAGTTTCAGACTTGGGGAACTTAAATATAATATGCACTTCTTTGCGAGCTGCCTGTGTCCTTGGATTTAATTCTTCTACCATTACCCTATGATTGATTACGTCTACACATTCCTGAATATTTCCTTCCTTGTATTGTTTTGACTCTGTATGAATCAATCTGAGGTTGTGCTTTCAGTTGTGTACATACCAGGGAAGGTGAAACTGCATTGCCTCAGTGAAGTTTTGGATTAATATTTGAAATAGATTGTTAGGCAATTTCTGCTGTGGCAAATAGATACCAAGTTGAAGGGATGCTTAATTTGCTTATTCATTGACATGGGAACAGTTGGTAAAATTTGCCTATTAAGTCCATGCTGTGTTTAATTCAAGTTTACATTTCACCATTAACAAAGTTGAAAGCAGAGTTGTGGAGAGCTGAATACAGGCACTTGGTGTCAAGTGTATTTATAATTCAAAAACAATATTGCTGATTTTATACTTGAGTAACTTTGATCTGATTAGTAAATTCTCTTTGTATTTCAGGGTTTAAATTTTGTTTCAGGATTCTTTTCCTCTTTTTAGACTTTTTAACCAATATTCTTGTTGTGGCTCCTGTCTCATTTTGGTCTTGTTTATTATGCCTCTTGAAAATGGAAGAGGTTTAGAAAAGTACCCAGTTTGTTTTAATTCATTCAGTTAAAAATTTAATACTGAAATCTGAAGTTTACTCTCTTGCCCTTAACAGTTTATTTTGGCTATTGTGGGAATAATTGAATTTTCAAATTTGAAACTGTTTGCATTTTACATCCAAAGTAGTATTTTTAACATCAGTTTTGGAGCTGCTGCATTATTTCAATTATCCACCTTGAATACTATAAAGTTCAAATAAGACACATTTTTAAGTCTTTCCCCAAAAAAGTACCCCATCGCTACTGTACCAGTTTTAAATATTCCCAAGGCATGGTTTGGGGAAATCCCAGGGCTGTGTTTTTATTAAATTTTAACACTTTAATTCCCAAATATATATTGAATACTGTAAAACTTTTTCCTGTGTGAAACTAGTGGAAGAGATGTCATTTGTGTGAGTTAAGAATGATGGTGCTGGTTTGCTGGAAAATGGAAGGGTGTGTGTGGTGGCATTGAGAGGTGGGAGGGGCGAAATTCCCAGTTTGTGCTGGGAAATCCAAGAATTGAAAATGTATCCCGATTGTTAAATTGTGTTGCACTACAACTTTTGAACTTTAAGTCCAAGCCCAGAATTTTGATTGTCATGCTACTGGCAAGAACAAAAATGAGAATAGATAATAAAATTAAATTTTAACTTGTGCCCGAGGTAGTGAATAGAATTGAGTACTTGGTTCAATGGAATAAGACTCTGATGCCAAAAAGAGGATGAAAGCAATTGCGAAGTCCATTTCCTACTGCTTCTTAAATTTACTTGAATCTTATTTGCTATATAATTTAACTTTTATTTCATTTTAAATCATAGTGAGGCTTGCAGAAAAATAATGTGTGGAAATAGGGTGGTTTATGAAGAGAAATGTTAACACTACTGAAATCTGTTTTTTGCTGAAAGCATTGATCTGAAACGTTAACTGTGTCTCTGACATGCCAAGAATTTCTGGCATTTTTGCTCGTCCTTTCAGATACCCTGCATCTGCATCTTGTTTGTTCCATATTGTTTGTATTTACCTGTGCTTTACATCTAATTTTCTGTCTCATGAAATAACTTATGAAAAATTGTGTGCATACTTGGCAGCACCAGTCACATATTTAAGATACATATTTAAAAAATAACTTTCCTTGCTGGGGTGTGCCTCCATTTTGTGATTTAGCTCTTTAATAACTCAATACATTCCAAATCGATCGGCCTAGTTTTGCAGTTAGCGGTGAGTTGGCTTTGCTACCAATCGTTCGGAATGGCCGACTTGCTTTCAGCAATGCTATGTGTCGACTTAAACAGAATTTGTGTGCTTTCCCCTTCCAAGTCCTTTTGGCTACCAAAGTGATATCACATTGGGTGGTTGAGTCTTGAACTGTTAATAAGATTAGAAAGCAATTTGCTTTTAAGTTTTGCTAAAATGCTTACTGTTAAAGGTGTTACGAAACTTATTTTAGTATCTCCAATGGGTTCTATTTTTAGCTTCTATTTACAGTAGATTTTTTGTTGATTTGGACATATCAGGACCAGTACATTATGGCCCAATTTAGCAGCTGTCTGAATTAGCTGGTTTCATGGAAATATTCAAAAATGTAGCTATTTGGGCAAAATCTAAAATCTAGATTAGATATTTTTTAGAGTCATAGGAAAGTACAGCACAGTAACAGGTCCTTCAGCCCATTTCCTTATAATTTGTAATCTTTCATACTGACTCAGCTTCTCTGTTCCTGGCTCCGCCCTTGCAAATTTTCTCTGTATTTTTTCAACCTTATTTACATGTTTTGTGTAGGTGGGTGACCAAAACTGTACACAATACTCCAAATTAGGCCACACCAATGTCTTGTACAACTTCAATCTAACACCACATTTCCAGTACTCAGTACTTTGATTTTTGGCCAATGTCCCAAAAGCTTTCTTTGTGACCCCATCTACCTGTGCTGCCACTTTCAATGAATTCTGGACCTGTATTCCCAATTCCTTTGTTCTACTGTACTCTTCAGCACCCTACCATTCATTGTATAAGACCTAAACTAGTTGATCCTACTGAAGTGCAACAATTTACACTTTTCAGCATTAAATTCCATCTGCCATTTTTTCAGCTGGTCCAGGTCCAGCTGCAAGCTCAGAAAGAAAGGCTATCAGTCCACTACATCCCCAAATTTGGTGCCATCTGCAAATTTGCTGATCCAGTTAACTAGATGTCATCCAGATTGATTATAGATAGCAAACACCAATATTCTTAGCACCGATCCCTACTGTACTCCACTAGTCACAGGCCACCAGTTAGTAGACAGTTGCCTCTACTACTCTCTGGCTTCTTCCACAGAGCCAATGTCAATTCAATTTACTACCTCCTCTTCAATGCCAAACAACCAAACCTTCCTGACCAACCTCCCATGTGGGACTTTATCAAATGCTTTGCAAAAGATCATGTAGACAACATCCAACTTCTTGCCTTCAACAACTTTCCTGGTAACTTCCTCAAAGCTCTAAAATAGCTTTGATACGACCTACTCCACACAAAGCCATTCTGACTATCCCTAACAAGTCGCAGTCAATCCAAGTATTCATATCTGGCCCCTTAGGATATATTCCAATAACCCTCCCACTACTGCTATCAGGCCCACTGGTTTATAATTTCCTGAATTAATTTTAGAGCCTTTCTTAGACAACAGAAAAACATTAGCTCTCCTCCAATTCTGATACTTCAACTGTTGCTGCTAGGGCCACTGCCATTTCTGCACCTGCCTCTTACAGTGCCTATGGGAACACCTTGTCAGGCCATGGGTATATATCCACCATAATTTACCTCAAGATTACAAACTCCTCCTCCTCTGTAGTCTGTATAGGATCCATGCCCTCACTGCTGCTTTGCCTCATTTCTATAGAATTTCTGTGTGTCTTCTGAGTAAATACGGATACAGAAAATTCATTAAGAGCTCATCATCTCTTTGGCTCCACCTGTAGATTACCATTCTGATCTTCCAGAGGACCAATTTTGTTCCTTGTAGATTCCCTAAACCTGTTATCTTTACCTTTTTATTCTGTACTCTCAAAATTTCACTTTTAAAGGTCTCCCACTTACTAAGAACACATTTGCCAGAAAACAGCCTGTGCCAATTAGCACTTGCCAGATTCTTTCTGATACCATCAAATTTGGCTTTTCTTCAATTTTGAATCTCAACCTGTGAACCAGATCTATACTTTTCCATATTTACTTTGAAACTAATGACATTATGATTACTAAATGTAAAGTGTTTCCCTACACAAACTTGTATCACCTGCTCTGTCTCATTCCCTAAGAGCAGATCCAGCATCACACTCTCTTCCTTTGGAACTTCAATGTACCGATGAAGGAAACTTTCCTGAACACATTTGACAAACTCTATCTCATCTGCTCCTTTTATCATATGGAAGTCCCAGTCAATATGTAGAAAGTTTAAAATCACCTACTGTAACAATGTTGTGTTGCTTGCAGCTGTCTGTGATTTCTCTTAAATTTATTCCTTTTAAATCCCATGGACTGTTGGATGATCTATAATAATTAACATGGTAATGCCTTTCTTATTTCACCCATAATAACTCACTAGACGAGTTCTCCAGGCGGTCCTGGCTGAGCACAGCTATGACTTTTTCCCTGACTTTTAATACCAACCCTCCCCCTTTGATCTCTCTGTCACATCTAAAACAACAGAGCCCCAGAATACTGAGCTGCCAGTCCTGCCCGTCCTGCAACAAAGTCTCACTAATGGCTGCAATGTCACTATTCCATGTGTTGATCCATATCCTGAGCTCATCTGCCTTCCTACAATACTTCTTGCATTGAAATATATGTAGCTCAGAATATTAGTTGCATCATGCTCAACCTTTTTCAATCCTGACTTTGAGGTCTTAACAACATCCGTATTCACAACCTCTCCACAATCTGTTCTGGTACTCTGCAGCTCTGGTTTAAACACCCCTGTTGAGCACTAGCAAACTTTCCCACTAGGGCATTAGTCGCTCTCCAGTTCGGGTGCAAACACTCTCTTCTGTGCAAGTTCCACCTTCCCTGGAAGAGAGCCCAATCATCCGAAAATCTGAAGCCCTCCCTCCTAAACTATCTCCTTAGCTTCTTGTTGAACTGCATGATCTTTCTATTACTGGCCTCATTAGCACGCTGCATGGGCAACGCTTCTGATACCACAAACCTGGAGCACCAAACTCCCTGAGCTCACTTTGCGGAACCTATTTATGTCATTGGTACCGTTGTGCTGTCTTTACGACAGTTATTTAGTTTATAATATTTTCGCTTAGTAATTCATTCAATAGTATTTTCTAGTTAGAATTAGAAGTGTTTAAAGTATATTCATTGCATGTAAAATATATCGGCATGCGATGACGTCACATCCGGTTTCGCCGCGTCTTGTGGGAAAACACCGGTTTGAAATTAGCGCGAGGGTGGGGGCTCACCACGAGGCTCACCTGAGCACAAGCAGTTTTGCAGGCATGAGAAATCACAGTGAGAGCAACGCTGTAAGTTAATAGATAATCGATATATTGAACTAAGATGTTAATGCTGATCCTGTTAGAGGTAACGTCGGTAGATAATGTTTATGCTTTCGTTAGTTAAAGAGTCGCGGATAGTTTGCATGGAAGTGTATTTAAAGTAGTCAATGGAGCAGGTAAACTCTCCCTGTATACTGCACCTTAGTGTAATGTAGTTATAGTCACCTTTGCAAGTATTTACACTTGAAATGTGATATTAAGGAAGGAACAAATACTGTATCAATCTTGTATTGTTTTATCAACAGTTTTCACCATATGTTAATGTGAAGAGTGAACAGTAAATGGTTAATCTTACTGCGATCTGGTTCTTATTAACTGTGGTTTATCCGGACGTTAAATTCGGCGTTTCGTTACACCCGAAGGAGAACGTGACAACCGTAATATATTGTAATCTCAAACAGCAGCTATTTGGAAGTTGTGCGTAAATTTGTCCTGTGAAGTGATTTTTCCATTTCTCTAATTAAAGTGGTTATGATAATATGGCCAAAATTGGGCCTCATAATTGAAATGCCAATGCTGAGAGGAAGCAACATGTCTTGTTTCTGCTTGTTTGCAGCATTCAGAGGTATTGGAGAGCTTGACAGGCAAAGCCAAAGGAATTGCAAAATTTGGATTGAGGTACGGGTGGAATCTTGCCCACTTGTCTATTGCCGTTAATGTTGTGACTAATGTTGTCAAACATGATTTTAATTAAAAATGTGAATTATACAATGAGCTTAATTTTTTTTAAAACCTTGGAGTGATTCTGTAATGTTGGTGCACAGTACAATTGGATAATTGTGTAGTTTGCTGTAACTTGTAAGTACATCAAACCATCTTATTTTATTTAACATGGGCTTGTTTATAGGTTAGCCCCGGCTATTACAGCTCAGGGTGACAGTTCAATCCTGATTTCATCCTTACGAGGTCTGCACATCCTCCCTGTGGATTGTGTGGGATTTCTCAGTGCTCTGGTTTCCTTCCACGGTCCAAAGGTGTACCGGTTAGTAGGTTAATTGGTGGTTGTAAATTGTCCCCTAATTAGGCTAGGGTTAAGTTGTGAGTTGCCGGGGCACGTAGCTCAAAGGGCCTTTTCAGCCTTGTATCTCTAAATAAAAACTCCCACTGGATGCATCTACTTGCAGACATTTAGGCCTGGTTCACTTCTGCCAACGGTAATAGTAAAGTAGTAGATTAAGCACTTCAATGCTCTCATTTTAAAAAAAATCTCCATGCTCCTAGTACAGTTAATGCCCTTGCATTGATGCAGAAAAGGCCTAGCCACCTATGAGTACAACATCAATAAATCCCTTTTGAAGCACTGCATAGTTCAAAAGCTATTTCTGCATTTGTTGATCATACAGGTTTTGAACTGTTTTTAATTTTAAAACTTACATACAATGTGAAAGGAGGAGGCTGTTCAGGCTGGCTCTTCGCACCAGAGGTCAGAGTTGAACTGGTGGTGACCAGCAGTAGCATCACTAGCTGATGCACCACTGTAACTCTGTATTGAGGAAGTGGTCTGTTAGTAAGCGAGATTGGATGGACCCAAAACAGATAAAGCCTGGGAAAAGGCAATGGTGCCTGATGGATATCTCATTTTGTGAGGAAGCCAGTTCCTTACACCTGTGCATAATGAGGTCAATCTTTTGTGCTGTTTAGCCAGCTTAGCCACATTATCATGATCTTGGAAGAAAGAGCTCAGAAATTGAAAAGCATGGATATTGACAGTGAAATAAGCATTTTGTGTAGCCCAGTGTGCTTGAAGGAATAGTACTAATGTCATTCAAAATGCAATGCTTTTCTGAAATCATTTAAAGTGAATGTTCTGGGCGGATCCTTGGTTAAATAGACAATATTTCTCTTGATTAACTCAAGAAGAAAAGAGGACCAAGTAGAGTACTACGTTGAGCTATCTTATTTCTTTTATTCAAATTGAATTTATTATCAATGTGCATCTTACCATACACTATCTTGAGATTCACTTTTGTTCATTTACAGAAAAAGAAATGTAATAGAACTTGATAGCTTTGTGTTAGAGCATATTCTGGACTTGAGGTGTACAGCAGAACATTGACTTCAGCAACTAATTTCTGTCACCAAACTTCAGATCTGAATATGACTGAAGGTTAAATTTAAAACGCTGCTCTGGACAATGGGTTCCTAAGGGCTGTGAACCAGTTAATTGGAAGATCAGATGAAGCTGATTTAACAATCATTTGGATGTCTGTCATGTGGGTTTGAAGGAGGTGTGCAAGTTGTATATAGTTTAAAGGAAGCACTATAAATGCATTGTCAATATAGAATCCTCCTTTGATATTTAGCTTATCAAATGTCTTATAATGTTAGGTTGTGCAGGCCTCCACCTCCAAAAGGGCTTCAATATGCTGTGTCTCTTGTGAGTAAGAGTCTATTTCGTATCTACCACCTATTTCTCTCTGGTGACTTTGTTCACACAACAACCTGGACATGTATTTGCTGGAGTTTAGAAAATGGGGTGGGGGGGGGGTGAGGGGAATGGAATCTCACTAAAATCTAGCTATTTGCTTTTGAAAGGCTCAGTGAGAGCGGATGTGGAGAGAATGTTTCCAGTTGTGGGAGGGTCTAGTACCAGAGGACATTCTTTCATTAGGACATCTGTTTTGGAATAGGGATGAGGAGGTTTTTTTTTAGCTAGAGGGTGGTGCATCTGTGGAATTCACTGTCTCATGGCTGAGAACAACTATTTGGGTATATTTAAAGTGGAGTTTGAGTTCTGATTAGTAAGGCCATCAAAGGTCAGAGAGGAGGAGAATGGGTTTGTGTAGAAAAAATATTATCCAAGTGCTAGTGCAAACTTAATGGGCTGAATGGCTTGCTGATCCTCCTATGTCTTATGTTAAGTTTTTCATAAATTAGACCATAAGGACTGAAAAACAACCCATGTGCAAAAGGCAAACTGAAATTATAAAATAATACTGGGAACAGGAGTGGTAAAGAGTCTTTGAAAGTGAGTTGCAGAATCAGTTCAGAGTTTTGATTGAAGTTATCTGCACTGGTTCAGGATTATGTTTGATGCAGGTTTTCTTTTATTGTACTTGTATTCTTGTATTTAGGCTAACTATAATTTTTTTAAAAAAGGAATGATAAACCTCTCCTATACCTAATGAATAATCTGCCTTCGGGAAAATTTGATTTTTGCAATGCTGAGTAATCAACTTATGGTACTCTATGTTCGGGAACTTTTTTCTCTGAACTAAAGACCTTTATGTACAGCAACACAAATATCCATCTTGTATGGTGTTTTAAAGCTGGTTCCACCTGCTCATATTTGTAATACTTATTAGACAGGTGAGTCATGTATTGTGCTTTATGATAAGGTAACGTCAAATGTTCTGGATAGCGTAACAGTTCGTACCAACAGTTTAAAGAAACCTAAGTGTTCTGTCTAATTTTGGATATGCTCTGTCTTATTGTATTCAGGGGACATTAGAGCCAACTCTTGAGAAATACTACTGGAATACTTGTTGTGGTAACAGCCTAATAAGCAGGACAGTCAAATAGTAGAACTATCTGAGCACAGAGGAATGATGTTTCGTTTAGTTGTATACATGTGTATGGTTGAATGATAAACTTGAAAAACATAAATGCTATGATTTAAGCTGTACCACAAATTGTTGATCTTGACATTTTTCCTTGACAAATCCTGCTGTGTTTTGGCAATTCAACACTGAAGTGATGCGTGCGAAATTCAGCATTAAAGTCCACACCCCTCAATTAAAGTTGATGCACTGGGCCTCGTAACTGAGACAATTGTGGTTTTAACAATGATGTAAGTAATTACATTATTAGTAATAATGTTGTAATTAATTACAACAGGGACTTGTAAGGAAAATAAAGAAAATCCCTTGTAATTTGCAAACCGCTACCTCTTTTCCACTCTTTTTCCAAACCTCCCATTGTGATGCTACTCATTACTTCAAGGCATTTGTCTGAGGATGAGGCACACAAAGATGAAAGCAGAAAATGCCGGAAGCATTCAGTGCATCAGCCAGCACCTATTACGGGAATCAGATCTAATATCTTTTGGTAAAAGATTCAACATCTGAACTTGCAGATCTTGATCCCAGCAACATAATTTTGCCATGAAATGAGAATTACTTAACTTCGCAAAACACAAAAACTTTTAATCTTTATGTCTATTTGGATTTCTGGTGATGTAATTTTTAACAATCATAGTGTACCAAGTAAATTGAACATCAGTTTTTGCAGTGACTTCTTGTCATACTTACTCTTGTTAATGAATAGGGAATAGGAGGAAAAAAATCATAGCTCCAGGCTAGCTTCTTCAGCCAACCATACATAGAAATCCACTGGGGTACACTGAATAAACATCCTAATGCTTTCAATGGATTAAAATGACAACTGGGAGTATAACAGTATTGGCCTTAGAGGAATTGTAATGCCATTGTTTGTACAATACAAATTGGTGTAAATTCTATGTGGGGTGCTGGGGGAAAATGTGTCTTTGCATGTATTGTTGCATAAATTGTGATGAGAGAAACTTGTAGTTAGTACTGAATAATTGCCTATATTTTGTATCCTCTGGTGACAGTGCAGAGACCATGAGGTTATGTCAGGGTTTGTGGACAATTCTGTGCACTTTAGCATAGAGAAATAGTTTATTAGTTATCATGGAGCATGGAGTAGGGCCTAACGGCCCTTCAAGCCATGCCATCCAGCAATACTATCCTAGTTGCTGGACAATTTACAATGACCAATCAACCTACTGACCAGAAACAGGAGAAAATCTGTAGATGCTGGAAATCCGAGCAAAATACTGGGGGAACTCAGCAGTCCAGGCAGCATCTAGGAAGGGTTTAGGCATGAAACATCGTCTGTTGATTTCCTCCAGCATTGCTCAAACCTACTGACAGTCTTTGGTCTGTGAAGGAAACAGGAGCATTCGGAGGAAACAGGCACGGTCAAGGGGACAGTGTGCAATTTCCTTGCAGGCAGAGGGGTGGGAAATTGAACCCGGGTCACTTGTAATGTCAAGTGTTGTGCTGACACTATGCTACTGTGCCACCCCTGCATATGTTTATACAGGGTATACTTGCGTATGGATTCACTCTTCTCTGCCACATGTATTTATATATTTTTACTAACAAACTTAAAGTAAATGTTGATTCTCATAAAGTATGCAAAGTGAAAACATGTAGTTGTGGCAGAAGCACAGGGCATGTATAGACTGTTTGGACTGATTATGATAACTTGCGAAACAAAAACTGGTAAAGAGAACACTTCATTTATTACAGGCTGGAGGTTGCTTGTACCTTTTTCACTCAATTATAATTTGTGGAGGTTGTTATTTAAGCTTTTCTCTTTCATCAGATATTAAACAATTTCATTTTTAATGCTTTGCCCTCAGCGTTTCAGATGCCCTTTTGGTGCACAAGGTGAGATGTTGTGAAGAGATGCAGAAGCCTCAAGATATGCACTCAATGTTTCAGGAACAGTTCCTTCCCCTCTGCCATCAGATTTCTGAGTGGACAATGAATCCATGAACACTTGCTCACTATTATCCCACTTTTTGCATGACTTTTTATATATAAGATCATAATACATAGGAGCAGAATTAGGCCATCTGGTCCATTAAGTCCAGTCCTCCATTCAATCATGGCTAATCCTTTTATTTTCCTATTTCCTCCTCAATCCCAGTTCTCGGCCTTCTCCCTGTAAGCTTTGATGCTATGTCCAATCAAGAGCCTATCAATCTTTGCCTTAATATACCCAATGACCTGGCCTCCAGAGCTGCATGTGGCAACAAATCCCACAAATTCATCACCATTTGGCTAAAGAAATGAACCTCATCTTTATCCTGATGTTGTGCCCCTGTGTCTTAGACTCTCCCACTGTGGGGAAACGTCCTCTCCATATCTACTCTGTTATAGGCCTTTCAACATTCGAAAGGTTTCAATGAGGTTCTAGACACACACACACAGCACCCCCCCCCCCCCCCGAATTCTAGTAAGTACAGACCCAGAGCCATCAAATGTTCCTTGTTTTGATAATCCTTTCATTCCTGGAATCATCCTTGTGAACCTCCTCTGGACCCTCTCCAATGCCAGTGCATCTTTTCTAAGATGAGGGACCCAAAACTGTTCACAATACTCAAGGTGAGGCCTCAGCAGTGCCTTATAAAGCCTCAGCATCACATCCTACTCTCGTATTCTAAACCTCTTGAAATGAACGCTAACATGGCATTTGCCTTCCTCACCACTGACTCAACCTGCAAATTAACCTTCAGGGTGTTCTGTACAAGGACTCCCAAGTCCATTTGCATCTCAGATTTTTTGGATTTTCCCCCCGTTTAGAAAATAGTCCGCATGTTTATTTCTACTACCAAAGTGCATGACCATGCATTTTCCAATATTGTATTTAATTTGCCATTTTCTTGCCCATTCTAATCTGGCCAAGACCTTCTCCATCCTATCAGTTTCCTCAACTCTACCTGTCCCTCTACCAATCTTTGTATCATCTGCAAACTTGGCAACAAAGCCATCTATTCAATCATCTAAATCATTTTTATACAGCATAAAAAGAAATGTCCCAACACTGACACCTGTGGAACACCACTAGTCACTGGCAGCCAACCAGAGAAGGATCCTTTTATTCCCACTCGCTGCCTCCTACCAACCAGCCAATACTCTAGCCATGTTAGTAACTTTCCTGTAATACCACGGGCTCTTAACTTGGTAACGAGCCTCGTGTGGCACCTTGTCAAAGGCCTTCTGAAAGTCCACATATACAATATCCACTGCATCCCCTTTATCCGACTTAGTCTCTTCAAAGAACTCCGATAGGTTCATCAGGCAGGATTTTCCTTGAAGGAAACCATACTGACTTTGTACTGTCTTGTCCTGTGTCACCATCACCTCATCCTTAACAATTGACTGTAACATCTTCCCGACCACTGAGATCGGGCTGGCTAGTCTATAATTTCCTTTCTGCTGCCTTCCTCCTGTCTTAGAGTGGAGTAACATTTGCAATTTTCCAGTCCTCTGGCACTCTACCAGAGTCCAATGATTTTTGAAAGATCATTTCTAATGCCACCACAATTCCTTGCGTTATCTCTTTCAGAACCCTAGGGTGCAGTTCCTGTAGTCCGGGTGACTTATGTACCTTTAGGTCTTCCGGCTTTTTGAGCACCTTCTCCCTTGTAATAGTAACTGCACCCACTCCTCTTCCTTCACACACCACAACATCAGGCATATTGCAAGTGTCCTCCACAGTGAAGACTGATGCAAAATACTCATTTTACATCAGCAGCCATCTCCTTGTCCTTGGTTATTAATTCTGCCTGATTTTCCAGTGGTCCTATATCCAGTTTCATTTCTTTTATGTTTAACATGCTTGAAAAAACTTTTACTATCCACTTTGATATTATTTGCTAGTTTGCTCTCATTTTTCCTTAATGATTTTTTTTAGCTGCTCTCTGTAGCTTTTATAACAATATACTTACTGTAATTTAGTTTCGACTATTATGTGTTTTAATGCACTGCTGCCATAAAACAATAAATTTCATGAAATATGCCAAAGATATTAAACCTGACTCTGATTCTGAAATCCTTCATCTTTTTCCCCGAGGCTATTGGCAAGTGTTGACAGAAACTAAATTGAAAAATAACAATCTAGCAATTCTTTGGCATATAAATGTGATCGTACAGCCCAGAA
Organism: Hypanus sabinus; assembly: GCF_030144855.1. Classification (NCBI taxonomy): domain Eukaryota; kingdom Metazoa; phylum Chordata; class Chondrichthyes; order Myliobatiformes; family Dasyatidae; genus Hypanus; species Hypanus sabinus. The sequence continues at coordinate 38,697,879 of NC_082727.1, read as the reverse complement.
ATGGGTCCTTATGATCCATGTTGATCTCATTTACCCACATTGGGTCCTTATCATCCTGCTTTGCCTATTCAAGTGCTTGCCTAAATGTTTCAAAAAGTCTTTGTATCCGATTCCAATCACTTCTGGCAGTGAGTTTCAGATGTCAGCTACCCTCTTTAAACACTTGCCTCATTGCCTGTTTGGAATTCCTTCCTCTCACCTTTGTCTTTGATGCCTCTATCAAGGGTAGAGAGATTCTGTCTATCTACCCTACTTGTATATCCTATTTCACATGTCTCATCTCTGCCTCCTTTTGTTCCAAGATAAACAAGTGCATCCTATTTTCTCCCCATATCTAAAATCCATTCTAGAGAACATTGTAACTAATCTCCTTCGGCATTAGTGCTGACACATCTGACTGCATATCTCAGTCTTGTTGGATTTCTGCCACACTTTCATCAATGGATGTTTATGCATTTTAAATGTATAGTACCTCCTCGATGTTTCTTACTGCTTCAATATCAAATAGAAATCTCTCACTATGGTTTGAAGTACCACTGGTTCCTAAACTTGTGTCCTGGAAACTTGCGTTTGCAATAGATGGTCAGCTGCCCAGTGGGCCACACTCCCCTGGACTTTGGGGAGTGAGGGGGGAGGGGAAGGAGAACGGGTCTTTTTAGGTGAAGTGTAGATAATGTTTTACATCAGAGATGCAGCCTCCTACAGATGGCACAAATGAAGTCATATCAATTGCCATTGATATTTGCTATCCTCACAGCTGACCGAATCATCCTACCATCTTTCTGCTACCTTGTGCTCCTAGCATTCCCCACAGCTGTACTACTTACAGCTTCGTGCATGGTTTCCCTTCCATCCCCCCCCCCCCCCGCCCCCATAACCCTGGTTGACAAACTAGACTTGGGCAAGGAAGAAGAGGGCAACCATTTGCTTTGGCTTCTCCATGGACTAGTTTGGATTCAGTTTGTGGAATATACTGATGTTTTGCCCTGTCATGAGTTCTAAGACTCGAATGATGACACAAGCAAATGGGAACAAGGGTAGACCACTTGGCTCCTTTAGACCTGCCCCACCATTCAACATGATCATAGCTCACCTGCCCCAGTTCTTGAGCTTTTCCTGTGCCAGTTCCCAATAGCCTCATTTCATTAAATATTTGAGATTTTGTCTTTCTTTACCTCTAGCAATCTACCTTCTACAGCCCTGTCAGGTAGAGTACTCCAACACTTAGCTACACTGAAGACATTCTTAAGCATGTTGGTTTTAAGTGACCACCCCTTGCGACCATCCCCTTGTCTGATTTTCCTCTCTCACTGCTGCAATCACTTATCAGTAATGTAAGCATCTCATCATCTAGCCTTTCATTCTCATTGAACGCGTATTTCATTAAGATCACGTCATTCGTCTAAATGCCACAGAAAACTATAATTTCTTTTAGCCTTTTGTGAAAGACGACCCTTTCAACACTGGAGCTGGTGTTTTGAATCTTTCTGGAAACTTCTAAGAGCTTCCATTTAAGTTCTGCTCCAGAATGCTGGAGTACAACAGAATCAGAATCAGGTTATTATCACCGGCATGTAATGTGAAATTTGTTAACTTAGCAGCAGCAGTTCAATGCAGTGCATAATCTAGCGGAGAGAAAAGAATAATAATAAAATAAAACATAATGAATAAACAAGTAAATCAATTATGTATATAGAATAGATTATTAAAAGCAGCAATACTGTATATTAAAAAAAGTGGGGTAGTGTCCAAAGCTTCACTGTCCATTTAGAAATTGGACGGCAGAGGGGAAGAAGCTGTTCCTGAATCGCTGAGTGTGTGTCTTCAGGCTTCTGTATCTCATACCTGATGGTAACAGTGAGAAAAGGGCATGCCCAGAGTGCTGGAGGTCTTTAATAATGGACACTGCTCCCTAAAGATGTCCTGGGTACTTTGTAGGCAAATGCCCAAGATGGAGCTGACTAGATTTACAACCATCTGCAGCTTCTTTCGGTCCTGTGCAGTAGCCCCTCCATACCAGGCAGTGATGCAGCCTGTCAGAATGCTCTCCACGGTACAACTATAGATGTTTTTGAGCGTATTTGTTGACATGCCAAATCACCTCAAACTCCAAATTAAGTATAGCCACTGTCTTGCTTTCTTTATGACTACATCAGACCAGGTTAGATCCTCCGAGATCTTGACACCCAAGGTAATGTTAACAGAAAGGATAATGTTAATAGATTCAAAGTTGAGCATGCAGAACCTTGAATCTGGTTGGGAATTTGTGGGCATCTCCAAGCCAGCAAGCTCTTGTACAACAGTTAATGGTTGAAATTTCTGCTTCCAAGACACGCTGTTCAAGGCCACGCAAACCCATGTGTTGCAGTGGAAGCATCACATGTCTGCTTCACCCCAGTAGTTGCTAGTTGCTGCAATGGTGTTGCTGGTTTGGATTGACTGTAGTGTCAGTGGTATGATCTGGTTTCTGGGAATGTTGGTGAGCATGTAGTTCTCTGTCTGTGTCTCTGGTTCCAAGCTGGTTCTCCCGGGCACTTTAAAGAACAGGCATGATTGAGTGAAGGACTCTGCAAGATTGGATAATGTGAATGCATATGGAGAAGCAGGTTAAATGTTTTCATGAAAGTTTGTGCTGTAGTTTCTGATTGGCATATTTGGTGGAATTTTATTCAATGTCCAATTTAATGTCAGAGAAATGTATACGACATACGTCCTGAAATGCTTTTTCTTCACAAACATCCATGGAAACAGAGAAGAGCCCCCAAAGAATGAATGACAGATGAACATAAGGACCCCAAAGTCCCTCCCCCCGCATTTCCCCTCCCTCCCACGCGTAAACAACAGCGAGCAGCAATCCTCCTTCCCTCGCTGGCAAAATAAAGCAAGCATCAGTACCACCCCCGATATTCCGGTTGCTTTTCCAAAAATGTAGTGATCACATTGTTGTAACCAAAATTTTCGGATCAACTTTGAATCACGATAGGTTTTCAAATTCCATTTAACAATATTGTAGCTTAATGCATAAAACTTGTACTGAACATCTTGTATTTATTTAGTTTAATAAACTAGAAAAAGAGCTGCCAATACCCATTTGACTGTTATTAAAACAAGCTTTTAGTTTATTGCTGAATTTCCTGGCTTCCTCTTAAAATTCATCTCTTGCCTAAGAGTAGTGTCTGCATCAAATGCAATGCTTGTTTTTCAAAGAGTGAAAGACTGCTAAGATTCTGATACTTTTATCAACCACATTCTGATCTATGTAACAGTACAACACGTAAGAATTGAAATGAATGACTTCTCATGTTCAGTTTTGATGTAGATGCCCAGAGAATCTGCATCTGCTGTAGGGGAAGCTGCCTGCCTAGAGTAGACAACAGCTACACTAGACGAGCTACACTTTCCCCCCTCCACTATTCAGGGCCCCAAACAGGTGAGGCAACACTTCATGTGTGAGTCTGTTGGAATCATCTACCGTATTTGATACTCCTACATTGGTGAGACCTATTGTAGATTGGAAGGGCGGGTTCATTGAGGACCTTGAGTCTGTCCACCACAACAGGTGGAATTTTCAGGTGGTCTGTTACAATTTGACTTCCCTTTCCCATTCCAACATGTCGGGCCATGGCTGTTCTATTGCCACAATGAGGCCGCATGTGGGTCAGAGCAATATCTCGTAATCCATTGGGGTAGCCTCCAACCCACAGGCTTGAACATCAATTTCTCTAATGTCTGGTAATTTCTCCCCTCCCCCCTTTTTTCCATTCCCCCCTTCTGGTTTTCCTCTCACCCCTTATCTTCACCTGTTCATCATCTCCCTCAGGTGCCTCTTCACCCTTCTCTTTCTTCCATGGTCCACTGTCCTCTTCAATCAGATTCCTCCTTCAACACTTTACCTCTTCCACCTATCACCTTCCAGCTGCCTTCTTCACCCCCCTGCCTCTCACCTGCCAGCTTGTATGCCTTCTCCTTCCCTTTCCCCTCCACTTCTCATTCTTGCTTCTAGCCTCTTCCTTCCCAGTTCTGATGAAGAGTCTCAGTCTGAAACATTGATAGTTTATTTCTTTCCATAGATGCTGCCTGGCCTGCTGAGTTCCTCCTGCATTTTGTGTATGTCACTGCCTAGAGCAGAAATGCTGCCCTTTGTAATCCAGGTAAGAATAAAATAACTTTGCATGTTAATTACCTTCCCAGTATCTTGCAATGAATGAGAAACGTTTCCAGCCAGTTTTTGCACACGCTTACGTCAATTTTATGGAGAAGGGAGTTACTTTCCTGTTTTTAGCTTTTCTAGAAGGTACTCTTTTCTGTTTGAATACAGTAGTGAATAGAATTTACTGTGGTGTCAAGGAGGGTAAATGGGACTGGTTGAATTTCTTGAACACAACTTCTTTAAGGGTCCTTTGTATACACCCTCAGGAAAATACAGATACATGTGCTGTTAGTTTGCCCATTAAAGAAAGTAGCTGTCAAAATGAGGTTTTTTTTCTGTGCCAAAAATGTGAAATAATTAATTTTGTTTAAACTTTTAATAGCTTGACTGATGAAGCGACATTCCACACAACACAGATAAGAGCAAATTATTCCTTTGGAACAGAATATTTTTCTTCACCTTGGCTCTTAATAAAATGGATGACTTAAGTCTTGAATATTCTGCAGTAAAATTGTATATTCCTAAGGCTGCATACTAAACATTGCTTCAGACATTTATTCAAAAAGTGAAAATAAAGCCTCTTTCTTCTGTAAAAAGGCTGCTAATACCCAAAACTCGCCTTTTTCAAGTTAACCTGAAAACAGATCTAATACTTTTTGTT